>NW_026988417.1:13820000-14377500 GCF_030222135.1 Aotus nancymaae | reverse complement strand
CAAAGCATGTCTTAACCATGGACTATCAAAGGGGCTAAACTCAACTTTCTTTAGAATTCTTGTATTTTCTTTTACTCATTCTTTTATCTATACTATATCACTGCACATGAATTAGAACCGCACGTCACAAAATTGCACAGGGATTACAAATATTACATCCAGTCTGCATAAAATCGAATTCCACTACTGACCAGATCACAAAATGGCTGCACTCTCTAATCTAAAACTAATTTGCATATTGTACACATGTAAGACGATTTTTTAAACTTGAAGTCACAATAATGCATGCAAGTTTGCTTTTATTAAACAAATTTTATAATTTGTTCATGCTACCTAGATTCAAGAGAGCTTTTTTGAACAGTTGCAATACCTCACCTCGTTAGTTAATAATTCTAGTGCATGCATATGGTGTATACAGGTAAGTAAACATGCATTTTTTTCACATTCTAAAACTATGGCAGTTTAGGCCATATTGTGCTGCCTGCATTTTATCTGCAATGCAGTGTGTCTCTAACATTTTCAGTCCCGTATTAATAGGTGGCATTTACACATAACACCTATATAGCAGCAAAGCTAATACAGCTTGTGATTAAAAATGTTTAAAAATAGCTAATAAATCAGATTATCTTGAGGTATTATTTCTTGCAAGTCAAAATGGAGAGCAAAAAAATCAACCCTAATTTTTAGTTTATGTATACACTGAAAATAGCAACAATAAAAATAAGCATTTGTAGCAGACATATTCCATCTTCACTATTATTTTTGCTACCTTTGGTAAATTACTGGGGCAGATCTTGAAGTTAAAAACCCATGTTTAGAAATAAGTGCACGCTTCCCCCACTATATAGCAGCAGACTGTGTTGCCCCTACGCAAAACATTCTCATATCTAATTTTAACTTTACATATAAAAATAACTTGGAGAAAATACAAAAAAACATTTTATTTTAACATGAAAATATCACAAAAATTAGTAAGCCTGAGATGTAGGGTTTTGGTGAAAAACAAGAGGCTTGTAGTGTTTTGGCTGCTGATAAAGATGCATGTATTGATAGCTGGGGTGAAAAGCAGAAGAATGCACTTATTTCTTCTGCATGTCAGTATCTTCAGACACAGTAAGCCACATGCACCCTTTCTTTCCTTGTTAAACAGAGGCCAGTTTGCTACTCTTAGTTCCAGCGGAAGTGGATCTGACGTGGGCGATCAGCACCTTCCTTTACCAATGGCTTATGGAACTCACGTCCAGCACGAGAGTGGATATTTGCCCAACAGAACTCACAGTAATACTGCAGGCAAGTGACATTGGCACAAAAAAACGGAGCAAATTTTCCACCACAGCGTGCGCCCTGGCATTCATCACACATCTGGTCATCTAGCACATATGGCTTTACCTCCACCTTGAAAAAAAAGAAAAGAAGTCTCATTAGAGTCTGCTTCAGAAATCAAATTCTCTAATAACTTAAATTGTTTCTATAGAGGAAAAAAAGGACCAGCATTAAAAGGTGAGGAAACGAACAGTTTCTCAAAGAAGGAGTAGGTTTGAGAAACTACTCCTTTACCATGTAGTAGGTTAAAATACTTTAAAAATCTATAAAAATCTGGTATTTGCAGAACATTTCATGCTCACCTTTCTTGAATATCATCTTTGAAAAATCTGTGTGCTGGTATTTTCAGAGTTGGGGGGGATTGTGAGTGAAAACAAAAGAGATATCAAGTAGTCATGGAAGACTTTCCACACCCTTTTCCTTCATTCCAATATCAACTGTGAGGTGGCAGAACCCAAACAGTCACTGATTAAGGCAGCGCTTTTCCACTGCAGGTGAAAGTCACACTCTGCTTGGAAATAACTGGGACAGACAAGCCAGACTGTGGAGAATCTTACAAAGAGCATGCCTAGACTTCCGCAAATTTGTAATATACAAAGTACTAGTCCTGTTGTGAAGGTCTGACTTGGCAGAACACTTCAGACTGGAGTCAGCTCTGAATGATAAACTTTTCTACCTCAGTTTTCCCATCTGTCAAGTGAGAATACCAGATCCTGTCTCAGAGCTGTGAAGCTTAAATTGTGAATGTAAAAGCATAAGACAGTGCTTAGCACATGGTAAAATAGTCTATAAATTAGTATTAGCTGCTATTAGCTGCAATAGCCTTGCTTTCCTGCTTGTGATAACTTTATGAATGGAAGGTTTCTACCTTTGTTTGGCTGAAAAGTGCCAGATAGCCTAATAGCTCAGCTGTTCCTTACCAGATAGCCTAACAGCTGAGCCATTCCTTAGGAGATGATAGAACACTGAGTGTTCTGAAGGACTGGATTGAGATAAAGTAAAGGTTGTCCATAGTAAAAAATAATGACCCAACAATTTGTATTCTGAACATATTCTACTGAAATACTTGCATGAGTGCAGAAAATGAATATAAAGGTATTTTCTGCAATGTTATTTGTAACAAACTAGAAACAACCTAAAAGTTGATTAAAAGAACTGTAGGATGTTCATTTGATAGATCGGTAATAGAATTACATTGTTGTTTATATTTCACTGATTATGATGAATATATTTTATGCATATTAGACACAGCTTTTCTGAATTGCTTGTTTGTATTTTTTTGTGTTTTGTTGCTGGAGTATTTTTTGTTTTTTAAAATTGATTTATGAGTTCTCTTTGACAGTTAAGAATTTTTAACCTTTTTTCCAGGGGTTTTACAATCTTTGACACAAACTTTAAAAATTTTCATGCTTGATCTTTATCTCTTAACTTTTTCCTTTATGGGTTCTATCTTTTCTTTGCCAAGCTGCTATTTTTTGATTTATTATCTTCATTACAATTATAGTTATAATAAAAAAATTATTATGACCCAAGAATAAATCAAGGTGACATGAGAGTTACTGGATTTCATCTCACTGAATTATAAACTCCATGAACACAAGGAAAGCACCCATTTGCTCAATGTTCAGTTCCCAGTGCCTAGAAGAATGTCTAACATGAAGTAGAAATGCTATAAATATATGAGTGAATGCAATACATTTACATATGTTTTCTGGGTTTCTTTCTCATGGTTATTTCTTGTTTTTTTGTTGTTTTTTTCCCATAAGAGTTTAGGCAAATTGAAACCAGGGTCTGTGATGTCTACTTCACTTCCAAAATACCTGATAAAATGCCAGATTTTCAGCAGTTATGTGTTTTAATATAAAACTGTTGAACAAAATTTTTACAAATGCAATTTCAATTATATGTATTTTTTAAATTCTAGATATTAGTTTATGAAGCTAACCTACTTAACTCAAAACCATACACTGTGAAGATGGAAAATTGAATTTCAAAACCAATTTTTGATTAATAATCTCTAATAATTAAACTCTTCATACGTGAAAGGAGTTTCATTGACACTTCACCTAGTCTTATATTTTAACACTTACTAGAAGTCACAGTGAATTATACTACTCATGAAATAACATACAAAAAATATAACGAATTACATATCTGTGTTAATTGTGCTTTCCAGCTATCAGATAGAACTAAACCACAGTATCCATCAGTGTAAACAGTAAGTGGAATAAACAATTTTCATTTCCTTCAAATAAGTATCCTATGTGTCCTTGAGTTGGTACTTACACACTTAAATTTATTCAATTTTTATGGCTTAATAGCCATATTCATATTGGAAAGATGAAAGGTATAAAGGTTAATGGTTTAATATTTCCTTGTGTAAGCAATATTAGTGACTTGTAAAATACTTAAGGCTCAAATTCTTTCAAATACAGTTCAAAATTACCTTTGTAGTAAGTACATATCTTAGAAAATAAGCTTTTCCCTACGGTATTTCAATGCCTTTTCAAGAAGGCACATGTATCTTAATTCATCTGCTCTGCAACCGAGTTGCTCTTGAAGAGTCAATACTCTGGTCCAAATAACTGGTCCTTCACTATCATTTTGGAAACAAAGAGGCATGTGGTATGACACTGCAACAGTCTTTTTCTTCTGCTAGTGCACATTAAACACCCTGATTATATACTATGTAAATAACATCCTCTGTGACCTATCACCTCTCTGTAAAAGTAGGGGATTAGGCTAGATCAGCAGTCTAAAGTACTGCTGTACATTTGTGTCACTTTCAGAGCTTTATAAACTCCTGTTGTTCATGCTGCCTCTCAGACCAATTCAGCAGAACCTCAGCAGGTAGGACCCAAATATCAAGATTTTTCTAAGTTCCCAGGTGAATAATATACAGCACACAGGTTGAGAACACAAGACTAGAGAAACTCAACATTCAGACAAGTTCAGAAAAGTTATCTATGCATGTCTTATCAAAAGCAGAGAACCTCATCTTAAGTTTATTTGGCAACCAAAATTTTAAGTAGCAATGCAAACAAAAAAAAGCCACTCAGCATTTGTGAACTGAACCTATGCTGCATTTCTTTTCTAATGGGATGGCTGGGTAACTACATTGAGGACTACTTCTAGCATGCATGGTCTAGTCAACTGGTATTAGTTAACCAGCTTCCTGTCCCCAAAATAGTCTTTTAATGTGCCAAACAGCCCCAGAAGAGGATTCAAGAAACTGTTATATTGGGAAAAGGGGTATCCACTCAAATTATATCTTCTATCTACTAATTTGGATATAAAAAATTCATTTACCCCATATTCTTAGTGTATTTCTGCTGAACTATAAATATAATTATTTTAGAATATGCTTAGATATGTATAGGAATTGTTCACAGATTTTGGCATAAAACAGATTTGTAAATGAATGCTAGAGTCTTTCCCTACTCTAGAAGGTAGTCACTACTTGGAATTATTCAATAGGGTTTCAGTTATCATTCCTAGTACTTAAAAGTTCTTACTGTGATGATTCAGGCAATGCTACTCAAAAAAAATATTTAAGTGTAGGTCAATTATTTTAGAGAAATATACATGATGCATTTTTATTTTAGACTTTGTGACAAATGAAAACATTTAAATAACATTCTGCGCCAAGTTTTATTGTAAGTGTTTGTGTATATGTGAATTCATTTAGTCCTCAAAATTGAGAAAGACATATTATCATTGTTTTCCATTTTACAAGTGAGGTAAAAGGCACAGAGAAGGTAAATTTGTAGAAATGGGATTCAATCCCAGGCAGTCTGACTCCAAAGTACAGGCTCTTAAAACAACCTCTGCCTCCATGGTTAGAATATTTGACCTTACTGGCTGATAAAAATTTTTTTGACATGGCTGTACAATGACATTAATATTTTTTATACTATACCTAAATTTTAAAGTGTGTTCAGGAATTTCAAATTTCAAGGATATTTTTATATAATATCCTTTAAGACTTAAAGAAGTTAAAAACTAAACAGTGTTTGAATTATATTATTAACTCTTTAGCGTATGACACTTTGGATTAGCACATTATTATAGGACATAAGTGATTTCCCAATATGCAACTTACACGTTTATCAATATCACCGTGCTGAAGCTGAACAAACCGAGCACTAATGGCAGCAATATAGCTCTGCTGATTGGAGAAAGCAACTCGCCCAGCACCTTTTGGGTATTTTAGCTCAGGATCTGTATCAATTCCTGCATAACAAACTCCACCATATAGCCGGTCCATGATCATAGCAAGTTCCACTTCAAGAGGAAAAGAAGTTTATGTCAAATGTGAGAGAACACAGTAATCAACAATTTTTAAGTACTTTTTGGAAAACACAGAAGTCAATTGTATATTATCATTTGACCAGGAGTAGAATGGCAGATTAAGAGGCTGTTGTTAAAGGAGGACTGGGATCAAGGATGCCTTTTTTTTAGCTATAAAGTGACTCACTGCCATCACATCTTCCTACTTACTAGCACTAAACCCACTATATACCCTACCCTATCTTGTCCTATATAGAAATAGTTCCACACTCTTTCCTAAATCCAATCCTTTTACTTGCATACTAGATCCCATCCACTCTCACTAAGAAGAGATACTGCTTCAGCAATTCTCCCCTTTCCCTTATGTACCACCAGTTTTCCCCTTTTACAAGATCATTCCCAAGTACACTATAATTTTCCTATCTTAAAAAAAATTCTCATAACATTTTTCCCCTCTCAGTTACTACTCCATTTCTCTGTTCCCCTTTACAACCAAAATTTTCAAAATCTGTTCCAGTATTCCCTAATTCCTCTCCTCCCATTCTTTATTCAACTCTTTCTAATCAGACTATCACACCATGACTCCACTGTAATTGTTCATGCCAAGTCCAATGGCCAATCTATCTGTAAGTAGCATTGAACACAGTTAATCCCTTCCTTCTCATTCAAATATTTTCTCCATCTGGCCTCTGGAATATATTATCCCACCAATTCTGCTCCTACCTCACTGATAAATTTCTTCTGAGTTTTCCTTGATAGTTCATCCTAAAGTCCTTAACTTTTTGATGTCAGAGTACCCTAAGTTTCAATCCTTGCGACACTGTCTACACTCCTGGCTTTGGTAACTTCATCCTGTATCATAGCTTTAAACACCATCTATATGTTTTTAAGCTCCTACATTTGTATCTCTAGTATGGACATCTTCCCTGGACTCCAGACTCATATATGCAACTGTCTACTGGACAACTCGGTATTTAACAGGCACTGGCCACACTCAGTATGTTAAAAATGGAACTCATAATCTTCCTCTATCCCATTAAATGTGCTCCTATGAGTTTTTGCTGACCCAGTTAGAAAGCAACAGAAAAGATGAAGTTGTCAAGTCAAGATCTTTGGCTTCATCTTTTCTGTATTCTTCTCTTGCTCCCTACCACACATACAATCATGTGAACTTGATTTTCAAGACCTATCTAGAGTCCAATCTGTTCACCTCCATCACTAACATCCTGATTCAAGATAACATCATTTTTCATCTTGTTCATGGCAATAACCTTCTCTTTGCTTTTGACCCTTGCCTTCTCAGTTTGTTTTTAAAACAGTATAATGATTCTCTTAAAAAATATATCAGATACCACCATAAAAAATATAACAAAAATATATCATATATCATGGTTTAATTGAAGTTTATATTTGAGAGCTCTGAATAGTGCCATAAACTTAGATTCAAAACCAAGACCATGATCTTCCCTCCCAATCTGTTCCTCCTCCAGTATTCCTTCCCTCTCAGTAAAAGGTATCACTATCCACCCAGTGGCTTATGACTGAAAGATGAGATTTAGTCTTTGTGTTTACCTAGTATCTGTTACCTCTGTTCACCTGGCTTTCTCCATTGCTACCAGTAATCCAAGCCACCATTGTCTAATTTCCTGGACTGTAATAATAGAATCCTAAACTGGTCTGCCCATATTTACTCTCACCCTGCTCCCACCTCTATAAGTCATTAGCTAAAGTGAACTTTGAAAAATGAAAATATGATCATGTCTCTCTTTTGCTTAAAAACTCAATGGTTTACCCTTGCTCTAAGGATAAATACCATGTTAGCCTATTAGACTTGTATGATCTGACACCCGTCTACTTTTGCAATGTCTCTTTGTGTCCCTTCCGTCACTCCTTGTATCCCAAGTCAGCCACTTTGGGCTTCTTTCAGTCCTTCCAAAGCACACTGTTTCCCTCCACTCAAGACCTTTAAATAAGCTGTTCCCTTTCTGTGAAACACACTCCTCAGAGCCCTACTACCACCCTGATCCTCCCTCTTTTGCTCAATCCTTTACATGTCAGTTCAACTACAAATATCTTTAAGATATCAGACTATATAATATTTCCTTGCTACACGTCTTCTGTTCCCTACAGTACTTCTCTGTAAAAGTCATCATGTTCTGCAAGTATTTACATGTATTAATAGTTCTTTAACACATACCTCTAAGACTGGGGAGAGGATGTTCTCAGTGATGGAAATCACTAACACTCTACACATGGTGTACAGTATCATCTAATGTGTGCAAAGTGGGCATATACATCTACAATTATATTCCTATGGGACATATTTTGGTTGGTTTCTAGTTCCTAGCTGTTGATAAATAGAAGTTTATCATCATTCACTTATCTAAAGTGCTACTTCCGTTAATAACTAAAATACTGATAAAGAGAAAATAATCCCATATTTCTTCTTCAGCTTTCAGAATCAATCAAATAAACAGACTCCAAATTCTCATATCTTAAGAGAGGTTCACTTAGGAAATCAGAAGTATTTAGGTGAATTCTTATAGTTTGCTTGGAGTTAGCAACTACACTAATATTGATAGATAAGTATCCAATTCTGCAGTTTGAGAGTTTCAAGAAGGGGTCTCCGAATATGTTTCAAAATTCTGTAGATAGCAACTATTGGAGCATGAAGAATCTGCTCCTGTTCTATCCAATAGTGTCACGTACACAATAGCTTCCAAATGTTTATCGACTAGGACATATTTAAATTATTTTTTAAACAAAATTATTAACATTCCACTTACCAGCCCTTAATGGCCGAGGAACACCTCCAACAAAAATTGTTTTTCGGGGATCCAAAGGCTGAGAACCATCCATTACAAAATCACTATCACTTAAATTCCAAGGACGTATTTGAACCTATGAAGAAAATTACATTGGGTCTTACTCCCTTGATGGCTTATGAAGGTTGTTTGTTTTTGCCAGTTAATAGTTATTATTTTATTGTTTAAAAGTTTGTATAGTCGGATTTGGAAACAAATTATTTTCATAACTTTTGATATAGATACTGTAAGTCAGCAGTCCCCAACCTTTACGCACCAGGGACCAATTCTGAGGAAGACAATTTTTCCAAAGATGGAGGGGGTGGGGGATAGTTTTGAGATGAAAGTGTTCCACCTCGGATCATCAGGCATTAGATTTTCATAAAGAACGTGCAACCTAGATCACTTGTAGGTGCAGTTGACAACACGGTTCACATTCCTATGACAATCTAATGTCACCTCTGATCTGACAGGAGGTGGAGCTCAGGCAGTACTGCTGGCTTGCCTGCCACTCATCTCCTGCTGTGCAGCCTGGTTCCCAATAGGTCATGGACCAATACTGGTCCACCACCCAGGGGTTGGGGACTCCTGCTATAAATTATCTGGATATTTCAAAAACTAAAGCTCAGCATGGTAGTTTACTTATTTTATTCATTAACAATCATTTCAAAACAATTTTGAAAATTAGCATTTGTAGCCTGAAGTTCATGTGGTATTTACTTACTGGTTTGTCCTTGATGGTAGGGCTAGAAACACACAGATACAGCTTTCCATCTTCTTCAATACAAGCATCAATTAGTGCTTGAACTGAGCTCTCTTCTTGAAAGAGAAGAAATGCATAGCCTGGAATAACCAGTAAAAATGAGGCAATATGTCAAGCTAAGTGATTTTACTCCAAATTTCAGTGCTATTTAGAAAGTACATGCTTTTTTTGAATATATATATATTTTATTGCACTTTAGGTCTGGGGTACATGTGCAGAATATGCAGGATTGTTAGATAGGTATATACATGGCAATGTGGTTTGCTGCCTTCATCCCCACTTCACCTATATCTGGCATTTCTCCCCATGTTATCCCTCCCCAACCTCCCTACCTCCTGCTGTCCCTCCCGAACTCTCCCCCAACAGACCCTAGTGTGTGATGCTCTCCTCCCTGTGTCCTTGTGTTCTCATTGTTCAACACCCGCCTATGAGTGAGAATATGCGGCGTTTGATTTTCTGTTCTTGTGTCAGTTTGCTGAGAATGATGGTTTCCAGATTCATCCATGTCCCTACAAAGGACACAAACTCATCGTTTGTTATGGCTGCATAGTATTCCATGGTGTATATGTGCCACATTTTCCTTGTCCAGTCTATCATTGATGGACATTTGGGTTGGTTCCAGTTCTTTGCTATTGCAAACAGTGCCGCAATTAACATTGTGTGTATGTGTCTTTATAATAGAATGATTTATAATCCTTTGGATATATACCCAGTAATGGGATTGCTGTGTCAAATGGAATTTCTATTTCTAGGTCCTTGAGGAATTGCCACACTTTGTCTTCCACAATGGCTGAACTAATTTACACTCCCACCAACAGTGTAAAAGTGTTCCTATTTCTCTACATCCTCTCCAGTATCTGTTGTCTCCAGATTTTTTAATGTCGCCATTCTAACTGGCATGAGATGGTACCTCAATGTGGTTTTGATTTGCATTTCTCCAATGACCAGTTATGATGAGTATTTTTTCATATTTTTGTTGGCCTCATATATGTCTTCTTCTGAAAGTGTCTGTTCATGTCCCTTGACCACTTTTCTTGTAAATCTGTTTTAGTTCTTTGTAGATTCTGGATACTAGCCCTTTGTCAGAGGGGTAGATTCCCAGATGGATTAAAGACTTAAACATAAGACCTAACACCATAAAAACCCTAGAAGAAAGCCTAGGCAAAACCATTCAGGACATAGGCATAGGCAAGGACTTCATGACTAAAATACCAAAAGCACTGGCAACAAAAGCCAAAACAGACAATGGGATCTAATTAAACTCCAGAGATTATGTACAGCAAAAGAAACAATCATTAGAGTGAACCGACAACCAACAGAATTGGAAAAAAAAATTTTTTTTTAATGGTACAATGACATCTTTTATTCTGACTCACAGACTTAACTTTTTTTTTTTTCTCTGTGTTCCTGTGGGAACTGTGTTTGAATATGTGCCGTTTTCAACATTTTGGCACATGAAAGCCTGACAAGTTTTTAAAAGTCAGATGCTGCATCTTTTGAACAGGAAAATCTATGTTTTTTTTTTTTTTTTAATGTATATACACATTTTATTGCACTTTAGGTTCTGGGGTACATGTGCAGATCATGCAGGATTGTTGCATAGGTACATACATGGCAATGTGGTTTGCTGCCTCCATCCCCTCTTCCCCTATATCTGGCATTCTCCCCATGTTATCCCTCCCCAACCTCCATACCCCCTGCTGTCTCACCCCTATTACTCCCCAACAGACCCCAGTGTGTGATGCTCCCCTCCCTGTGTCCATGTGTTCTCATTGTTCAACACCTGCCTATGAGTGAGAACATGTGGTGTTTGATTTTCTGTTCTTGTGTCAGTTTGCTGAGAATGATGGTTTCCAGATTCATCCATGTCCCTACAAAGGACACGAACTCATCTTTTTTATGGCTGCATAGTATTCCATGGTGTATATGTGCCACAGCCACTTCCTGACACCTTACACAAAATTAACCCCAGATGGATTAAATACATGCTTTTGAAAAAAACAACTATCAAATAGGACTAAAAACCATTTACCTTTTATAAGAGAATACAATATCCTATGTAATACACATCAAAACACTTATTAAGTAAAGTAATTGGCTACTTTATATACAGCACTTGCTATAAGGTACTGTACTAACAACTTTACATGCGTTATTTCATTTAATTCTCAAAAGTCTATGAAATATTATTCTCATTTTATTGAAGAAAAAATCAAGGTACAAAAGTCAGTCTCATAGTAAGTAGGTGGCTGAAAAACTTCAAACCCAGGTCAGCCCCAAGGTCTCTGACACTTTCTCTAGTAGTGATACTACCTTCTTAAAGAACTTGGCAGAATTAACCAGGTGAGTATATCTGGAACTAAAGTTTCCTATAAATGCCTGCAGGGTAATCCAAGTTCTAGGGCAAACTTTTAGACTGGAACACACTTGGAAAGGTTCAGGAAATCTCCTAAGCAGAGGAAATGTTCCACAGTCTCATAAAAACTTCTCAATGATACTAAGAAAGCTACAATAGGAAGGCTGGAATGAAACATGTTCCTTAATAAAACACAGGTCAGATGGATCAAAACTTTTAAATCAAGCCTCAACTTGGAAAACAGTGGAATATCTTTTTTAAACTGTTTGAAGACTATCTAGACTTGTAAACAACCAATTGTCAATCTTCAATAAAAAAATCATGTATCCAGCAGACAGAATAGACTACATTATAAAAAGAAGGCATCAAAATTTACACTGCAAGTTTACTATCATGTGATTATTCCCAGCAGGTGATAACTATGAATGATCTATCCCTTACCTTGGCAAGATTTCTATGCGAACAAATGTACAGCATTTTAATCTAGTCCCAATATGTAGCAGACATCAAACAGGCCATGTATGTCTGTTCCACCATACAATGGGAAGTGTAAGGTCATGTTTTATTCAGATAAAAAAACTCAGCTTATTGTCAATAATGGCTTTATGCCACAAAGGCCTGATGGGACACTAAAGTACTTCATTTTAATAAAATTAAAATATTTGATTGCATAAAATGTATCTGAAGACATTTCACCCTATATAAATGATTTTACCCTATCCAAACACAGACTTCCAAAGGTAGTCTGTTTTAAAAAACATAGTATTAAAAAACATGTCTTAGACAACTTTTTACATTGCTGGAAACAATTTACATATTCTTGAAAATAATAAAGATTTTTTTTTAAGGCTTTAATTTTGATACAAAATAAGGATCTGGGAACTCCATTTTGTAATAATTGAGAGGATATAAGACCAATTTACTAAAATAGTATATTAAGTTAAATATTTTAATGTTGCCTAATTTTTATAATTTTTGATGTTAATATTTTAATATTGCCTAATTTTAAAATAATACTTTAAATTCAATATTTTCAATACTGTTTAATTTCTGTTATTAGGAAATAAATGTTTATATTATAAAAATTAATTAGGCCATATCGGGTAAATTATGACTTAGCTAATGCAAGTCATTAGATATAATACTCTTAACAAAAACATACTACATAGCCGCTTCTTTAGAATTTGTTAAAGCAAGTTAATCATTACATAAGGTGAAAGTTATTCACTGCAAAGGAAACATGGACATGTGTGGTTCAGCATCTAAAGGTTCTAGTCACTGCTGTAATTATAAGGGAGCTTCCCCCACTGGATGCTTCTCTATCAGTGTTTTCCAAACCATGGAAAATGCTGAATTACAGAAATAACAAAATTGCTTGTAAACAAGGTTTGGGAATACTGGTCTTTAGAAATGGCTACAATTAACTGTAACTGTACCAAAAAAAAGTATGATTTGACAGTGCCAGTTTTTTTTTTTCAATTAGAGAAACTACTGCAAAACCATAATAACAATGATGGCAACAATAGCCATAAAGACTATATAACTATTCTGTTTCATTAACTTTGTTCCATCCCATCTTTCTAGGCTTAGAGTACACCATCCCTGTAAGTGAACAAGTAGCTCACGCAAAAATGTGCATTTCTCCATTCAAACAATTCCTAATTCCTTTTTAAAATTCTATTTCCATTTCTGCCTGGAACTCTGTTCAAGTACTTTTTTATCTATCTACATACAGTACCTTAGATTAATTCCAAACCTCTCAGTGAAGTTTTCCCCCATCTACTTTAAGCAATTTCTCCATTCCATAGTATTTTTTATTGTTTATCTCATTTATCAGGCAGTTAACAATCCATAAATTATTGAGAATACAAATATTCACAAAGGTATATAAAAACACTATTTTATAGACCATTGGAAGAATCTGACATTAATAACCATAAATTTTTAAAGTTGTAAAAATGCAATACTGCAACTGTGATGAGTGCTAGGAGTGAAAGACACAGACAGCACTAGAGTTGGGTAGAAGGAGCTAACCTCATTTGGTAGATCCTCAAAGTTTTCTTTGATCAACTTACACTTAAGCTTGAGATACAAAAGATAAGCAGGGAATACAGAGATAAATAGACATAAGGAAGAGACAACTTCAGCTCAGAGATTATCATACATAAAAGCCCTGAGGCTGGAGAGAACAAGGCCAGTTTGTGGGACTGGAAGGAAAACAATCAGTAATAGGAAAAGAAGCTAGAAAGAAGGCAAGGCCAGGCAAAGTGAATTCATTTTTGCTTTTAGACTAAAAATAAGAGAAATCACTACAGGGTTTATGCAGAGGAGTAAGGAATAGCACCATCCAATGAGTTTTCAGACTGCTATGGCTAGAATATAGGAGAAAACTGGAGAGGGCTAGAGATATAGATAGACTAGAAAGACAGCTGAAGTAGTCCAGGCTAGTGATGATGGTAGCTTAGTCAGGAACATCACAAAATAACTCAATATTCAATAAAAATGGCATTTCTAAAGTAAACTTTATAAACTTTATAAAATGGCAAGATAGTAAAACTATGGACAATGACACTAAAACTAAGCTAATAAATAAACAGCTCTATCTATGTGGAGCTAATTTTCTCTCCAAACCAAGGGGGTTTGCGACCTCCAAAAAACTCCAGACTACATGGAGAGAGGTACATAGCTTAAACAGATTCTCACAGAGGCCTGGAATCCAGAATCCTCACTCAAAAGATGCTCTTGATTCTATACATGCATATAAATCTACAAGTATTAAAAAAAATCATTGCATTATTCCATTTATTTAAAAAACTATGTGAACTATCAGTGGAGGTTCTATAATTCTCAATGGCAGAAAGTAGAGATGACTCATATAATTCATCACCAGAATACTATACCTAGTTTTGCTGTGCCAATAACTTCTTTATCATGCTTCTTTTCCCAGAGTAAAAATCAAACCATTTAACAGTTCTACTGGAGTCTTTTCTACAGGCTTGACAATTCACTAAATCATGAGACTAAACAGTATGTGTGGTGTGCTTTTTCTAAAATTATATTTCAGCAATGTTCAAAGTAAAGTGTTAATCTTTGAGCCTTCCCCTTTCTTTTACTCGCTTTAGAACCTTCCATTAGCAATTCTGACTAATTGAATTAATGTTCAACTCTCTTTTCTCCTCTCTTCCTCTTGTTATTGTGGGCAGGATACACTTCCTCTCTCCACAGATGGTGACTTGATCGTGTGACTTGCATGTGAAGGTTAGCACAATTTGTGATTCTTGTCCTGTGGTTATCAGCCACGGTTTCTTCCTAGCAATAACTAACACAACTAAGCATCTTCCTCAAGTTCTACATCTTTATATAACCGAAAAAAAAAAATAGACCTAACTAGCTACTTTGTCTTGTATCTAAATTATTCATCAACCGAGTTGGTAATAATTTATATTGCTCTGCTATTATCTAGAACACTTAATGTAAACCTCATATTTCAACTGTTCATAAATTTGTATTTAGTAAAACATAAATCACGTCACATAGATCTTAATTTCATAATGCAGAGAGGTACTGTTTCCTATGTCTATACCAAAGTTACTTAGAATGATGCTTTAGACAGAGAAAATACTCAAAGATATGTTGATCAGAGTCTATGAAATCATTATCAAATCATAGAAAGTCTCTTATGATTCTTAACTGGATAAGTAATTGATATTGTTTCTTTTGCTCTCATACAACCCATTTCCTAGCAAATATTAACAATAACAACCCTTACCTTTTGGTGGAAAATAGGACTTGCTTTCTGCTTTATGAGGCCAATCTACTACCAAAGGCCCAAATCTTCTGAAGCTAGCAGTTATTTCATCTTAAGAAAGTACAATAATAATTAGTTTCAGTGATTCTTTCCAAGAAATTCTGTACTTTTACTATGAAGATTAACATTTAAAAGTGCCAAATACCTTAGGATAAATTAGAATATAAACACTGGGAATATGTCTAATATACTTCAAACTAAATTCATTTTTAAGCAGTGCACTGGCTAGAATAATCAATTCCACGTGAATTTTAAAATTTTATATAACATTGATGGATACTAATGACTTTATCGTACACCAAACCAAAAACAGCACTGGCTCGAAAAAAGGTCAACATTATAAAAGTTAAATAAAATCTATTAGTGTTTCACAAATAAAATGATTTTATTATAGAAAAAAAGGTCTGCTTCAAGACTTGAATAACTATAATGCCGAGAAACTATACTAGGGTCTGATACATGCAGGGCAGTTTCACTGAAGTCCATATAGGTTAAATCCAATGATATGTTTTATGTTATTTCATTACATGGAAATCTTACGAAGATCAATACTTAGAATAAGTTTGTAGATATTTGAATTATAATTAAGAAATTTCCTAAAATCTAAGAGTGAGTGACACATGTCCCATAACCTTACAAATATAGCTTAATATTTTAAATCTTCAATTAATTTTCTTTTGTTATAATTACACATGATCATTTTCACATACAATTATTAGTGTCTGTGAAACCCTAATTTCCTATTCATGTTCTGTTTCCATTTTCCTTTTGGGTTTAATAGTCTCTTTCTTCCCTGTTTCTAAGAGCACATTTATCCTTAAATAAATTAAACTTTTGATTATCAAGCATTGCAGATATAATCTTATGGTTGGTTCCACTGATTTCAGTGTGTATGTGCATGCACACATTATGGTGATATAAAAAGTTTTAAGTTTTATATACCTAAATAAGTTCTTATTTTAAAAACAAATAGAATATGACCTAGGTCATGAAAATCTTACTTAGAAAAAAATGCCTGTAGTTACAAATATTATAAGATCTAAAGAAAAAAATCATAAGTTATTTGTTCAACTACTTTCATATTTCAACAGGTGATAAAATATTTTAAAAGATGAAAATGCATTCCAATTCTGAAAATCCTAGGTGGTAAAAATCTTCCATAGCCCGTTCACATTAAATTTCATATTTTTTTTTAAAGCCCAAATCACCATCTTAATAAATATCTTAAAAAATACCTTCGTCAATATCTGGAGGAAGACCACCAACAAAAACTTTTCGAGAGAAACGTTCTATTCGCTCCCCATTTTGATGAGCTGAATAACATGTGGGCGAATTTAAAACTCCAACTTGATCACTGTGACCATCATCCAGCAAGCCATCATCTATTGGAAAGAGGGAAGAACGACCTAGAATATAAGAACAAATATAACTTGAATCTCAGATCTGAGAAAATGATAAATTAAATTTAAGCATAAAAATACCAATGACAAACTGAAAGACTTAAAAATGAAGGTGATGCAGGTGAAAATAAAAATTAAGGGAAATTTAAATAGTATGTGGTTTTAATTACCTGGATTCAAGAAAAAGCAATCTAAAGAGTGATTTAGAAATAAACGTATGTCAACAATTAAACTGCAAAAGAAATACTAGATCACTTCAACTTGTTATGAACAGCTGCAAGAACCTAATGTATGAGGACAGTTAGACTGGATGTGAAACAGGAGAAACTTTCCAGAAACTGGTGGCAGAAAGGAAATGACACAAACTAAACAGATAAGGGGATATAATTTATAACAAAACTTGCAGACTACAGTAAGTAAGGATAAAGACAAAAAGTAATACTTGTATACAAGGTCTGGATCTAATTTATTACACATGTACCAATTATATGAAAGAGTAGACAGGGCTTCTGCATATCTGAAAAATAGAAAAGGGTATCCCCTCTAGCACTTTAGTGACATCTGAGCCCACATTTCAGGAGGTAATCCTTGTATAGGACAAATACTGTACAATCTTCTGAAGTAATCCCCACTCTGTGGGTAATCCCCTCACAAAACTTAAATGACCTAATAGTCTCCTGCTGTCAAGGAATGTACATTTAGAAAGATAAGATTTATATATGTAACCAGGGTACACATCCAGAAGAAAGCTGCTAAGTGTTCAGAGGACGTATTCTGGAGGAAAGGAGAAGTGAGTCTAATAAAAAAGTAATTTCCTAAATCTCTAAGTGAAATTAATACTATTTGTGAGAAAAAGGGAAAAATGGAAGCACATAGTGAGGCATTACAGAGGGTAAAATATCTATAGGTGGAAATATACGAACATGGTTTTGAGGGAATTTTCCTTTTTTCCAAGTGAAAGAAGAAATATAAGAAAAAGTAGAAAAAATTGCATTTATTTAAGAAATAAGGAATAGTCAAGGTTGGCTGAAACATGTTGGAAACAAGAAGAGTAAAATCTAGAAAAGTCCTTCAAGGCTAGAGTATTTAGTGTTGAATGCCAGGCTAAGGAGACATTTAGTAGGTGGTGAAGATAATAAATTGGATACAGGGGTTCAAATTAAGATTATAGCTTTGTCTGTATATTAGGGAGACTTAGAAAATATGGATAAGGTAGCTGGAAATGAGCAGGTCAGAAGCTGTGCAAAAAATCCACAAAGGATGGATGGCATCACAAGCAGACAGGAAAAAAAAAGGAAAAAGAATGAAAAAGGAGAGATCTAAGGAAGACTTGAGAAAATGATAAGAATTATTAACCAATATAAGAACAGTAGAGACCAGAAACTTGTACAAGAAAGGAAAATAGTTTAAGCTTTAGATAAGTAAAGTTTTATATGCTGTTAGGATATTCAGAAGCAAATATACACCAGGAGGCTGAAAATGAAGTGCAGAAAGGAAATGTCATATTTCTGAGAAAATAATTTGAAGTCAACTACACACAGGTGATAGTTTAAGGTTCTTTGCAACATCAATGATAAACACTCCAACAAGAAATGATGAAGACAGCTCCTCGGGAAACTTACAAGGAAGAAGCAGAATATTCAAGGAGCTAGAGAAAGAAGTGGTAAGAAAAGTGAGAGAAATATTACGGTGATAGAAGCACCAAAAAAGTAATAAAGAAAGAACAATTAAGTAACAATGTGAAATATTAACATAATTACTTTTAATAATGATCATTGTTTTTAAGGACATACATGATTTTGAAGGTAGCAGTCTCAGGAAAGTTGGGTAGGAGTCATGTTGCATGTATTTAGAGTTTTATTAAACATCGAGATAAATGAAGATTAATTCTTAGAAGTATATTAGAGAAGGAAAAATGCAGTAAGAATATGGACAAATTGTTTTGCTTTCAATATTAAGTGAAGGATTTTTTTGGATAAGAGACAATGCATATAATCTATAGCAGCTGTCACCAACCTTTTTGGCACCAGGAACCAGTTTTGTGGACGAAATTTTTCCTCAGCATGGGGATGGTTTCGGAATGAAAACGTTCCACTTCAGATCATCAGGCACTAGATTCTCATAAGGAGCACACAACCTAGATCCTTCACATGTGCACTTCACAACAGGGTTCATGCTCCTGTGAGAATCTAATGCCACTGCTGATCTGACAGGAGGCGGAGGTCAGGCAGTAATGCTCACTTGCCCTCCACGCACCTCCTGCTCTGTGGCTTGGTTCCTAAGAGGACAGTTATGTTGGGTATCTGTTTATATATTAAACAAACTGGCCACAGACCAGACCATTTTATGTTGGGTCTTTGTTTATGCATTAAATCACATGCCATAGTTTGAGGCATGTGATTTAATATATAAACAAAGACCCAACATAAAACATCATTAATATGTTATCATCTTGAAAAATATGACACACGATGCAAGCGATACAAAGACAATTAGAAATGTGACAGTCTGAACAGAATGGGTTGGGGACAAGAAGGAAGGGACCACATGCCTGTGACAGTCAGGTAGCTAGCTACCTAGATGTTTGACATAAAAATTTAGTTTAGAAGACGTAACAGGAAGAAAGATGTTATTTAATATAGGAAATGAATTATTCTAAAGATTAAAATGTTGTTTAAATACAATGTTCTGAAAAATACCCATGTTCACTGAGTAACTTTGTGAATATTGCTTAACTTTTTAAATAGCTCTGTTATTACAAATAGGAACCTAGGGAAAACAAATGTCAATATTTTTTGTGATCAACAGAAACGAAATTCTTCAACATTTAACTCTTTTTACTTAATAAAATGAACATCAGGATCCACTAAAAATAATATTAATTGTGAATAACTGGTCAAACTTTTTAAAGATTAGACTTTAATTGAATGATTCTCTATTTTCAAAGTAAACAGCATGCATACAAATTTGATTTTAAGGAATAAAATCATGAATCCAAATTCTGTATTTATTTCAGATGTACCAATACTTTGGAAAGTTTTTAACTTTAAAGTGCCCTAACACAAGTAAAAACTTAGCAGTGTCATAACTACAATAAGTATTTAAATGTCTTTCTAACAGACATTTATGTTGAGAAAAAATATGGATCACAAATACTTAGGGTCTACATAAAAAAATAAATGCAGTGACAAAAGAAATCACACTATAAGCAATGCCAAAGAGAAAAGTGACCCCAAAATGACCCAAACTTTTTGTTTACTATAATATTACACTTAGTATTCATATAACTAAAAACATCTATAATCTATGTGTCTATAATCTATTAACGAAGTTCAGCTAAACAAAGAATGTAACGAAAAGGTTAAGAACATTTCACACACTAGCCATACTAACAAGAATCTTCACTGTTGGACAATAATGACTGCTTTCTTTCAAGAAGCCATAAAAGCTACAGATTTAAATACTCATTTAAAAGAAGAGTTAACTGAGTATCATCAACAAAGTAAGACTTTTTACCTTGCCAATTGTTCTTTTATCATATTTTAAATTAATATGAGAATAAAAGGAGAACCATTAAGTAAGTTATGTCTACCACTGTAGTGTACTTTTAACATGCTTTCTAAGAATGATACCATACATATGTTTTTAGGTTCTTACACCTCAAAGGAATAAAACTGAATGGCAATGAAATACAACAGTTCTGTGGAATGCAGCAAAACCTATGCTTAAAGGAAAATTCATAGTTTTAAAAGCATGTTAAAAAACAAGACATGCTTAAATCATCTTGTTTCTACCACAAAAAGCTAGGAAAAGAATAGCAAATAAAATACAAAGAAAGTAGAATGAAGGAAATAAAGTAACAAAAAGGAGACATCAATCAACACAGAACTTACAAACATCAAATGAACTAGACCTTTTAAGAAGAAAAAAATGCTAATTTTATAGAAACTCTTTCAGAGAATAAAGAAAGAGGAAGTACTTCTCAACTTTTTTTTCACAACTCCAATACTAAAATCTGACAAAAACATTGTAAGGAAATGAGACCCCAATATCCCTCATGAACACATACGTAAAAATCCTAAAAACTATATTGGCAGAATGAATCCAGAAGTAGATAAAAATGAAAAACAGATCATGAGTAAGTGGGGTTCACCCCAGGAATATTAAGATTAATTTGTAATTTTAAAATCAATTACTGTTAATTGTACCATATAAACAGACCAAAATAAAAATACCATAAAATCATTTCCATAAATGTAGAAAATGCATCTGATAAAATTCAACAGCTATTCATAATTTAAAAAAGAAAAACTCCCAGAATACTAGGAGTAGGAAGGAATTTCCTTAATCCGATAAAGAGCATTTAAAAAAAAGAGAGAGAGAGTGAAGGTCTTTAATAATAAATTATCAAATGCTTTCTCTTGAAAGTTTGGAAGGATGTTCGCTCTATTTCTACTCAGCATTGTACTACTGGATGTACAACTAGTCAAAGAAGATGAGAAAAGTAATTTAAAGTCATGAATACTGGCAAAGAAAAATAAAACTATTTTCTATAGACACAATTGTACATGTAAAATTCCAAGAAATCAAACTAGTAGAAATAATTTATTTGTCTAGAGAACAAATGCATAGCCAATTTACAAAAACCAATTCATTTCTAAATGCTAGTAATAAACTGGGAAAAATTTTAAATATCATTTTCATATCTCATCAAAACCCACCAAATACCTACAAATAAACTTAACAAAAGATATGCAAGACTTTTACGCTGAAAATGACAAAAATTTGCTGTGGAAAATGTTAAAAGAATAAAATAAAACATGTTAGGTGTAAATTCTTTCCAAATTATCCAATCTATAGACTGGACACAATCCATTCAAAGTCTCAGCACACTGTCTTCTAGAAATTCATAAGTCAGTTCTAAAATTTATGATAAATCCAAGGCCTAAGAACAATCAAGGACAGCACACAAAACAAACAAAACACCAAAATTGGAGGACTTACACTACCAAGTTTCAAGGCTTACTTACTAGTTAGCTAGTTATTGAGACTATAAAACTGATATTGGAGTAGAAAGATAAATGAAACATAATAGAGTCGAGAAATGGGCCTATACGTACGTATACAGTCACTCGATGTTTTTCAAAGGTACCAATGCAGTTCAATGTAGAAAAGTAAATCTTTTCAATAAACGGATTTCTAGTTGAGGGGGAAAAATAATTTTGATCCCTATATCACATGATACTGAAAAAAAAAAATCCAAGAAGGATTACAGGCTTAAATGTAAAAGTTAAAACAACAAAACTAGAATTTCTTCATAACCTTGGGGTTATTGATAGTTTCTTGGGAAGTTATAGGTGATTACTAACTCTGACACTGAAGGCTACACTAATGTTACCAAACATTAATTTAAAAAACTATCAAAACAACAGAAGTATATTTCAGATTGATCTCTTTTCAGCATTATCTGTTTAATCAAATAGCCTTAGATATGCTTCTGCAAAGAACTGAGAAAGGCACAAGGTACACTAACGGCTTAAAAATATTTTTCCAGTAGGTTTGTACCTTTCTTATAAAGGATAAAGAAGATATTTTACTTAAAAATTTATAATTTATCACCTTATATGTCTTTACAAATTTTATTTAATTTCTAGATATATTTACTTTAAAATTCAGTTTACTAAAATTTGTTTCTATAAAAATTAGTATGTCTGGGTATAGGTGTAGAGCAGGTACAGTCAGTCTCTTAAAGGTTAGGGAAGAGACGTCAGCACATTTTTTCTATAAAGGGTCAGTAGTAAACATAGTATTTTACATTTTGAAGGCTAGACATTTTCTGTTAGAACTACTCAATTGTGCTATCGTTGTAATTCCAAAGCAGCCAGACCAAAGTCAATGGGTAAATACCGGCTACATTTCAATAAAACTTTGTTTACAAAAACAGAAATCTTGGCCTGTGGGCCGTGGTTTGCTGACCCCTGTTCTAGTGTTACCCCAGCTTTTTTTCATGCTTCAGAGATCTTATCCATTGTCTTACAAATATTGAAATTATTTACCAAGGATTTCAGCCTTGATTTAATCATAAAAGGATCTGGCAGTGATGATATTAGGGAGTATACAATTAATCTGGGTATTTACAGGATTGTTCCAAATCAAAAATCCTGGGTCAACTTTAAAGCAGAATATGGCATACTATATTATTAATAATTCCTTATTTGTTATAGCACATAAGTTTGGATGGCTATACACTATGAATAAATCAAACTTCTCTAATTAAACTTCCATCATTTGTCTCCCTTTAAAATTATTTCTCCTATCTTCTTGTCTCATACATCTACTAACTCAAACTTTGGGTTTACTTGCTTAAAAGGATTGCCTCCTGAGGCTCTGTACCATTAACTAAAATAGGTTTTTATTTCTATTACTAAAAATATTCTACATATTTTTACTCCTTTTGGAACACAGTAGCCCTTTAATCCTTTATTAAAGGACTGACTGTGCTATAGAAATAGTTTAAGTTGAAAGGATAGAACTTAAGTTACCCCTCATACCTCCCTTCAATCCCAGACAAGAATGTTCACTCTCAGAATGGAACAGAAGAAACAATGAATAAAAAATAAATACAAATGACAAGTAGTTTTCCATATACTAACGTCAGCTCCCTATGTGAACACTTCTCCTTCCTAATGTTGCCCATCCCGTAGGCAACTGTAGAGTAGAACTCTTTATGGCTCCCAGGGGATAGAAATACACAGTAGAGGCAGTAGGTTTCAAATAAAAAGCAGAGAAATAAATCTCTGCTTTTTGTTTACTACTAGTATAATTACATTTTGATTATTCCTAAAGTATATTTCATAAAATAATATCTAGAGCTAGCTTGATTTAAAGTTCTTATTGACATTATTAAGAAATTCAAGTACATCAAGTCATTTTCGTAGTAACTTGGTTTGACTGTAGTCAAGTGAGAAATCTTGTAAATGCAAACAGTTTCTTTATGCCTGGGCTGAAAGAAGAAAAACAGTTCTTCCTAAACAGGACTACAAAAGTCAAAGTCAGAATGTCCTGTAAAAATAACTGTTCACTCATCATTGCACTGGTAAAAGAGCTGTAACTTATTTTTAGCAAAAATTTTATCAACTCAGTGTGACACACCCCACATGAACAGAAGATAAGCAATTCATTTTTAACAAACAATGACTAAATGTGGTTTATTTGATGGATCAAATCTAAAACCTGAGGCCATAAAACGGGGTCTTTGGTGGTTAAAAGTTTATCAGTCCAAGGTTTATTGTATCTAGCATGGAATAGGAAAAAATAGTTAAAGAAAAAAAAAAAAAAAAAAAAGAAAGAAAACCAGGTGACTAACCCATTTCTGAGGTACTCCTTTGGTATGCAGGTTAAAAAAATAATTCATTACTTACTGCTTCAGTGTACTTTAAAATTCAGATAAAATCTCTCAGTAGTTATTTCTAATGGGTATGCTTTTCACATGATTCTCACAATCAAAATTTTAAAAGATGACTACTACTTTTCATAGAAGATCAACTAAAAATTTACTAAGATCATATAATCTGAGATGAAAATTTGGGCATTCACTCCCCTGTATGCTAAGCCAAATTGTGTGCCAACCATCAGTTCTGTCCTAATGGAAGCTTTTATCAGCAATCTTAAAACCATGTGAGAGTCTTCCTTATTCCAATACAGTAAGGCAGTTCTGAAGCCGAATAATTCTTTATGGCTTCTAGGGGATAGAGATATATAGGAATGACAGCAGATGCCTATATAAAAGCAGGGAAAATTTTTTTTGCTTTTTTTAAATATCATAATCATAATCTACAATTATTGAACTGAGATGAAGACAAATAAGATGACTTCCTGATACCTGGTTCCTAAGAACTTCTTAGATCATGATATTTACATGAGAATATAACACATTAGACTAAACATAAGTCACGACAGTCAAAAGGTGAAAAATATATAACAAGGCAAAAATTCTGAATTGCTCTACAGTTTCAAAATACCTAAAAATCACAGATTGGTAAGTGCACTGTGTTTCAGAGAACTGAAGCTCCATTATTAAAGTTGCATAGTGAAAGAAGCTAGTCCATAGATTTGAAAACAGGTACTAAACTTCTAAACTTTCTCCCCCGCTTCTTAGCTTAAGTCTTTAGAAAAGTTGTTCAGCTTCAATTTTCTAAGTCTTGAGTGTCTGTCTCCTTTTGGTTAGAAAACTGAAGAACCAAAAGATTCAGTTAAGCATTTGAATAAACCATATTAAAAAATTAAAGTTAAATTCAGATAATCTGAAATATAAAATTGGAACCACTTAAGAATATAAAATACTAATTTTGGTTGTCAGTGGTGGCAAATAATTTTGCTTTTTTAAAAAGTATACACATTCATGACTAGTTGAAAAGAAATTATAAAAGTGATCAAAGGGCACTATTATTACTGTCTATCCTCCATGGCTTAAGGGAGATATTTAGAGGTCAAAGAAAACCCTTTTTATTCAGTGTGGCATTTGCAATAAACCTAACAATATAAACATCATGATTATTGCTCATTTAGAGAATAATCTAGTAGCATACTTTTGTTTCCTCTCATCCCATCTACTTCTCTGCACATGGAAAAGGGAGAAGCAAAGTTTTAGCCAAAGAAAACGTCAGCTGCTTTCCTAGGAAGTTCAATAATAGTCTTGCATCACATAGTCCTCTTTCCTTAGGATACCACACGAGAACTCTGTGGGGAATACTTTTGTGGGGGAGGGAAAGGAAAAAGGAAAGGGGAGAAGGTATGTGTGTGTGTGTGTATTAGAAAGAAAGAAAAAGAAGGCGTTATGTTCTTAGAAAACAGAAATATAAGCAACATGATTTCTATAAATCAGTGTTAACAATAATCTATTTGGTATGTGCTACTTTCACCTGGGTCAACATAAAACTAACAATCTAGAGTTGTAAATTATTTATCATAAATATGACAATCAGTTATATATTTAGAGAGTAGAAAAATCACACTTCATGCTACCTTCACTAATATTAAACATATTTAAGGAGACATCATTATTTGAAAAGATACAGAAATAACTTTAAAAACTAGAGTTAAATCTCAACAGTTTAAAAAGGGAAAATTTATGAAACAACCACAGTTAGTATGAAAATACAGTTCAAAAGTTAAGAGATTTAAAATTAAACATTTTGACAAGTGCTCAAATCAAAATACAATTCTGTGAGTTTTCAGACATTGCATGAAAAATCTAGAGTAATTAATTACAACATTGATCAGTAAACCCAATTAGAAAAAAATTATACCATAGCAAATGGAAATGATTTACCTCGTCTTCGCCCATAACTCCTTGCTGCATGTAAACAAAGGACAAATTGTAAAATGTCAGTACTAAAAATAAGCCCACATATACAAATATTTCTGATAAGAAAAGCTATGTGGGCTTCTGGAAATTAGTGCTACTTTGTTTTAAGAGTAATGATAGTGTCACCATATAACATTTGCATGTTTCACCATTCTACAAAGCACTTTTATTTATAGGTAAATATATATCATCTGAATCATATAAAACTCGGAAAGTAACAAGAAATACACAATTTATCATTTGTGTTAAAATTCACAAGTATTTGTTTCATCTAATCAGAAATATACAACACTTTACAGTTAAATAGCATCCCAAATAATTTTGCCAATGAATGGAAACAATTTGAATTAAATGCTTATTATAAAGAGTGGTATGGCATACATAGGTCAATAAATAGCTATTCAGATCCAATTCACATTATACCAAGCCCTGCATGGAAGTAGTGCTAGAAGATACAGATGAATGAGAAGATATACCAGTATTAAACTGATACTCTGAAGCCCGTACAGATCAGACAGGATTTCAGAAATCAATCCATGTTCAAACTTGTTTAGAGAAGTTACTATAGCTAATAATGCTTTCTATCCTTTTAATCTATGTTATACCAACTATCTACTAATTGTTTATATGTCTACCTATGGGGTAAGAGGGATTCAGATACTATCAACATCATCATACAATAGTACATATGGTAAATACCATAAAAGTATAAAGGCATTTTTATCTATGTCACTTGCAGTGGACATAATTTCTATGGAAAAAAAATGACTAATTTCTTTTTCATAAGAAACTCCCAGTTTGATAAAATCCACAAATTGTTTTAAAAGAACTTCTCCCCACAAATTTAAATACACAATGAGTATTTTTACCCTGAAATTAATATATGAAGCCAAGGCAGTAAACAAACAAACAAAAAAAAAAGATTGTTAAAAAATTAACAGTTTATGTTCACAGATTTTTTCAGTCCTGAAAAAAATTCAATATTGAATAAATCTCAAATAAAACCATGTGCTGAAAGTTGTCAGAAATATCTACCTTAAAAATATAAAATTTAAAGATCAAAAGAAAACATTTCACATTATGAAATATACTCTCTTTCATTTTATACTAATGCTTTACTACAAGTAAGTGTATGTATAACACATTAGTTCCTCTTTAATAAAAAGTAAGAAAAACAGTCAACTCTTAGTCATTTCAATTCTAAGAAATAAAGTCAATAAAAGGCTTGTATCAGACCTTTCTATATAAAACTAACTTCATTTGCATCTCTGTCATTCTATTGTCTTTATTTAGCTATATAATCTGCTGCACACTTAACCTATCCTTGAGCTCCAATTACTTCAAAGTCTGGCATATTTATTTCATAGCTTACCTGACCTATATATTATTCCTCTGTCCTCAGAGAGGAGTGAAAGTAGCACTTAGAATTTTGTTGTCTATGTCTTTTAAACATAAAAGTCTTTATAAAGCTCTAAGTGATGAGATATCAACTGTGAACAAATCAGACTGATAGAAGAAATTTTAATAGAGTGATCAAAAACAGACCATAGGGCCACACGTGGTCACACCGTAATCCCAGGACTTTCGGAGGCCAGAGCGGGTGGATCACCTGAGGTCAGGAGTTTGAGATCAGCCTGATCAATATGGTGAAACCCCGTCTCTACTAAAAATACAAAAATTAGCCAGGTGTGTTGATGGGCGCCTGTAGTCCCAGCTACTCAGGAGGCTGAGACGGCATAATTGCCTGAACCTAGGAGGCAGATATTGTAGGGAGCTGAGATCGCACCACTGCACTCTGGCCTGGGTGACAGAATGAAACTCCGTATCAAAATAAAAGAATAGACTACAGAAGAGTGAACAGTTGTATTAAGCCTAGAAATGGTCAACAGTTCCCAAAACACTTCACAGAATGAGTCAGTTGGGCTTCCTGCTTATCCCTGGGTATAGCCTAATGGTATTAACTCAGTATACATTTGCTTTGCAGAATTTCATTCATAGGTGCAGAGAGTTGAAGATTTATAAAGCACATAAAAATATTTTCATCAAATTTAAAGTTGAATGATGAATTATGAAGTCATAATGTGGCACTTAATTCCTGACCTATTGAGAAAATTAATGATACCATACTCAGTTTATGTTCTTAGCTGAGGCTACTCAATACTAAAATGGTAAAAATATGTATAAATTTCATAGCTTCTTAAGTTTCATTTCATTCCTTGGCTTGAACATAATCATTTAGAAGATTTCTCCAACTGTGTCATACCTGAGGAATTTTAGAATCCTATAAAGAGCTATTCTACTTATTTTTTGGACAACTCTCAGATTCCAAGTATCTACATTACCAAAAATAGAACTGACTACAAATGAAGCTAAACCATGTGAAATATTTCCTATTCCCTGTTATGGAAATAACTAATCTGCCACCATCACACCAAACAATGGTGTGTGTATTCACTTTCCTACCAATGGTTTCTATGTGAATTTCTGGAGTATGTTCCATTGTAACTCTTAATCAGAATTATCAGAAAAGTCTACCTATTAAGAAAAAAACTAAGTGACTTATGTTTTTAAAAAGACTTTTTAAAACAGTATGTTCTTCAAACTCATTTAGAATATGATTTCTTAAAAGGAACAATTTGTTGTATAAAAATAAAGAACACTTATGAAGTGTTACAAAAAAACCTCATTCGTACAAAAATGAGGAGCTGGCTATTTAATATATATTACTGAGACATGTATGTACTTATTTACTTAAAGATAATAAGAAGGCTTTGAGAAAAGCCTGAAGACAAGTGACTTTACAGTTTTGGTTCTGGTTTCCAAATCATCTTATTAAGGTTCTAATCCATAGCTACAAAAAACAAAAGCAAAAACAAAAACAGGATGATTCTAACATTCTGACTAGGGACTTTGTAGGGTTGTATGTATTGGCTCTCAGCTACAGTTGTAGTAACTGAATTACTTCAGCTAGAGGAAGGGATAGGCAAACACACCACATCAGCTAGAAATACAGGTTAAAGTCCTCTTGTGAGGAAATTAAAGACATTTTTATTTTTTCAACTTGAAAAAGTCAAAACTAAGGAGAAAAATATGCTTCTAAATTATAATCCTTTTCAATACCCAAAAGAAAGTTTATCTTCTCCACTCACTCCGTCAGCATAAAAAAAAGAACAGATGGTTACCCCAGTTTCCTATTTTTACGACTGAATAGATGTATTTAGAGCATCTGCCTTCAGAAATACAATTACTGAGTTAATTTTCTTAATTAAAAGATACACATAACTTTGTTCCTCTCAAAAGGTACAGTAAGCTCTTTATCACATACATAGCTGTATGTGGGTTATCACAGCAAATTTACATTTCTAACTAGCTTGCTAATAACAATCCCACTCCTCCTCCTAGCCACCAATACTTCTGCTATTTGTTTCTCTTTTGAAAAACGACATGTACTAATAAAATGTAAGCTATTTTCCTTGAGAAAGCCGTAAAGGAAGTGTAATTCAAATATTAATACAAAGGCATTTTGTATTGCTCTTTGCTACTATTGTAAGCAGTTTTTTTTTTTAAACTACTGATAATAAAAAGTGTTTAGGATTTATACATTTAGAAATATAAACATATATCTTTCATTCTAACTTCTGAAGTACTTCACCTCTGGTTTTAATACAGTCTACACAATTTTATATAATATGATTTCTCTAAAGTGCTTCTGGATGCTAAATACAGACTGTTCGACAAACTTGAATTCTTCAATAGTGACAGTCTCCAGCAGTCAATTCAATTTATATAATTTTTTTTTATTGTTTAAATTAAAAATACCTCTACAACCTCATCAAATATACAGGTATTTATTGTATTACACCTTTTTAAATATATATATATATACACATCTGAGTTAACAGACGCTTAGAGTTAAGGATTTGCCAGAGGCATTTCATAGTTTTACTGAGTTTGATCAACTTCCTGGTTTTTATCCCATTTTCTCTTTCTTTCTTACTTAAAGGAATATTTAAAAGATAAACCATAACTGCTGACTAACTATTAGAGGCAGAATCACACAATCTTTACAGATATGTTTACAGATATATTTGCCATATTGGCTTAACAATTGCAACAGTATGTTTTGGTAAAGAAACTCAAGCCTAGAATCACTGTCAGCTTTCTGTCAGTTCTGTATTTTCTAAGGAATGTTCTTTAATTGCAACAGTTATACATTTATTTTAATGTGTATCTGTGTACAACAAAAGTCATCTTGAGTGCTCCAGGGAGCTATGGCATCACACTTTAGGAAACACTGCCTTAGAGAGTTATTTTACCTTTTTTGAGAGGTGTTTTTTTTTTTTTTTTAGAGTAATTTTACCTAAATTTTGTCCCAAGATAGTTTCTAACAAATAGTTCTGGTTTGTCTTTCTGCAACAACATAAAATGTGCCATCTTTGTTAGCTACTTATAATAGACTTAGAATAGTTTAAAACATCAGTTATGTTTTCTCTTAATTTTATATTCTCCAACACAGACATATCCAACTTCATGTATTTATAGGACAAGATTTTTACTCTTTCAAATAAAGTTTTGTCACTGTTCGCCATTACCCACTACTTAGCTAACACTTACTTTCAGAAACTGCTCTAAATACTCTACGTGAATGAATTCACTCACTTCTCAGAACAGTCCCCCAGAATCAGGCAGTACACTAATCTCTGTTTTAGACATAAACAAACTGAGGCAAAATGAAGTTAGGTAAGCTGTTCAAGGTTACACAGATAGAAAAAGCCAGCCTGGGTTTAAACTCAGATAATCTGGCTCCAGAATCTATGTAAGCAACCACTATGAGCTAGCTACTGTTACACCACCACAAAAGAAAAAAAAAAAAAAAAAAGGCTGATGCAAAATTTATTACTAAAAAATGATTTTTAAACTTAACAATATTAGCTCTGCCTGTCCATTAAGTAACACAACTTAATCAAATGCCTAAAAGTGAGTTAAATGTAATATGCTTACGCAAAACTTTAATAATTCAAAAAGTAGGTCTATGTACTATGAGATACAACAATTGCTTTAATCAGTCAATAACAGTTAATAAATAGTACAAGTATACTAATATCACTTAATTCTCACATTTCCCAAGGAGACAATATGCTAAGAATATACCTGAATTACATGCAGTCAAAAATAGCTCAAGAAAAATATCCCCTTACCTTTTAGTATCCTTCTTTGCCTAGTTATCTCGTCAATAACTTTGGTGTCTACTAAAATTATTTAAATCCTTAATATTCAAGACTTCTTTAACCCACAAATATTCCCAATTATATGATTCTTGCTTCACTCTCAACCAATGATCCGAAAGGAGTTTAAAAAAATTCTCTTTGGATTAAATTGTTTCTTTTCCTGATGTAAACACATTCCACGTCCAAGTTTCATTATCTTTTTCTCCCAGCTAGTACCTTGCCAGAAAAAGTTCACAATCTCCAGGCTGGCTTCCTGTACTGAGTATGCATTGTGGCCCCAAATGACAGACTACTAAGAGTACTCACATAATACACAAAACAGATTTGTCCACAAGATGCAACTCTTGTCTGAAATAAAATATTCTTCTTTCTACCATGTGATGAAACACTCTCAACCTAACATCTAGATTATTTATAAGGTCTTTTGGCAACTGACAAAAACATCAATTAACTTAATAATGTTTAGTATAACTAATAATGTAAGTCGCAAATACACCGTGGCCACTAAACTCTTTGCTTCCATATGACTCAGTTATGGCTCCAGTAGTAACCTGACAATTCTGACCACAACCATCCTGTAAGATTCTCACTAATTAGATAACTCAGTGCTTAGACTGGCATGTGATAGAGAACTCAACAGTGAAATGCTGAATGATTAAATCAATCACTTATTTAATGTTCTGCTTCTTCAACTTTTCTCATTAAAATCCTACTTACCCTGATCATCTCCTACATGGTCTGGACTTTATTTTCATCTTTCTGTCACTACAGCCTACTTAATATTAGTTCACATGGTCTAGCTTTACATGTATCTTATTTCCAGTCTTTGTTCCCCAACTTCATTGTCATCTTATTTTGACAAAACTTTAGTTGAAAGAAGAGCCAAGCCATTCCAATGATATTATGTTTTTTTAAAGTAAATATTAATACTATTTCTATTCTTTCCTCTTCCTATTTCCTTCTCCACACCCACCCTCTGACTTAAAAATACTCCTGTGAAGGATATTTTAATCCTCCATCTCTACTCCTACAATCACGGATGTGCTAAGTATTGAGACTCTGAATGTCAATGTTTGTCCAACAGAAAGAAAATAAACTTTAATAAAAATTTATTTATTCTTTTCCATACTTTGGTGAACTTCACTATGTAAGGTTTCTAGTTTGAGTAAGTTTAGTGTGACCACAATACTTACAGAGACACCAGTATATTTCTTATTTAACCACAAACACAAGTGCTATACTAAGTAACAAGTTCTATGCACTTTGCAAATATCTCATTTAAATGTCACAATAATGCTGAGATTATATTCCCATTACACATGGGGAAACTAAGGTAACAGTAATCTGCTCAAGTTCATACCTGAAACTGGAAAGGCAATATTCAAACTAGGACTGCCTCCAAGTCTGTGATCACTGAATTAAAGTCATACTGTTACAAATGACTGCTTTGCCAGCCAGAACACATTCAGATTCCTAATTCTGCCTTTTGTATAGGAATAGTTGTAACTTTACTTTTATACTCATAGAATGATTAAATTGTGTGTACGGAGAGGTTCAAAGAAACATGCATTAAGTCATCTTTATATAAATCTACTGGAAATATAAAATGTTTTTATAAAACTTACCATTTAACATCAACAGATTGTCAGTTCCTGGATGTGGATAGCTCAGTCGACCTTTAAAAAGACAGGAAAGGTGAGTTTGAGGATTATGGAGCTATTTGTAAAGCAAAAACAAAAAACCAAAAAACAACAACAACAAACAAAGGCAGCGTAAAGAGGAAATTATTGAGTGCAGTATATTTCTTAAGAACTAAAAAGCTAATATTCAACTAAAAGTGTATTAACTAAAATTATCTTGGGAAGTTGAAAACAAAACAAAAACAGTTAACCTTAGTTCCTCTATCATGAGATTACAATGTGATTTGGGAGCAAGGCCAATAGAAAAAAGCTTGTTTCTAGAAATGTAGTAACAATGTATGTATCGTATCATATCTTAGTCTTGCAAATTTAATATGAAATGTGAAATTTTTAAATTTTTTCAAAGTTATTTGTAATTTTATCTATAGATCTCACCAAAAATAAAACTCAAGAGAAATTCATATTCCTAAGTCAAAAACAACTAAAATGTTGAAATAAAAAATAAGCAGAAAAATTCATCGCAACTTGCCAATGTGGCTTTATAAAGTCATATTTAAATAAAGAAGTTTAATGAAAACACCTTAAATATATTACAAATGTTACTGAAAACTTCTTCCAAGTTAATAAATGATTAAAAATATAAATAATAAAAATATTAAAGTTTATGAGCATAGTAGCATAATATTTTGTCAGAGTCATTCTTCAAAAGTTTTTTATTTACTAAATGCAAAGGGACAACAGTATTACAAACTGCTGTGGAGAAGAAAAAAGGTATGCGTGAAACATTCTGTGGTTTATCCAGCATTTTTACATTGTAACACTTGTTTGATAAATGCCAACAGCAAGGATGATCATTATTTTTAGTCTAGTTCTCAAATGCCTGAATCTCTAATAGACTATTAGAATAGTACATTAAAACCCATTTAGAGGCTGGGTACGGTGGCACATGCTTGTAGTCCCAGCTAGCTGGGAGGTAGAGAAGGGAAGATCACTTGAGTCCAGGAGTTTGAGCCTGTAGTGAATGACTGTACCAATGCACTCTAGTCTGAGCAACAGGGAAAGACCCTGTCTCTAATAAATGAAAAATAAAAAATAAAAATAAATTCAAAACTCATTAGAAAAATGCCTAAAAATTATATGTCTGGGATTGTATTTTAGTAATTTTCAGCACAATCCCTTTAAAAAAAAAAAACCAGTATGATAGCACATGAGTAAAGAGTACAGATTAACTGCATCTACCTTTAACACTTCAGCAAGTCCTCTACACTTTACAGCTCCATATATAAGACAGAGATTGTCTGTTAGCTTTTGTTTTGGTTATGAAATTAAAGAGTTTGATCATCTACTAATACAACAGTAAGTGGCAGAGATAATCCAATTTTGATACTAAACTACATAAATATATATGACAGATATACATACATATTACCTGTACATACACACACACTTCACCTGAGCTCTAAGTTAAGTATGGACATTTTGATTTCAGACTCAACATAGTTAAGCAAAATAAGTGTTATCAAAAGGATTATCTACCATCTTTTATTTACTTCTGCATTTCACACAGCATGCCATGTGTTAACTAAATGACCTCTTAAATAAAGTTGTCATACTCTAAAACATACAATAAATTTGTTGTTATGACACATAAGTATGGAGTAAGAAATAGAAGCATACATACGGGAGGTAAACAATAAAGAGCCAGGAAGCACAGTTTTCCTAAACTGGACTTCAGTAACACAGAACATTACTTTGAAGTATAATAGCTTATTTTGGAAATATGCCTATTTCTAAACATCTTGCTCCAGATGGCCAAATTTGGAGAACAATTTAAGGCCATGAATAAATTACTGTTATTTCTTACTTAAGATAAAAACAAGTAACTCCTACAAAGTGGCAATCTTTATCACTGTTCAGCATAGTAAGTTAATTAAATCTTTGATACTGATAGTGTGTAGGATGCAGAGGATATATACATGAGTGAGACATAGTCTCATGATGTGGTAGGGGAGATAGACACAAATATACAATTTCAACAAAATATGCGAGGTGCTAAAAGAGTTATGTATAGAATGCTATATAAAAAAACACAAGAGTATGTAATCATGCCCAGGGATTAAGGCAAGACTTCCTGGAAAAGTAAATTAAGCAAAGCCTTAACATGAAGTCTAGCTCTACCTCGAAAGATCCTCAACTTTCAACTGTCACATAATTACTCTTTAACAGGTTCACTGTTCATTTATTTATCCCAAGATACAAAATGTTTTCACGTTAATAGTCTTTTGATATTGTGGCTCTGAATAGACTTTTAAAAGGCACTTTTTGTGGAAAGTTTAAAAGATATTAACTATTTGCAAAGGAATACATATTGTATACATATTCTAAAATACTATAGCTCGATACCTAAGAAAATCTCAATATAGGTAATAAAGTATTCCAAAATGAAATAAGCAATTTAGACTCATTTTTAAATATATCCAATCACCTTTCCTCTACCACAGTCAACACATTAATGTATCTGCATAGGTTAAGTTTTAAAGTTATATTTTACCTAGGATATTATTAAAAGTACTTTCACTGAGAACCTGCCAATTGACAATAAGAACTAACAGCATTTGAGGCTTTACTATGAGCTAAGAGCTTTTCTACATTCTTTATAACCAATTACTTATTCCTAATAACAATCCGATGAGTTAGGTATTATTATCTTCCCATTTTAATATGAAGACACTATGTCACAAAAAGTTAAGTAAGTTGCCCACGGTTATACCACTGGCAGGTACCACTGGTAGGTAGCACTGGCAGAACCTGAACCTAAGCAGTTTGGCTCCATACTCTTGATCAGTACCTTAATAATTACTTTATTTTGATAACATAATATAAAGGTATATATGGTTGGTTGTAGGGCAATTTTATCTCTTAAAAAATTCATAGAATATTCTATAGTATATTTGATAATTTAAGCTTTAATATAGAAAAAACCACATTACTATTAAACTAGTTTCTCCTTATTGTTTAAAAGACCTGTGGTGTAGAGACTGATAGGTGTACACTAATACCTACCTGTTCCTGTCAATAATAGGGTCAACGAAGTTAGACAGATACAGAGCTTCTGAAAGTAAAAAACAAAAACCCAAAAGACTACATAGCCCAGATTTCTTGTAGATAAGTGTATCCCTGAATGTAAGATCTGGCCAATGGGATATAAAGTGAAAGTAGTACGTGCAATTTCTGAGAAATACAGTATTCTTAAAAGGAAAGACGCTCCTTTCCTCTTTCTTGCTTGCTAAAATGCTGATGTGATAGCTAAAGTGAAGAAGCCATATTAGACCATGAGGCAAAAATTGCGTTTTCAGGATAATAGAAAAATGAGACAAAAAGGAGCTTCAATCCATGAAAATCACCATATTACTCTAAGAGTGTTAATGTTTCTGGTAAAGGAAACAAACTTCTTATTCAAGCCACTTAGGAGTTTTCTCTTGTCCTGAAAGAACCTAAGCCTACAAATAAAGTCCTCTAGTAATAAACTTGGGCAAATTAAATTTTTGGTAACCAGGTAATGGCTTATTATTGCGAAAATATGATAAAGTATAATTTCATAATGATTTAATATATCTACAAATAATGGGTAACACTACTAGCTCTTGGCACTGGTCCTTTTACATTAAGATACTATGTAATTTAAAATAAGTAATTTTAAAAAATATGTATTTTTAGGTGTCAGTGAATAACTAGAGGATCTATTGTATCTTAAAAATTGTCTTATTTGTCTATTATGATTTCAAATAGTAATTTGTATATAACATATATAGTCAGCCCTCTGTATCTGGGGCCCTCTGTATCATGGGATTCAACCAATAAATTATATTGAAAATATAATTCCTGACCAAAAATATTCAGGAAAAAAATTTCCAAAATGTTCTAGAAAGCAAAACTTGATTTTGATGTGCGCCAAGTATGACACAACATTGAATCCACACAAACGTGATGTCTAGGCACTGTTTCAGGTATAATAAGTAATCTAGAGATGATTTAAAGTATACAAGACGATATGCGTAGGTTATATGCAAATACATCATCATTTTATATAAGGGACTCCAGCGTTGCCAATCTTGGTATCCCCAGGAGGTCCTGGAATCAGCCTCCATGGATACCAAGTGACCACTGTATAAAAAAGCCTTAGTTCGTGTTAGCCACTTTAAATGTATTATCTGAGCAACTAAAAATACTAAGAAACATGCCAACTCTATACAACTTATCACTTGTTAGACAAATTACCAGATTACATTTAGAACAAATATCTGGTCCCTGATTCTTTACCATTTTTGCTACACTGACTTCTTTGCTGTACCTCAAACATGCCAAGTAATCCCATTTCAGGATCTTCCTACTTCCTTTTTCTACTTGAAATACATTTGCTCAGATATGACCAAAGCTTGCACCCCTCACTCCATTCAGGTCTTGAAGAGATGGCATGACAGATTATGCTGTCTACAATAGCAGCTTCTTTCATTCTCTATCCCCTTGACAGTATATTTTTTTCTGGATAGTACTGATTATCATCTATTATTTTCTGTCTCTATACTTCTTTAAAACAGAAGATCCATGAAGGCAGTAACTTAGTCTCTTTTATTCTCTAGCATCTAAACAAAGCCTAGCTATCATATAACAGGCTCTCAAATATTTGTTGAATGGATAAATGAAATATTTCATTCCACTATGTGAACTATGGACTGAATTAAAACCACAAATACCTTAATATGTGTTTGCATGTATGGCATGAGAAGGATATTCTCTAAGAAAATGAAAAAAAAATCACAGAACAAGACTTTTTTTTCAGCTTATTTCTAAATCTCTTACATATTACAAGTTGTGGAGAGAGACACTGCAAAGGTCCTGCTTGTTGCTCTTTGCCAAGGTAATTTTTTTCCCTTCTACACAACTTTTTTTTTCTTTAATAAATTACCACAAGAAACAAACTCCAAACCCCTAATATTCAATTAATGATGCTAACTCACTCTTCAGTGATGAGAAAATAGCTAAAGAACAATGCCATGTGTTCTGCCAACTGTTTTTACAAGAAAAATAAACATTTAATTCATATTAGAGTCATAAAGAGTTTAGGTTACAATTAACAACAGATCAAAAGGGAGACAACAGTATGCTGCAGTGATTAAAAGCACAAACTCAAGAGCTACCAAGTTCTACCACTTACTAGCAGTTGAAACTCAGACAATAATATTAAGAATAAGCCACAGTCATCCAACTGTAAAATAAGGATAAATATCTACCTCTTAGTCATGCAAATTAAATGAGTTAATACATATATGTAGAGTCCTCAAGAACAATGCTTAGCTGTATCAAGTGCTCAATAAATGATATGTATGGTATGTTATATACTATATATGTATGTTAAACATACAATACACACATATCCTTAATAGAAGACATCTAATACTTCTTAAATGATTTATATAAAGCATTGCTCCCACTCATTTGATAGACTCTTCCAGTATTTTGTTTTTATAATCTACGTTTTACCTTTACTTCCAAATCCAATTAGGAAAAAAAGGTTCATGTGAAGTCTGGTAAAATCCACTTAGAATGTGGTCATTACCAACCTTGAATAACTCCAATCTCTGCTCAGATCCAAGGGGCAGGACAGTCATTCCTGACCACACTCCCAAATTTCAATGCATGCCTCATAAAAGCCTAAGAATAAGATCATACAAACGTAGAAAAGACCCTTAGATCAAAAGTACCAGATCCCAAGAGAGCAACAGAATCATTCCTTACCTACATCTAATAAAAGCCACCAATCTATTTTAGATTCAATTGAAATTAATCTAGTTAACTTATTCAAATCAAAATCCTACCATAAATTTTTTGACCTAATCATATTTTAAGACTTTTATCCAATTAATACTAGAAAATTTACCAAGAAACATCAAAGAACATAGAATACCAAAAAGTTTTGATTCAAGAAAAGTGTAATCATAAAAGACAACAACAATAAAAGATAAAACTTAAGTCATTAATCATTTAGTAAGATAACGTATTATCATATATCTTTACGATAAAAGTTGTACTAATTAAGATACATGTAACTAATATTAAAGTCAAGTTGAGTTAATGGTTGCAAAACTTTTCATTGTCAAAAGGTTTTTAGACAAAAATAATGCTGATAACCAACAAGAACAGCAAACAGGCAACAAAATATTGCCAGTGAAAGTGGTATAAAGCAAACATAAGTTGGTAATATATGTTTACAGCCTCAGGAACAAGCATATGAAGTTTGTACTATGGAAATAAACACAGAAAAAGCTAACTCAATTTTATTTAAAAATCTGAAATACCTAAATGTTCAACTATACAAGAATGGTTATACAAACTATTTTACATGTATAGATACAATACACAATAATTCTTTAAAGTTCTAAATCAATATTTTGAAGAATACGAATTATGAGAAAATGTTTCATCATTCAACCAAAAATTTACTGGGCCCCTCCTATTAGTGTGACATTATGATAGATGCTGATTTAAGGCAAAGCAAAAACACATGTGGGCATTGCTTCCATGACACAGTCTTATGTGAAAGATATGTATTAAAAAAAATAATAACAAAGGATTGAATCTAAAATAAATACGAAAGGTGCTCTGATTAAAAAGAAACTTGATTCTCTATAAATCCTTAACACAAAAGTAATCTATCCTTGATAGGGGTGCCAAAGAATGTTTACGATGAGGTAGAAGTTGACTAGAGATTATAAGGACTTCCAACTGAACATGAAGGACTGAATACACGTGTTCACCTCTGTTGCTTTCTGAAGCCCCCAAAGTGACAGTTAAAAAGATTTTAGGCTGGGTGCAGTGGCTCACACCTGTAATCCCAGCACTTTGGGAGGCCAAGCTGGGTGGATCACCTGAAGTCAGGAGTTCAAGACCAGCCTGACCAACATGGAGAAAGCTCGTCTCTGCTAAAAATACAGAATTAGCCGGGCATGATGGCATATGTCTATAATCCCAGTTGCTTGGGAGGCTGAGGCAGGAGAATCGCTTGAACCTGGGAGGTAGAGGTTGTAGTGAGCGGAGATCGCACCAATGTACTCTAGCCTGGACAATTAGAGCAAAAAAAAAAAAAAAAAAAGAGAGAGATTTTAAAGAGGCATAGCACCATTAGGATAAAGAGACTGGAATGGGATCATAAAACAACCAAGTCTCCAAATTTCTGGGAACTATAAATGTGAATGGTTGAATGGTAACTGACTTTGAAGACCAGAAATCACTGAAAACACAACCTAAGCCAGTGTATATGGGGAATGCCATCAAGTAACACTCCATTTACTGTAGTACACACCTGGACAGGTTCAGAAATCAGAAGCTCTGGTTAAAACTGTCTGTAAGAAAACAGGAAAGTTTAAGATTGCAAGTGAGTTTTTAAAAGAACCCTCCGGAATCTAAGAAGGCTAGCAATTTGGCCTACAGCTCACAAGCAGAAGGCTGGAAGACCCACATCCACGATCATTTCCCAGAACAAAAGAAAAGACCTGGATACAGGCATGGTGAGGGTCTTACCTGATTAACTTATTGCAATTATTACCAGTTGATAATTCCAACTATATACATTGAGCTTACAATATCCATTTTTTGTGTCTTATTTTTAATATGAATAGACAACAAAGGATCATAAAATATTTGATGAACATCTCTAACGTGAGAGAAAAAGAGAACACAATCAAATAAAAAAGAAGAACTTAGAAGAAGCACAGAAATGTAAGGAACTGGGAAAATAATCTTCAAACACTATAGTAGCCTCCAGAAAAATAAGATGAAACAAGAAGAAGATGTAATTGGAAAGTTCTGAGAAGTTTTGTTAAAAAGGGTTTTAAAAATTAGTCAGCAAAAGATTATAAAATAAAAAACTCAATAGAAGATTTGAAAAATAAACAAGCTCTTCAAATGAAAAACAAGAGACAAAACAACGGAAAACAGAAAAGAAAAACAGATGATGAATATACAAGGTTTAACAACTGAAGAACAAGAATTCTAAAAAGAGGTAATATTAAAAAATGGGAAGAAATTTTCAAGGAAATAATATTGCAAATTTTCAAGAACTGAAGATATAAACCTCTGAATTAAAAGGGTCTAATAAAGATACAGCTTAATAAACTAAATAATGAAGGTAGGAAGGAGGGTATGTATTCACATACACACTCTGAGATCCACATTTCATTATTACAAAATTGCAGAACCACAGGCATGAAAAGATCCTAAAAGCTTCTAGAAAGAAAACCAACAACAAAAAAATAAGAATTCAAGGCAATCATACAAATGAACAGGATTCAGAATAATGCCACACTTAAAGCAATACTGAAGGTTAAAAGACTCTAAATCAATACCTTCGATATTCTAAATTGCTAATATTTAATTTCATAGTGGCCTATCATATAGGTAGAAGAATTATGTTTTCAGACATACAGGGTCTCAAAATTTATGTCCCAACAGCAGGAAGGTAATACAGGTCCAACAAATCAAAGAGAAACAAAGGCATAAGTCAGTAAAGAAAGGACACGGAGATTAGGACATGGATTCCACAGAAAAAAAGAAATTCCTAGGATTATGGAAGTCCCAAAATGACAGCTACATAGGGCTACAAGAGTGAAAAAAAAAATCTGGATGACAATTTGATACATTTATATGTACTGAAAAGAGCTTTACAGTCTATGGATAAATTCTGGGATGAATTAATAATTAATAATTAGAAAACTAAGCAAATAAACCAAAAAAGACAATGATTAATTCCAGGTAAAAGAAAACGTTATAAAACAAAGTGTTATAGTACAAAACATACAAGGTTCATCTATGAATATTATTTGCATTATCTCAGTAATACAATCCCTGATTTAAACAAAAGTGGTCTCATCATTTTGGAGGACAGAGTAGGGGAAATATCGAAAGATATTTAAGTCATATTAGGGTATCAACACATAATACCTACAATGTAGAAAATATAGAAGCACAGGCATATTATTTACAAATAAGTACATAGAGAATCAGTTAAAAAAAAAAAAGAGCTCACAGTGGCTACCACTAAGGAGCAGGAATCTGAAGTAGACAGACAAGGAAGAGGAAGGAGATTTCTATTTTGTTGTTGTTGTTATATAAGACTTACAGCACTACTTGACTTTCAAAACTAGGCAAATATATATTTTTAAATTTTTTAAAAAGTTAACCAGGTTGGATGAAAGGCAAAGATTTAATTACTGAAAACATTTTAAGTTTATAGATAGAGAATAAAGAGATTAGAAAAATTATACAACAAAATACCAATTATAGTTATTTTAGTTTGTGGGAAAAGTGACAATTTTGAAACTTGTTTCTCCTAGTGTTTCCAAATTTTCTTTAATAAATACTATTTTTGGTAACAGGAAAGGATAAAATGCTATTATTATGGAGAAAAACCCTTCAGAAGAGATTCTTGGATATATCTTCAAATACTATAAGCAGTTAAAATTCATAGGCCTAATTATCCCAATTACTTGCTTTTATCCCTGCAAGTTACATATAGGAAACATTCTTTTTGTTGTTCTACTTTCCATTTAAAAAAAGTGATATAAATATTTTTCAAATCATATGAAAGATGCTTTGTAGTGAATAACAGGATTGCAGTAAAGACATATATATTCTGAATAAATAAATGTGATTTTAACAAAATTCATTGTAGTTTCTGTCTGACAGGTTTTAGTATTTAAGAAAGAAATTTCAGTCTGTCGTAATTTAAATCATTTACCTAAATATTCAAAGATGCTTGGAAGAAATAAAAGTCAGGTATGTTTTTTAATGTAATAACAGTTTGTAATAAAGACAACTACGTAAAAAGAAATAAAACCAAAACTTATTTCTATCCATGATGCCATATTTCAAACAAGTTTTTCAAAACAAAAACTTTCACAACCACATTTTTATAATTTCCTTGTCAATCTACAGATATTCTCAGTGACCAGTTAAACACATAAATGGTACTTTCACTAAGATGAACAATTCCGAGCAGTGGAAAAGTAAAGTATTAAGATTCCATGTAGATTATGAGAGTAATCACCTCTTAAAGTCAGAATATGTTTAATAAAATATGTATGGCTTCTATATAAATATAATTTACTACAAAGTTAATAATGATTTTTTTCGTATCAAAGGCAAGGGGTCTATCGAACAAAGAAAAGAAAAATCAATAAAGGAGAAAGAATATGTCAATTCCACTTACTCCCCTTTAAAATAAATGGAAACATTTCATTTAAAACTGAAAGCATACACAGCATCCCTCTACCTTTTTAAAGATATATTCTAACATATGTGATTTTATTCCATACTCTTTTATCTTCGTTATTGGCAATTGTAAAACTTTTGACTTCAGGAAACACCTGTGGCTGAAGAAAAAGTAAATTTGGTTTTGAGAAATGCATTCCTTTCTCTGTCAGGGGAAATAAGGAGGAATCCTGTAAGAGCAGATGACATACCTGCTTTGGCAAGTATATTATTGGTATTTGTTTTATTTTGGACTTTATTTTTTAAAATGCCATTAAACATTCATAGCTTTTTAAAGATCTCTTTACCACTGCTCCTTTATACTAGTTTCTCTAGGTGTGTTTTGGACACCACATGAACTTTACCACCTCTAGGAATGGGTCTTGAAACCCACATGACCACACACTCCCAGAGTCTGAGAACCTCTGTCTGGCTCAACAGTTCCTAAATTCTAAATGTAAGTTCTCACAATGGAGACTTAGAAATTTATACAAGTCATTTTGTAACTTGGTATTGTAATCTTATATTAAGGTCAGCTGAAGACAGAGAGAGGGAAAAGTAGAATTTAATTTGGTACTATCATAATCAGTCAGCACCTTACAAGAATAATTCCTTATTTTCTTAGTGCTTATATGCCCTACAATAAACAGAGCTTCTTACTTCAGGAGTCTTAAAAAACAGGAGTGTAGCAATCAGGTAATAAAAATGACACTAGATATACAAAAACGTAGTAAATTAAAGTTTTAAAGGTATCCACTTCTAGACATTTGTTAGTGTAAAATCACATTCTAAATTCCTTTTCCTGAATTCTCTTTAATTGCTCATAAAACATTGGTAAAGGCATTATGATCACTGACACATCTTCCCAAAAACCATTACATAAACTGCATTTCTTCTAGAGTTTTTCAAATCAACTTTCATGAGCTAAAATTAAGTACTTTTGTTTGTACCTATTCTTTGGGGAATGATACAAGTAATTTCTGGCAAAAATATTCACACAGTAAGCCTTTTTACAAATTGTAGGGGGCAGGGAAGGAAAAGACTTTAACAATAATCACTGTCTTGTTCTTTTGTTTAAAGGGGAATGAACTGACCCACACATACATTTAAAAACAGCAAATTATTTAAAATAGGTATATAAATCTAAAACTGGAAAACTACAAAACAGTATTTGGCAAAGCATGATTTACCTTAGCCATTTAAAGAATCCATGATTGTTCTTCCTTGAAAGGCAAATTATTTTCCAAGAATCAAGACAGTCATCAGAAAACAGGATGTTAATGGAGAGAAACCACCACAGAATAAATAAAGCAGACGGGTCAGTGTCATTCATACTAAAGAAAGCATCTAACAGTGTGTCACTCTGTTCATGATCCATAGCAAAAGACAGCACATTCTCGACAGTGTTAACTGAGCCCTGTTACACCCAGTCAGCATCAGGCAGCCCTAAACAAGCTATGCCAGGACTAGCCTCCTTTCAGTTCCTCAAATGTGACAATCTCTTCCATGCTTTTACACATGCTGGTTCTTTTGTCTAGGTGACACAGTCTCCCAATATTTTTCCATCATTGTGCTGCTCAGGCTTCAGGTCTCAGCTTCCTTTACTGTACATCTAAATTAGGTACTTTCATTTATAATCTCTCTAAACACCTCATAATCTTCCTCCACAGTATTTCTAACACACAGCAGGTATATGTATACTGTATTTGTGTAAGGTATCTCCCTTTCCCCAGTAGGCTATACAATGAGGGCAGAGACCATGTCTGCCTCAGACAATGTGCAGTCAGTATCTAGGAAACCTGTGTAAAAGCAGACACACTTAACTGAGTAAAGTGCATTCGGTATTCCATCGCGGGTAGCCATCATTTCATAGCTGTACAACTCTAACAAGACTAGACCCTTCCCACCTGCTATGCCAGACCATGAAAATATTAACATTAAACAATGGAGGTTCCCTACTGTCTTGACAAACCACTGGAGAGTAGGAAAATGCAAATAAACTGCAGTTAAGTGTTTTGGGCAGAAACAGGGATGAGAGGGTGCTTCTGTTAGCACAATCACTCAGTTCTCAGTTAGGTCAGGAACCTGCCACTTAGCATTCTAGAGATCTGCTTGACTGCTTTCTTCCAACTGACAGTCTCACCTTGACTAATTTTTCTTTTCCTTTAGACTAAGGGTAGAATTGAATACAAATTTACCACTCTGCCTTTTACCTCTGTGGTAGCCAGCCTCTAGTACTCACATCTCTTGAGTAGCAGACCTGGCCAAAATTGAGCAGAGCTGATCTATGTAGTTAACAGAACGTTGTGGAAATGATGGTATGAGACTTCTAAGGCTAGGACATAGAAGACACTGGGATATTCGTTTTGAGCTTTTATCACTTTGGGGCATATAAGCAACCATGTTGTAAGAAAAGTTTTACAGCCCTGTAGAGAGGTCCATGAGGCAACAAACGGAGTTCTTCTGCCAACAGCCAGCCATGTGAGTGTACCATCTTAGAAAAAGATCCTCCAGTTCCAGTCATGCCTTCAGATGACTGCAGCCTCAGCCAGTATGCTGACTGCTACTTCCTGAGATATCCTCAGCCAGAAATAAGCAACTGAACTGCTCCCAAATTCAAACCCACAGAAATTGTGTGAGATGATGTTTACTGTTTTGATCTGCTAAATTCAGGGATAATTATACAGAGATAACTAGTATCTCTCCTCACTCAAGCTCAGTTTCCTATTTTCACCATTAATATAAAGAGAAACACTTCATTTTAAAACTTTCCCCTCCAACTCCCTTTTCCTTTTTCATCAGATCCCACAAGAAAGACAAAACAAATGGCTGGTTTGTAAAACAGCATTTGAAAAGAATAAAATAATATCCATTTTGTTTTTTAGGGGAAAATAATTTTTTTTAATTAAATAGAGGACAGGATTTCCTAAAAGGGATGAGAAGGTAAGATAGAAGAGTTGAAACAGAGGGCGAAATACTGCCCTTAAGAACAGAAATGGAAAGAAGGAAAACAAATTCAGATGTTAAACCCTGGATAATTTATTCCACTTGCTACTACCTTGTTTTAGCAGATTCTACTGAGGTCCAGACCAAAGAAAAAGTTACAATAATCAGAGTATGGAGACGAAGAAAATATACAATATGATATCCCAGAAGGCAGCTAAGTTTCTATTAATAAGAAAAGGAAGGAAAAAAAAAAACTGAAAGTGGCAGCACTTAGTACCAAGATAATTTTAAATAGGAATATGATGGTGCTTTGTAAAAATATCAGTCTTATTTTTTTTATATTATTCAGAGAAAATTTCTCAATTTTTTTCTCTTTTAAAAAAATTCCCTGTCATAAAACATGTCGAGAAAATAAAATATTCCCCACATGTTTTGTGGAAATATGGAGAGACTTGTCACCACAATGCTTCCTAAAGGTAGTTAGTGGGCATGGTTTTCCCCTTCTAACAGCCAAAGATAATTTTTCTAACTTAAAAATGTTGAATTCACTTGAGATTTAAAAACATATATACCTACATATATATGTAATTCCCCTTCTTCTTATACTGCTTACATTTCCTTTTCGATGTCCTCTTTTTAGGTTTCCCTTCACTTTTACTATAACCCAGGCTAGCAAAAAGAAAAACTGAGGTAACAGTGTCACAATGAACATTTTGTCTAACACGTTTAAAAAGCCTTTTGAAAAAAAAGACTGGGAGAAACAACAATGAAAAACTTTTATTATCCACTGGTAACAGTTAATAATCTTGACTTTATCTTATATTAGAGTTTCTAAGAGTTTTCTTTCTTAAGAAGTCAAGAGGATAAATGGGAAATTTCTTAATCATAAGCTGCTGGCTTCTATTCTAAATGGTGGATCTAAGACAAACCATTGAAACTGTCAGCATAACAGTGAAAAAGAACAAGAGCCTAGACAAAGATACTAAAACTAAGCTGAATTTTGGTTAGAAGCAAAAAAATGAAACCCAAACAAACATGCCCAAAAACTTGACATATAACTTTAAGTTTGTATGAGGAATTACTATTAGCACACATAATCAACAATCACTAATATCTGCTTAGCTTCTCAAGCTCCTTAAAATTAAGGAATTGAAAAGACAAGGAATTCTTTTTACAAAATCCATAAACAGAATAAAATAGTTAGATATGTGGTCAGTATTATCACCTTAGCCCCACATCATCACCTCCCTGTCAATATGGAAGTTTAGGGTTTTTAGGCCAAATCTTGTAAGAGAATTCTAACTTGGCTTTATAGGATTAAAAATGGAGAAAGTTTACAAAGTAATCCATGATTTTGATTCCATGAGAGACTTAAAGCCAGAATCAAATAGTTAAACTGCTCCTGAATTTCTGACTCACAGAAACTGTGTAAGGTAATAAATATTTATTGCTGTTTTAAGCTGCTAAGTTTTCAGATAATTTTTTATGCAGCAATAAATAGTATCTGTCATGACTCAAATTGACAATTTGGTAGATTTTCACCATTCATATAAATGACAATGAGTTATACTGCATAAATATATAATAATTACTTTTCTTCATTTTATAAACAGAATAGTACAGCCAAAAACGACTACATTAATGCATTTCTTTAAATACGATAAATAATTAGTGAAGACTGCTACTGTAGGATAAGTGGGCCAATTCTTCTTCCTAATTTGTCTCAACTTCTCTGAAGGGCTCTTTTTCACCTCAGAGAAGCTACTATAAAATATTCTCCTTTCAAAACCCTATGACAGTAGAAGAAAAAATGAGAAAGGAGGTTAACTAGGGATAATTCTAGGCTGGAATCACTGCAAATTGTGAATACGAGTATCCCAAGAAATATTTTTAATATTTTTGTACTTGAAAGAATTCTAGAAAACTGACTAGTATATACTTTTAGATTCATTCTTCATTCTCCAGTGAACTGAAACATGTCTCTAAATAGTAAATTTTCCTTAAATTGTAAGTCAACGGAGGTGAGTTCACATTAAGTAACAAAAGAAAAAGTATGAAATTTCATAAAAACAAAAGATTGTCATTAATAAATGTTTAATAGAATTTTATAGTGGATATAGGTGCTACTTAAGGTTCGCTTTCATATAAAAACTAGTAAGATAAACAAATTGGTATACAATATAAACATACATCTTTTTTAAAAAGTCACCTACCCTTAAGAGGATCATGTTCTGCTCTCATAATATCGATAAGCGAATTTTCCAAAGAGTGCATATTCAAACTGTCATACATTCTATTTCGATCCTGAAAGAGAAGATAAAAAAAGACATTATAATCTATGCATTTTTTCCAAAAACTGATTATAAAAATACTGTCTAAGTTCTCCTACATAAAATAGGACATCTGATGAACATATTACTAATTAATCAGTATCCCACAAAATACCAATAACTAAAGATCTCATGAGCTACAATGTTTCTTGCATTGGAGGACATTATTTTCAGTACATTTATCTCTTAAATCTTTTATCAAAAATAATCTAATTTTACTGGCAATACTAATGCAATACAGTAAAATAATTTCTATGGTAATCTTTCTCTATAAAGTTTCCTAAAATATACACACAGAAAGCATTTTTTGGTTAATTTCTAAATTTTTCTCTTTTTCTCACATATTTAGGAAGACAGACACTGGCATGTGGAAAATAAATATTTGAGAGAAAATATTTTAGTTCCATAATTGCACCATACTTTAAACATCTATCAAACATTTTGTTATCTGACATAGTCTGAATTTCAACATGAGTGCATAAACATCTTATATGGTAAAAATCAAAAGCATAAGACACTAATCCCAGAACATAGACTAATACCTAGAATATTCATATTCATATCTTACTCTCTAAAGTGCTTCCATATTTGTCTCTGCATTTTAACCCTCACCAACTCCCCTGAAAAATAGGCAGATGGAAGAGAGAAGAGTAAAAGCACAGTAATCTCATTAAGTTGCTACTTCACCAAGTCTCCAAAGTCTTGTGTTGTCAGATCCTTGTTTGCTGAATGTTCAATCCCTCCACTTGCTTATCTGAAAGAATCTGACTCTTTAATGTCCATGAATTTTTACTGTATTCTGTTCAACACATACTCAATGTACCTGGAAAAAGATAAGTGAGGAACTACTAGAGGAAGCTCTGGCCCATGCCCTCCAAATAATCTAGAAGTCTCCCCAAAATACCCACACAGTGAAGTATGTGTGTACACACATGTGCAAGCTTACGTATATGTGGGGGAGGCAGGATATGCCATTTTAAACTCTCAAAAAATGATTGCCACAGAAAATGGAAAAGGAAGAATCTGAAAATTAAGTGGAAATAAAAGTCCTAATAGAAATCAAAATAAGGCACTTATTAACCTGGGTCCATGAGCTTCAATAGAGACCAGAAGTCTCTGAGATTATATATAATATACAGTACATGGGTGTAGAGTAGTCCCCCTTTTCACCATTTTGCTTTCCACGATTTCAGTTATCTGTAGGATAGTACAATACGATATTCTGAGAGAGAGAGATATGCCACATTTACATAACTTTTATTACATTACATTTTATAATTGTCCTATTTTATTAGTTATTGTTGTTAATCACTTTCTGTGCATAATTTGTGATTTAAACTTTGTCATATATATGTTTGCATCGGAAAAAAACAGCATATAAAGGCACTGTTTGCAGTTTCAGGCATCCACTGCTTGTCTTAGAATGTATCCCTCGTGGATAAGGGGGGACTGGTGTATATGTAATTTTGTTTTTTTCCTGAAGAAAAGATTTATAGTGTTCATCAGTTTTCCACTGAAGTCCACAATTCAGAGAAGATTCAGAATCAGTTCTTCAGAAAGCTGAAGAAAAACCTAAGAAACTTTCCTAAAAATATGTTCATTTATTTACTCTATTTTGATGCTGAAATTAGGGTTGTAGCCTTTAGGTTGTAACCTTTTTAAAGCTAGGGGTTCAGAATCAGTACTGTAGACTAAGTAAGTTGCTGTCAAGGAGTTTAAAAGGGTAAAAAGTAACACTGAATGACGGAAAGAATGCTAGACTGGAGGCTCTTATTCCAGCTTTACCACCAATTAACTCTATCAGTACTTTTTATTGATTTTTACTGAAAGGCCCCTGAGGTAAAACACATACATCAATAACAGCTGCTCACTAGAACAGTGACCTTGATTAGTGATGGAGGCACAAAGAATTAATGAACTCTAACAGTGGTTTCTAAACTTGAGCATGCTTCAGAATCATCTGGAAGGCTGGTTAAACACATCAAATGAAACACATCAAATTCAGTAGGTCTGGAGTGGCACCTGAGAATCTGTATTTCTAACAGGTTCCCAGGTGACACTGATTCTGCTGGCCTGGATATCACACTTTTTACGAAACAATTAGTTTCTTCCTCTGAAGTCATTAAATCTCTCTAGACTCTGGTTCCAACTTCTAAAAATAATCATGTCAGGCTAGATGATGCCTGAAGTCTCGTTAAAAATTACAGAAAAAAATAGACTCAAAATACTGTAAAATAAATGAAATATTAATAAAGCTGAAACAGAGAAGAGGATGGCCCATGGGCAAAATGACATACTTATTTTAGGAATCTATCCAAATATTTCCATTTTCTCTGTGCTTCCACTATACCGTGTTCATAACTAATTTGTTGATTTTCCTGTCTATCCCACTAAACTTCTAAGTTGATTAAGGATAGGGACTATCTAATTACAGAATACAGCTAGTTCTCAAATGTTTGTCGAATGAATACTCCTTTATCTTTACCATAAAAACTTTATAAAAATGTAAAAAAAAAAATTGAGTTCTGTGAGGAGAAAGACTGCACTTTTAAACAGTAATTGTAAAGGTCTATAAAACTTTCTCAGAATCCTCAAGGGAATAGGTAGTCAAATGTTAACTGACTAAACTGAGACAAGCACCAGATTAATGTGCCTTGCTATGAACCTGAATTTCCAACCACCCAATGGAAGATTAAGTACTATTATACTGAAAGTTCAAAGATGTATTTAAAATAGAATTATAAAATGTAAGCTGTAATGATAAAAATTAATGTTCATATACCAAAGCAAAAAATCCCTCTGAAGATATGCCATGTCATGAAGGTTCTAAGAGTATATTGTAAATACTTTAAAATACTTCATTATCCTACTTACCCTAAATCCTCACAAAGGGAATATATTACACTTCATGGTTATATTTTTAGGTTGATGATTCTGAACAGAATCAGCCTATGTCCAGTCAACCAATGACCTTAATTAATGGTAACTATTAAATCACCCGAACAATATTTCCCAAGTAACTTCCTTTTTCTGGAGGTGTTGGAGGAAAGTACCCTTGAGGTGTGATCTTGCTCTGGAGCATAGTAGAACTATTGCATGGGTCATGGACAATATTTAAAGTATGAAAGAGAAAAATCCTTTAGCTATAAATATCAGTGACCACTATATAATCAATTCTGAGAGGTGTTATTCAAAAAGGCTGCATGTATTAATAACTTCAGTCTGAAGATCTATATCTAACTGAATCAGTGAGACGCCTACTTATAAGGTCTCTTATTTTCCTTTTTCTATTAAATATCTGATCCTAAACTCCTACTCTAGGAAAGAAAACAGCACAGCTATTTTAAAACAATTAGCTTGGTTATACTTTGTAAAGCATCAGCTGCATCCCATGTGATTTTTAAAGCAACAAACATAAAACAGCCTTGGGCAACCAAAAAGCACATGACATCTCAAAACTGCTTTTTAAATTTAATGAAACCTATAGACTTACATGAAAAAGATATAGATAATTATATTAAATAAATTGTGGGAATTAAAATATGACTTCTGAAAAAATAGAAACAAATCTGGTTATAAAACAAAAACTCATGCATTCTTCTGAAATGAAGATATTAGGAAAAATTGTGTTCATACAAACTGCCATCAGTTTAAAAACTAAATAGAAGAACTAAGGCGATTTTCAAGTGACCATGAACACCCCAGTACTAATTATCATTAATAAATATGGAAAATCATAGCAATGTAATTTACATTTATTACTACAAGGTTATTTGAAAACACCAAGATATTTCACAAAAATAAGACTATGAGGAAAGGTGTGCATGAAATCTATTCGAAAATATAAAAACTAATTGGCAAAGAATCAACTAAATGGGCTTTCAGAAACTGAGATTATAGAATCTCACAATAACTGACAGAATAAAATAAGAAAACATTTTTGAAAAAGGTATAACCTCTTTTATTATAAAATTTATTTCATGGTTTTTCTTAAACCCAGACATTTGCCACAAACACTATGTTAGTGTCAGTAAAAGCTTAGAAAGTTGAAAAAGACAGAAAAAAAAACAAAGTAATCTTAATCTTGAAAAAAGATGACCTAAGAAAAGATGATAAACACTGAAAAATAACTAAGGAGATTAATGGATAATATTAGAAATAGTATGACAAAGGGAACTCAAACTTCATTACAAGAGAACTTTTTGAAGAAATATTTTTTTGCTGGGATATATTAAAAACTGTTTTTATTTAAAAAGAAATGGTCAATTAGAAACTTTTCCTCTTGAAAATAAGGTACTCTTCCAAAGAAAAATAAGATTATAGAAAACCCCTATATTCTTATATTTAATGATATAGCAGATGCTTGAACATGTATTATTATGCTTAACTAGGAAGATCAGCTTTTACTGTACTTGTAATGTTTGTGTTTAGTTCTCTAACTTTTACTTTAAAATAAAGCAATGTAGTGCTAATATTGTCTTTAATTTTAAGTAAATATTGATCATACATTCCTGTTACACAATGTTATTGCCCCATATTCAACTAGCAGCAGATGACGTGCTACTCTGCTTTACTGCATAACGTAGTACTCAATCTCATAAGCGCTCTTCTCTTTCTCTAGTTGTTCCACATAGATAACCCTTATTCATCCAACTCAACTCTTACCTTCTCTAAGATAAAGAATAGTATTTTTTATCCATATATCTCAAGGGTAATTAAAACGCATACAGAATGAATGCAGATATATTTCTTGAATTTTCTCTATTAAGTTTGAACCTCAACACAGGGTGTTAGTCATACTCGGGAAAAAAAAAAAATCAAATGCTTTAAAAGGCCAAAGCTATTTTAGTACTCACAAGAATTAAAGAAAACAGAAGGGCAAGAACAATTAAAGAACTGAACACAGAATAGGAAACCAAAAGAAAGCATCCATTACTTAAGCTGTATAAAAGAGTCCATTCTTTTTCATTTTCAATGGCCATGTAACAGTTTGATGACTTTGAATGTCCCTGAAGTTCATCTGGTTTATGAATCACTATTTAAGAAATGCTTTATCAGATAAACAAATTGGACTTGGTATGCATCTATATACTGTTTTTTTATGTGTAAGGTGAGTAAAGACTCCAATAATATTTTTCTGAGACAGATCTCTAAATTACCATTTACCACATTATCACAATAGCCTATTAAAGATTAGTGAAAAGTATCTTTAATTAATTCAAGGTAGTTTATTACCTGACATGCTAAAGCACTGCAAGTAGAACTAGAGTTGATATACTGATAATTCCCCAGTTGAAAGGCAGGCTGACATGCATGTATATACTTCACACACTCAATTACAGTTGCAAGACATTACTTTGTTTACAGTGAGCTAATATGTCATATGTAAACTTGTTAGTAATAATAACCTCAGTTAAAGGGTATTTACTCTTACGTTTTGAATAAATATACTGTAACTTAACATCAAACTGAAAACTCCTATTTTTTTGGGAGGAGGGAGTGGTGTCTTGTTATGTTACCCAGGTTGGACTCAACTCCTGGGCTCAGGCAATCTTCCTGCCTCAGTCTCCCAAGTAGTGTATGTTGCTGGATCTGGCTGCAGATTCCATTTTAATATAATTTAGAATTCACACTTTTGAGTATGATTCTTGCAAGGGTAACTAGCTAATGACATTTTAAAGTAAAATAATTAATAGCTCTAAAGAAATTCATGGAGATATGTTAGGCCAGAGTAGTAGCTCAAGCCTGTATTCCCAGCACGTTGGAGGCCATGTCAGGTGGCTCATGTGAGGACAGGAGTTCTGAGACCAGCCTGGCCAACATGGCGAAACCCTGTCTCTACTACTAAAACAAAAATTAGCCAGGCATGGTGGTGTATGCCTGTAATCACAGTTACTGGGGAGGCTGAGGCACAAGAATCGCTTCAACCCATGAGGTGGAGGTTGCTGTGAGCAAAGATAATGCCACTGCACTCCAGCCTGAGCGAGAGTGAAACAAGAAAGAAAAGGAAAAGGAAAAGAAAGGAAAGGAAGAGAGAGAGAGAGAGAGAAAGAAAGAGAAGGAAACAAAGAGAAATTCATACAGATATATAATACTCATTTTAAAGTCAGAAATGTTTATAATTTACATTTCTTTTAAGAAGTTTTAAATTTGAGGGTTTTCTATTTTTAATAAAAGCTAATTTAAAATAAAATTCCAACCCACAAAATTTTTCATATAACAAAAATAAAAATCAACCTACAAAACTAGTTCTTTCCTATTCATTGAATTCAATTACATATTCAGCTCTTGATATAGGTTAACCCTCAGTATCCAACTATAAGAATTAAGACTTCAGTTCCATAATTTTGTATTATATTCTAGGCCCTAATCAGTTTGAGACTAAAGGAAATAAAAAGTTAAATGTTTTAAAATAATGTACTTGTTAACAAAAATGTACTAGAATTACATTGTATATGACAAAAGGTCAAAAATTAAAATAATCTCCACAAGTATTTAAGTGACTAAGTATTTCTATCATTTAATTTTGCCAAAGAATGAGAAACTACCCAACATTTTAAGATAACAATTTCATTTTGTAGCTGCTGCTGTATTTTTAAAAGCATCAACTTCAAATACCTCAACCTTTATAGAAAGACAGAAACACAGAACAAATTATGTATAAGTATCCTCACGGTACTTAAAGGAGACAATGACATTGCTTTCAAGTCCAGTTGAAATGTCATATACTACCTCCACTGCCTTAACTAATGCCTTAGACCCTTTGCTCAAAGAAATCAAGAGGCTTATATTCTAAAAATAGAGGCTAGGGGGTGGGGGAGCAGGGAGGAAAAGAAATGGCCAAAAGAGATCAGAGAAAGTGTAAAAGCTGGCTGAAAGGCCTTAAATGACCTAGTTCAAGGTCCTCCTCTGATAGATAAGGAAGCTATAACCCAGAGATATGAAAGCCCATAAACTATGTCATTCAATGTCATAAAGATTATGAGGAAGAGGAAGAAGATCCAAGTTTCAGGCCTTCTTTCCTTCCAGTTCCATTTACTTTCCATTATCTTCCCCCCGCCCCACCATCACTGTCTTCTACTTCATCACATCACACCTCTGGCTCAAGAGTCCAAAGGGAATGCCAGTATCTCAGCAGTTTACCAGAGAAGTTTATCTTTAAGCACCAAAATCCTTTTCCCGAAAATAAATTTCCCTAAAATCTTAGGTTATGAAACAGGTAAAAGCAGGGTAGCTTTGACCAAAGTCTAAGTGGGAGGGCAGCCCCAATGGTGGCAGCCCCAGAGGCTGGTTTAAAAGCTTCCCTTTCATTATCACCCCTGTCTCCTCTCTAGCATTCCACCAATTGAAATCAACTCAATAACCTGGTTTCTCAACATCTGTCCCTGCCTCATGGACCCTTTATGCCAGCTAATTTGTATTATTTTCCATGGATACTTATTTCTCATATATATGTATCCATCCTATCACTTCTTCCTGCACAAACAGAATAATTATGTCCTTTTCTATCTGAAAACATTTCTCCTGCCAATTTCAAAATAATTATATTAATTTTCTTCTCCTAAACACACCATCTCCTAGGCATTCATGTATTGAATTTGAACAATACAAAAATGCTATCATAAAAACGTCACTAATAAGGCTTAACTAGACTATAGAAGAGAAGAGAGTAGAAGAAAATAGCTAACTTATATTAACAAGACCGTACATTGCAAATTACATGCAGTAACTACCATTTCTAGGTGAAGACGCTGACAGGACTACTTTAGAAAATAGGTAGGACTTGGCTAAAACAATTGCTAGTGGTTGATTATCAAAATTAGTGCTAATCTTCTAGATTAGAATGCTACCTACAAATGTATTATTAATCTGTTTATAACCTTACTTGTAAAATCATCTCATGCTGATAAATTAACCAAGGAAGAGACTTAGAATATTATAGCCCCATTCCTATAACACACAGAATGTTAAGTCTATACTCATTCAAACTTGAGCTCTGTAAGAAAGAACCTTCATATATAAGGACTGAGTTTTCTATACCCTGTAATAATCCTGGTACCAGGTACGTGTAACCAACTGGTACCTAGTATACATTCAGTTTGCAGAAAGATAGTATTTTGTGACCAACAAAGGTGTGAATGTAATTTGACTAAGACTAACTCCCAGTTTTTTGAGTAAAACTTTCTCCCTAGGAAACTGATTATTTGGAAAAAGTCTAGGTATAAAAGCAGTAACAAAATTAAGAACACTAGGCTATACATTTTTTTAATAAAGGTGAAAAACTGAACCAAGACAAATCTTTTTTAGAAATATATCTCAAAACAAATGTAGAATTCATGACAAAAATTTACTGAAAAGTTCTATGAAACACTGATTAAATATAAAGCTGGATGTTAAAAGTAAACATGATTTTGTACCTAATTGCATATAATTTTGAAAAGAAATACAATCTGTTTAGTTTGACTGATGTTTAAAGTCAGGTGCTCTTATTTATATAATCCCTTTTTCCAAAAAAAAAAAAAAATTATGTTTTAGAAATATAAAAGGATTATTCATTACTCTTAAATTTGAAAATAAAAAATTCTTATATTAAATAGTTCAAATCTGGTGATCCTTAAAAAATAAATTGCTTCAGTGTCCTCTAACATATGCTATCATAAGTATAATAAGAAAGTAAATAATAAATCCTACTCATAATATAAATACTAAACTCCTAACCGAAATCCTAAAAAGTATACACTGTGCAGCCTACCTGGTCTATTCTGGATGTTCCGGCTGCAGTGCACCAACTATCTTGGAGTGAATCTGAGCCCCAAGCTGGCAACTGCAAACTAGATCTCACCTTCAATAGCATAGAAGTTTTCATCAGAAATGAGCAGTTGTCTTCCCCAAACCCACCCAAAGAAAGAAAGAAAATAAAAAATAAAGCTCTATCGTAAATCCTCATTCCATCCATTAACAGTTTAAGAAAAACAAAACCAAACAAAAACCTCACTTGCAATAGCCATAAGGAAACTTCAACAAAATAATAAAAAGCCTGAAAAAAAAAACAGTCTAATCATCATAACTATTAGGCCACATTTAGGAAATATAATATGTGAATTAGTGAAAATAAATTTAAATTAGATGTGAAAAGCCCTAATATTATTTTGCCACAATCATAGCTGTACTAAGTATATCCTAATATATATACAGCCGATCATAGTCAAATCTAAGAATAGTTACAATTACAGAACATTTTAGCTTAGCTATGTTATAGGAGAAACAAACTTTGGTGGCCCATTATAGTTTATAAAGTAAAGCATTCTTAAAGAGCTGCCAATTGAAAGCTTCAACATGTATTTAATAAATACAACAAGGTTTTCTATGTTTTACTAAGCTTATTTTCCATTAAGTGTTTAGAGAATTTTTTTACACTCTCAATTTTCTCAGTATAGATATCTCAACCTTTGTTAATTAAATTACATGCCTAAAAATTAGAACTTTATTTGAAAGAATGTTAATTTTACCATACTACTACCACCACCACCCAACTACCTATTTTGAAAGATTAACATGAGAGATAATGTTATTTACATACCATTCTTACCTGTAAGGGTAAGAGTGTATTACTATTGTTGTCTGTTCTGAAAACATTATCTTCAATCCAAGATTTTGGAGTCAGTGATGGAGTTGAGCGAGTAAATTTCGGTGGTGCAATGACATTACCAGAAAACGGTTTCTTCAATGGAGATATCTGATTCATAGTTCCTGGAATTCCCATGTTTCCGGTTCTACGGTGATCTCTGCCATGCATTGCTCCCCAGGACATACTTCCAGTGCCCCAGCCACTGCTCTGATGGTTGCTCCAGGGAGATTGTTTCAGAAGAGGCTGGGGAAAATATATCTATTTAAATTACAGCATTTAAAGAGTTTACAATTCAAATTCAAATTTCAGACCTAAGAATTTATATAATGAAATATATAAAGACAAAAGAATACATCTTTCCTAGCTTATACAAGTTAATAGTCTTGAGATCTTTTTCCATGAAATCATATTTGATGCTGGTAAGGTTTTCATCTTCTTGTCTACTATAAATATCATGATATTTTATGACAGTTACGAAAACAGAACCATGTACTTTTTTCCTTCAAAAATAACTGTATACATGATAAACATGAAGAAAAAATAAATTGAAATTAATTTTGAATCTTAAAGATATAATCTACACGGTGATCTAAAAGCAACCATATTATGCTAGGCACACAACTAAAAATATGGTCTTTGTTAATTAAAATATCCTATTCATCCAAGTGAAATATTTAGACTTCATGTTTCCAAAACAAGTTGCACTACTACAAAAGTGGTAATTTACTCAATTGCACAAATTAAAAACGCCTTTTAGAATAAGAACAGCATAGAAACTATGTCATTTTTCTACATTGTTTATTTAACTGATAAGGCATTTTATTCCAGTTTTAGTATAGTTTGTTTTAAAGTGTTTTTGTTTTTATTTCACTTAATTATCCATGAACTGTGAAGCAATTATCTGATGTTGCCCATAGGTGGATCCACTGAGGTATACTGCCAACTATATGTTTTATTTCAGTAGAGATCTTGATACAAGTCTCCATCAAGTTGATTCATTTTCAAAAGTAAATTACATCCTAATCTAAAACCTGGGGCAAGAAAAGTTAAGTCATTAAAGAATGGAAATTCCACCGAAAGGTTGTAATTGTAGTTTTGGGTTTTTGGTATTTTTTTTTTAAAAAAAAGTACTCATTGCTGGTAATTCTACTGGCAATACGTTTATACTTTAATACTTTGGTGTTAAGATGTAGCGAAGGAAGTATCAGCCATACAGTTACTAAAAATAAATATGGTTCTCTTAAAATTGAACCTTTTATAAGACAATTAAAAGAGAAAATCCTGATCTATAGCACCAATGTTTAAAAACTTTTAAATGCTAACATAATCATGAGTATATATTACTCCTTCCCCCTCCACAGAGTCCCAAAGCATAAGTAGGGAGCCATGGACAAATCACTTCATTCTAGAGGGCCTTACGTTCCTTATCAAATGAATTAATGCTCAAAGTTGTCTTCCAGTGATCTAAAATTCCATATGAAAGCTGTGTGACCTGTCACACTCCATGGCTAGACATATTTTTTGTCCAAAAGGAGATTACAGTTAAATACGGATCATGGTATATGTTATTCCAGTGCTTTGTATCACAACTTTAAGAATACGAAATTACCTATAGATAATTTTCTGTGGACAAGTTTCCAGTTAACAAAATGAAGACCTTGAGACACAAAAGACAGTTGCTGAGGATTATAAAAATCATGTAAAAGTGGAAAGTTCTTTCAAAATCCCTATCTTCAAACCTTATAGGCCACATTCTCTTTTGTAAGAAAGAAATTAGTGATTCAACAAAAACTGTTAACTGTCACTTTGGGTTATTTAGATAAACTGTTAACTTTCACTTAGGTTACTTCAGATAGTATTCACTTTGAAAAGAGTAATCCTTGAAAACTTTGGTCAACTGAAAAAGTTATGGGGTTAAGGTCAAACTTTGCTTCTCTGTCAATCCTTAATCACAAAAATGGAAAATGGCCTTAAACAGAATGAACACTGCAACAAATGCTAACAAGATTAAAAACTAACAAGACATTCTTTCAACGTCAACTCACCAACCCACCGGTCACCCAAATATTGTATTGAGGGAACAACAAAAAAAGAAATCTTCAACCAGAAAAGATCCAGATAAATACTCTGCCCAGTGTTATTTCATAATATTAACTACTTAAAATACACACGGCCCACATATTCCCTTATTGAAGGTTAAGGCCACCAAAGAATGTACCGAAAGTCTAGGAGGAGATACACTAATCCCAGTTCCAAGTTTAGTTTTGTCCTAAAACCCACAAAACATGACCCCAACATTGAAAAGCACACAAACTAGGACAATCATGGGGTATCTCAGTTTGAACCAGAGCCGTCACTAACAGTTTCTCTGTCCCAGTTCTGTGACAGCCGAGGACGCGGCCCCGCGAGAACCAGGTCCGGCGAGGAACGTGGCCGGCCGCTCCCTCCCGACTCGCTGGCGGCCCAGGGTGCGGCGCTGCCGGCAGGTTGACCGTGGGCGGAGCTTTGGGAGCGGCTCGAAGGACCCCCGGGCGGGATGTGGCTTCACGGCGAGATCCCGCCGGCCAATTAAGAATGAAACAAACTCCAAAGAAAAAAATGCCTTTCAGCCTTCCCTCATTGGACGGCGGGGCAGAATCAAGGGCTCCCCTGCACGCACCATCTCCCGCAATTATATTTCTCCTGCCCAAGTTCACTTCCCACGGCCGCTCTCCCGAGGCCCCCGGCCCGCCCCCGGTCCTCGCAGCGCCTCCCCGAGTCGGCGTTCCGGGACGGCGGCCCTCCAGGCCCGGGGCAACCGGCGGAGCCCTGGGTGCGCCCGCTAGGAGGGCCGGGAAGAGTCGCCGCGCCCGGCCGCCCGCCGCCCGCCGCCCCGACGCTATTCAGCCCCTGCCCCAACCCCCACCGCCGCGCCGGGACGTTCGAGGGGGCGCCGGGCCAGCGGCGGCTCCCAGAGCGACCTCGTCTCCCAGGTCCCTGCAGCCCACGGTGGCCACTGCCCTCCTGCCCTGCCGGAGGCTGGGGTTCCGCGTCCTGTCACGGTTGTCAGCCCTGTCAGGGTTGTCAGCCCTGTCAGTCCCACTCTAACTTGGGCGAGTGGCTCCCCTCGCGGCTTCTCTCCGAGCTAAGGTCGGGTCCCTGGCCTCCCCGCCGCCCCCTTCGTCCCCCACCCGCGGTCTCCTGGCCCCATGGCGCGGCCAGGCTGCCTGCCGCCCGCCGTACCTGGTGGTGGTTATAGGAGTTCCTCTGCTGCAGGAAGGCGGCGGCCGCCGCCTGGTGCTGCTGCTGGAGCTGCGGGCTGACGGGCGACCTCCGGCTCTGCGGCTGCTGCGGCGCCGGAGGCGGCGGGGGCTGCTGCTGAGGTAAATTCATGGCGGGCGGCGGCGGCGGGGGCACGGCGGTCGCCGAGAAGGGGCCGCCGAAGCCGCCGCCGCCGCCGCTGCCGCCGCTCGCCGGCACGCTGAGCCCCGCGCAGCCATGCGGCGAGACCGGCGAGAAGCTCGGGAAGAAAGCCGGGTTCATGGACGACGGCAGCCCGGGGTAGAAGCCGTTCTCAGAGTCGGGGCTGGGCGGCGGCATGGCGCTGAGCGAGCCGCCGCCGCCGCCGCCGCCGCCGTTCGGGGTGGTGGCCGACGAGCCGGGCGGCTGTGGCTGCGGCTGGGGTGGCTGCTGGGGTGGTGGCGGCGGCTGGGGCGCCGGCGGCTGCTGGGGCTGGGGTGGCGGCGACGCCGTCTGCACCGACCAAGGGGTGCTGAAGCCGGGCAGCGGCGGCGGCGACGCGGAGCCGCCTCCCCCTCCGCCTCCTGGGGGCCCCCCGCCCCCGCCGCCGCTGCCGCCGCCGCCGCCGCCGCCGCCCGGGTGTGGAAGGTCCGGGCTCTGCAGACTGCTGAAGGCGCCCGCGCCGAGCGCCCCGCCGGGCAAGAGGTTACTAGGACTGTTGAGCAGAGGGTGGTTGGGGGACTCCATGGAGCCCGGTGCGGGGTTCACCGGCGGCGTCGAGGGGGCCAAGCCCGCATTGGGGGACTCGGCGGCGCTGCCCTCGCCCGCGGTTGGGGTCTTTCGAGGGCTGCCCGCGCCTCCGTGGCGGCGCCGCGGGGCTGTGGGCGACGAGGGCGGGAGCTGTGGGAGCGGGGGCAGGTCGGCCGGACGCTGCCGCTGGGCGAAGTCCTGCGACGGGAGGTGCTGCGGATGCGGGAGGCTGAACTGCTGCGGCTGCTGTTGCTGCTGGCGCTGGGCGAGCTGCGCGGGCTGGAGGAGATGGCCGGCCGGCGGCGGCGGGCTGAACCGGCCCGGACAGTGGAGCGGCGGAGGCGGCGGCAGCTTCGAGTCCGGAGGGTGGGGAAGGTGGGGAGGGCTGAACTCTTTCCTCTTCTGGCTGCTCAGCTGCTGCTGCTGCCGCTTACTGAAGTCCTGCGGGGAGGAGGTGCGGCAGCAGCAGCAGGAGGAGGCGGAGGAGGAGGAGGGGTGGTGCAGACTCGGTTTGAAGTCCTGGGAGGGGAGGAGGTGGGTCACACCCGCGATCGTGCCGCCGCCGGGGTGGTGGTTGGGGAGTTTCTCCGCGGCCGCCGCCCCCGAAAGCGGCCGCGCCGGCTGCTGTGTCAGCCCCAGCAGCAGCTCATCCTGCATGGTCTGCTGATGCGCCAGGAACGGGGAGGAAGAGGAAGCGGCGGCGGCCGGGCTGCCCGCGCCGCCGCCGAGGGGGATGGAGAAGGGGGAGGCGGTCTCTAAGAAGCCGGTGACAGGCAACGGTGGCGGCGACAGCGGGCCGAAGGGCGTGGCGGAGGACAGCGAGTTGGCGGACCCCGCGGCGTAGGGACTGTACACCTCTCCGCTAACAAGGGCCTGGGGCTGCTGCTTCGGAGCGGGGCGGTCTGCAGCACCCCAAACCCGAAATCCCTCATTTATCAGGCTGGCGGCAGCGGGCGGAGACGCACTTCGTCCCCTGCCCCACCTAGGAAGCCGCCGGCTCTTGGGCTGCGTGGCCGTGGTGGAAGGAGAGGGAGTCAGTGAGAGAGGGACACCGTGACTGAGCCAGTGGACACCGACTTCGGCCCCACCACCCCTCGCGGCGATCACAGCCGCCGCCTCTCGAGACCGGCTCGGGCGCTGCCGCCACCGCCGCCGCCACCGCCCTGGCGGCTTAAGAACCCCGGAACGTGCGTCAGCACCACCTCACAATCGCGCCGCCCCCGTGATGCGTCCTGGCACGCGCGGGCGTGAGGCCACCGCGCCCCCGTCGCCCCGCCCCTCATTAATATGCAGACGCAGCCGGGGGCGCGCTCGCGCTCTCGGGAGGGCGGGAGCGAGCGGCACGTCTCCTTGGGTCTCTCTGCGTTGGGGGAAATGGAAAGGCCAGTTGTGGCGGGGATCGACTGGAGCACTGGACGGGCGCGCGGACTAGGGCGGGCGCGCGCGGGAGAAAGGGACGGTTCCTGGGCAACGGCCCCTCCCTGGCGCGGGATCCGCGCAGAGCCTGCCCGGGTCGCACGCGTCTCCGCCGCTCGCGGTGCCGCCTCCTTCTTGTCACCTCCGTTCCGCCCTCGGTCGGAGAAGCCCAGCCTCACCACTCGGGGTTCCCAGGGCGGGGCTGGCCCGCAGGGGAAACTGAGGCCTGGGCGCCTGCACTGTGCGAACTCGCATAGAAATAGGCGCCCGAGACCCCCAGCGCAACGCGGGAGCCCGGCCCAGCCCGGGGTCAGGAGGGGTCTTGTGGCGAACTCGCGTCTGGGCTCTGCCTGCTTGAAGTCCGCGGAGCACGTCGCTCCGCACCTCTAGACCCAGAGTCCCCGACTTAGGGCCTCCTCGTCGCCCTAGGAAGCGCCCTCTAGGTTTGTTTCTGTGTTTTAGGCGCTGGAGGGGGTGCTGTCACCGACATCCTATAGCCGCCGAGGGTGTTTTCTGTAGGGTAAACATGAAGCCTCGGAGTCCCGGCTGTATTCCAGGCATTTTCATTTGGGTAAGGAGGAACAAACACGCTCCGCGTGGTTATTTACACACTCTGATGCGTGGAACGGGTTCCGCGGCGAGCTCCCATGGTAACCCCGGGCCGGCTCCGTTTCTTAAAAGCGTTTCATGTGCCATCATCAGGGCTGCAGCGTGGGACTCCTCCCCACCACATTCATTCCAGGGTCCCCGCCCCTTCCCCCCAGGGAGACTCTAAATATTTCTTAAGCTTTATGAATTTTCAAGAGAGAAACATTTCTTACATCAGGGAAAAAGGAAGGTTCTGACTCAGCAGCAGACTTGTTGAGACTTGCAAAATGGAAGGACGAGAGCTTTCCATGGTAGAGCTCTTTAGAAGCATTAGAGGAGGAACTAATCCTGTGTATTTCCTTTCGTATAGAAACATTTTACATAAAGTATTTGAAGGTCTAGATAAAGAATAACAGAGTCATTGATCCATACTACCTGATGAGATGAACCTGTTTGGTAATTTTAACTGTTTTACTTGATACTTAGAGAAGTGAAACTACTAAATGAATCCTAGAATATAGACTCTTACCCCAAAACAATAGAAAGTGGATTCAGGCTTTACTTGATTTTGGTTTACAAATAGACTAAGATTCAATATTTGATGTTATAAATTAGCATACACTTACTGATGTAGGCAGAGTGTACATTTTTATAAGCCTTCATTCTCTATTAAATTTGAATTCTTCTGTTCAGTGTCTCAAATTTATATACATCAAAATAAATACTGGAGAAAGAGAGCAGCATTGCTCCGGGGGACTGTATTTCATGTATAATCTTTGTCTCTGATATCCTGTCTAATGAACTAAGTTTTATGTTGCATTTACAATAAGGAAAAAGTACTTTTTAAAAAACATACATGGTTCAGAACTTGGTCAGTGAATAGAATCACCTTAATAATCTCAAAATCATTTTTAACAATCAGGCAAAATGTAAAACTGGAGAAGTACTTTTATTATTCTAAATTACAATGTCTAGAAAATAACCTGAGCTCAGAATTTAAAATATAAATGGTTATTTTCACATTACATTTTTTTAAAATGTATTTTGCAGGGGAAAAAAAACATTCTGCAACTAAGGAATGTAAAGTCTTAAAAATGGATGAATTTTTTTCCAAGTACAGTTGTATTTGATTGAAATCATTTGCAGATCCGACAACAAATCTTGAAATAGGAAGAAAATACAGGCATAAACTTTAGCTCAATCATCCGTTAACACTGCCAGTTAGTAAGGATGAGAAAGAGCATACTTTTAAAAGCTAGCTGATGCCTCTGGGCTAGAGTTTGAACAAAAACAAGATTTCTTAGTGCTCTGGTACTAGTTTGGTTTTTGAGGATTTACAGCTCTCTAAAATGGGGGAAAGCCATCAAGTTTGTTATTACATATAATAATGTCAAACTTCATATTAAGTATACAAAATTCCAAATCCTGCTAGGGCCTCTACTCACTACTTTTGTGAGGGCCCCATTTTTTTAGAGCAGAAAGTTACTTTCTGGCATCTTGTAAGCTGGTGATCTTCCCCTTACTGGAAATACTCAAATGAAAAGGTTTCCTAGCATGGGGAGTGGAGTAGGGTAGGGAGAAGGAGCAGCAGGTGGTAGGGAAGGGACCATGGTCCTCTAGCAGTTTTCATGCCACAATCTTATGCGTCCATTTTATGATTTTTTTGTTTTTTGTTTTTTACCTGAAAATATTTTGACTTTATGATCATTAACTAGGACCTTGACTTTGTATTTGACAGCTCCTTATTCATTTACTCCCACTATCCTGGGCAAGTGTTTTTAAAAATATTTTTCTTATAACCTAATATACATGCAAATACACACTCATGCAACTGAAATAAAGCCGCTATTAAGCAATTCTTTTAATAATGCAACAAACTCCTTTTTATAATTCTCATTTTAAAATCACTAAGTTGATCTCAAATTACAAAGTTGGTTTTAACACCCTCTATCAGATTATGAGCTGAAATTTAAAACTACTGTCCTAGAAGACCATTTCAAACATTCTGCTCTGTCTGAAAACCACTTGTCACATCTCTTCTACATGCTTCTGCTAGCACAAAGCACTCTCAGCTGCCGAGTTACATGCTTATTTCACTGAGAAAAGAGAAGCAATCACAGGAGAACTTCCACAGTCTCCCTGCATCTGTCCCTGCACACCTTGCCTTCCCTCCCGATAGAATGGATGGCCCTTCTGTCCACATTCCTGTTTAAAGCCAGCCTCTCCACTGGCGGAGCAGATCCTACCCCTAATCTACTCAAGACATGATGTCCCATAATTTTCCCTCTCTTTCCTTCATGACCTCTTTCCTCTCCAGGAAACACTTCCGTGTGCACAAAAACATGCTTTACTAGTTCTCACCTTTGAAAAATAAAGCCAAAACCTTTTAACCTTATATTCTCCCTCCTTTAGCTACTACCTTCTTTTTCTGCTTTTACATTGCCTGAACACCTTGACCTTTTGACTTTCTGAGTGTTTCATAGACACCTCAAATTAAACATGTCCAAAATTAAACTCCCTGCCTCACTAGTCCCAATCCCTGTGGTGCCCCATTGTTCTAGTTCCCATTTGGCACTCCATTGTTCTAGTTTGCTCAAGCCAAAACTCTTGGAGTCATAATTCATTTCTGTCATTCTTGCATCATATCCACGCCATCAGAACATGTTGCTTATCCTATCTTTAAATTATGGCATAACCTAGAGATATCACGGGTTTGGTTCCAGATTACCACAATAAAGCAAATATCCCAATAAAGGACGTCACACCAATTTTTTGGTTTCCCAATGTAAAAGTTATGTTTAGAGTACATTATAGTCTAAACATAACTTTCAATTAGAGTCTAAAGATAACTTGTAATTATGTTTAAATAAGTGCACAATAGCATTATGTCTGAAAAATGTACGCAATAATACTGCTAAAAAAGTGCTAATGATTATCTGAGCCTTCAAGTCATAATCTTTTTGTCAGTGGAGGGTCTTGTCTCAATGTTTATGGCTGCTGACTGATCAGCATGGTGGTGGCTAAAGTTGCAGGTGGTTGTGGCAATTTCTTAAGACAAAAATGAAGTTTGTCACATCTGTTGAATCTCCCTTTCACAAAAGATTTCTCTGTAGCATGCAATGCTGTTTGATAGCATTTTTGTCCACAGTAGAACTTCTTTCAAAATTAGTCAGTCCTCTCTAACCCTGCTAATGCTTTATCATCTAAATTTATGTAATATTCTAAATCTTTTGTTGACATTTCAACAGTGTTCATAGCATTTTCACTAGGAGTAGATTCCATCTCAAGAAACCTCTTTCTTTGCTTATCCATGAGCAGCAACTTCTTCTCTATGTAGGTTTTATTGTAAGATTGCAGCAGTTCAGTCATATCCTCAGGCTCCACTTCTAATTCTAGCTCTCTTGCTATTTTTACCACATCTACAGTAACTTCCTACACTGAAGTCTCAAACCCCTCAAAGTCATCCAAGAGGTTTGGAATCAGCTTCTGTTAAAACTCCAGTTAATGTTGATATTTTGACCTCCCATGAGTCACAGATATTCTGAATGGCAGCTAGAATGGTGAATCTCTTCCAGAAGGTTTTCAATTTACTTTGCCCTTATCCATCAGAGAAATCACTGTCTATTTCAGCTCTAGCCTTATGAAATTTATTTCTAAAAGAATACTTGAGGTTGGGTGTAGTGACAACTTAGTGATTTTAAATTTTAAAATGAAAGTAGAATTTTAAAAAGGAGTTTTTTGCATTATTAAAAGAATTGCTTAATAGCAGCTTTATTTCAAAACAATCCCAGCACTTTGGGAGGCCAAGGCAGAAAGATCATTTGAGGTTAGGAGTTTGAGACCCACCTTACCAACATGAGGAAAAACCTTCATTTCTAAAACTACAAAAATTAGCTGGGTGTGGTGGCACATACCTGTAATCCCAGCTAGTCAGGAGGCTGAGGCAGGAGAATCGCTTGAACCCAGAAGATGGAGGTTGCAGGGAGCCGAGATAGCGCCACTGCACTCTGGTCTCAGAGACAGAGCCAGACTTTGTCTCAATAATAATAATAATACTTGAAACTCAAAATTACTCCTGAATCCACGGGCTGCAGAATGGATGCTGGGTTAGCAGGCATGAAAACAGCAATTATCTTCTTGTACATCTCCATCAGAGCTCTTGGGTGACCAGGTATATTGTCAATGAGCGGTAGAAAGGAATCTTTTTTTTCTAAGCAGCTTCTCCAGAAGCACTTTTTGCTTTACCTTGCACTTTTATGTTACAAAGATGGCTGCTTTCCTTAAACACGAAGCCATCTCTGCTAGCTTCCAACTTTTTTCTTCTGCAGCTTCCTCACCTCTCTCAGCCTTCATAGATTGAAGAGAGTTAGGGCCTTGTTCTGGGTTAGGCTTCAGCTTAAGGGAATGTTGTGACTGGTTTAATCTTCTCTATCCAGACCACTCATACTTTTTTTGTATCAGCAATAAAGCTGTTTCACTTTCCTATCACTCATGTGTTCACTATTTCAGTTTTAATTTCCTTCAATAACTTTTCCTTAGCATTCACAACTTGGCTAACTACTTGGTGCAAGAGGCCTAGCTTTCAACCTATTTCAGGTTTCCACATACCTTCCTCACTAAGCCTAATTATTTCTAGCTTTTCATGTGAAGTGAGAGACATGTGCTTCTTCCTTTCACTTGAATGCTTAGAGGCCATCAGAGGTTTATTAATTGGCCTAATTTCAATATTTATGTGTCTCAGGGAATAGGGAGGACTGATGTATTTATTGATTAAATTATTTGTGGTACCCCAAAACAGTTACACTAGTAACATCAAATATTACAATCACAGATCCCTAAAATAGATATAATAATAATGACAAAGCTTGAAATAACTCAAGAATTACCAGAACGTAACACAGAGACACAAAATGAGCACATGCTGTTGGGAAAATTGTGCTGATAGATTTTCTGAGAAGCACGGTATGGTGAAGCACAGTATAGCAGAGCACAGTAAAACGAGGCGTGCCTATATATCCAGAATCCAAGGACTTCTCTCCATTCTCACCACAAGCAGCCTGGGCCAGGCTACTATTATTTCTCCTCTGGATCGTTGCTCTCACCTACTAACTCCCAGCTTCTGATCTTGCCCCTCTCTAGTTTATTCCCAAAATAGCAGCCAGGATGGGACTTCTGAAATGGAAGACAGGTCATGTCAACTCCTCTAAGAAAATACTTACATTTTCTCAGAATAAAAGTCAAAACATTTTAATAATCAAAAGATTCTTCAGAATTGCTCCTGCCCCACTGGCCCCTCTGAAAGTTTCCCTACAGTGGAATGCTTATTTTTCTAACAGCCCAGTCCAATTCAGCCTTAGGGCCTTTGCCCTCACAGTTCCCACACCTGGAATACTTGTCCCCTAAGTAGCAACAGGGCCTTAATCATGTTTTTATCGTTTTTTTTTTTTCTTCATCTCTCTCACTTAGGTCTCTGCTAAAGTCATTTTTCAGTGATGTCTTTACTGACAAACATTATAAAATGACAACCTCCCCTTTTCTCCAGCCTTTTTATTCCTCATAAGGTGTTTGTTTTTCCACCTGACCCAGTGATGTCTTTACTGATAAACATTAAAAAATAACAACCTCTCCTTTTTTCCAGGCTTTTTATTCCTCATAAGGTGTTTGTTTTTCCACTTGACTCACTATTTATCTGTCCTTTCTATGAGATCACAAGCGCATGAGGAAAGGTTCATGCCTGTTTTGTTCACTGTTGTATCCTCAGCACTTAGAACAATGCCTTGCACAGAGAAGACATTTAAGAGTTGTGAAATGCATGCACTGAATAAAGGGATTGTTGAATTAATAAATAGTGATTTTAGGAAATGATAGCTAAAAGAAAAAATATACTAATACGAGAGTTTGTTTATAAATTGTTCATTTGGTTTCAGGAGCTCTTCAAACATCATGCAGATGCTCCTAGGATTCTTAAAAAAAACCAAAATAATTATAGGCATTGTCAGAGATAGGATACATGCATGAAAACGGCTAAGTCATCCCAAGATTTTAACACTGGGGAATAGATAATCCTGGAGTACAAGGGCTAGGACTCCTGTCTCAGGAGCCTGGAGTTGGGACTCCACTCTCCAGGAACACAGGGTTTCATTGCAGGAGCCTGAATAAGAGGAGTCAAGACCCCAGCTCATAGAAACAGAACCAGTTCAGGAGGAACTACAGTTAAGGTCAACTGGATGCCTTACCTTCAAGCTGCTGATTTTTTTTTGTTGCAGAGCCTATAAATTCATTAACCCCACAGAATAGGAAAGCTTTGAGGTGTTGAGATGGGAGCTAATTAGTTCTGGTTTGGAGTTGGGAAGAGAGAAAGTAGAAATTAAGATTTATTCTGACCCTGTCCAATTACTTAATAAATTAAGATTTATTCTGACCCATCCTCAATTACTTCTAGTTCTCCTACTTTTCTAAACTTTCCTTCATAATTTCCTCCATCACTGTCACTTTCTCCTTACATATTCTTTACGTGTTAGAGTTCCTTAGGCTTATGTTTTTGGTCCTTTTCTATATTTCGATCTAATTTTTCTAGATGAACTTATCTATTACCACATTTTCAAACATCATCTAAATGCTAATGTCTTCTGAATAGATCTCTTTAGCCTCATGGTCAAAATCGTATTTCCAACTGCCATTTAACAGTTTGACCTGGGTGTCCTTCAGCCATATCAATTCACTATATCCATACCTGTACTCAACGTCTTCCCCAAAATCTGCTTCTCCTATTTTGCTTCTTTCTTGTGTTGGCTGATGTCATCATCACACAACCAGTTTCTCAAGCTGAAACATGAGTCATCCTCTTCCTTCATCTCTCTCACCCTCCAAAGACAATTGGCAACCTTGCCCTGTCAATTCTACTGCAGAAACGTTGCTCAAATGTAATTCCTTCATGTTTCTCCGCATTCCCCTTGTCTTTCATGTACCTGGAACACAAGTGCCCAATTAAGTATTTGTTGATTAGTAATTGCCCAATGAGTGCTGTAGGAAGAAAAGATGAAGAAAAGGAGAAAACAAGGTAAGGAAAGGAAGGAGGGAGATGGAAGGAAGGAAAGAGGTAGATGTTTCCAAAGCATACTTTACAAGGACATGTGCCATTTTCTGGACAACTATAGGATTGTTAACTTATGTTTACTGGAGAAAAAATGAACAACCATAATAACAATAACAAAATATTTTCCTTGACAATAGCAAACTAAAAGTTTCATTCTGGTTATTATGCCATACAAGGATGAACTCATTGACAAAGAAAAATATTAAGACTCTTCCCCTGATGACAAAGTATAGCCCCTAAAAATAATAGAAGTCTGTGTTGCCCTTTGTGGCACCTGGGAGATTTATCATCCCACTCTAATACCCCCACCTAAGAGAGAAGCTGTCAACCTCTCTAGTAATTTCTTCCACGATGCTCTTTGGGCCCTTACGTAGACTGATTTGCTTCTTTATTGCTGCTTATCTTGTATCTTTAAGGCCAAGTTAACTTGATTAAATTACAAGTCTTTGGAAACAGTGGTTATGCCTTATATATTTTATTTTCCTAGTTTTTATTGATTGGTTTTTGTAACCTGAAGCTCTTTGTTCAGTGCCTACTCTGTACTAGACACTGTGCAAGGCACTAGGGGTATAACTGTGAAAAGAATAGAAAACATATACATGATTCTGTGTATCCTCACAGAGGCTCTAAATAAATGCTGTTGACATTAGTTATGATAATTCCCAACCTTAATTGTCTAGGCAGAGTCATAAACAGTGAGATTGTAGGCTGAAACTGACCTACTAAATTGGAATCCTACTTCCTGCAATATGGCCTTGCCAGGCTGGTCATGGGTAGAGGCCTGTGATGAATGCAGAATATTCATCAGGTAAGACAAATCTAGCAAGAAGGCAGAAGAAATTACACAGTGAAGCTCATCTCAGTCCTGGCTTGAAATGGGATTTCCATTTATTATTTCCTTTTCTTGTTAAAATATACTTTGTGAGTAAAGTAAATAATATTTTTATTTTATTGTTGGAAAACCAAAGCCCAGAGATAAAGTCATTTGCTTGAGATAGTTTGCATAGACTGAGCTTAATGCCCCCATCTCCTCATTTCTCAGTCTCTTGCTTCATTAGTTGGCCCTTAGGCTAGTGCTAGAAGCAAAGACAAAGAGTGGGCCACTGCTCAGCAAGTACCTGAGCAAAACAGTCATAGAGACATACACTTAAAAATGGTGCTTGAGTATGTATGTCCTGAGGACTTTAAACCAGTATGTCAAACCTATGTTTGCACTCCTAGGTTCACTGCAGCATTATTCATAATAGCAAAGACATGGAAACAACTTAAATGTTCACCAACAGATGAATGGATAAAGCAAATGTAACCTATGTACACTGTGGAATACTATTCAGCCTTAAAAAACAAGGAAATTTGGCTATTTGCAACAACATGGGTGAACCTGGAGGATATTGTATATGTGAAATAAGCCAGGCATGGAAGGTAAAAACTGACTATTCTCACTTATATGTAGAATCTAACACAATTGAATTCATGGAAGCTGGGAATAGAAGGGTGGTTATCAGAGGCTAGGGGCTGGGAGAACAGGGAGATGTTGGTCAAAGGGTACAAAGTTGCAGTTAGATTTAAAATGATAAGTATTTAAGCTGATGGATATGTTAACTAGTTTAATTCAATCATTCAACTCTAAATACATATAACATCACTGTGTGCCCCATAGTGATATACAATTATAATGTTAAAAAAAACAATTCTTTTTTAAAAAAAATTAAAAAAACAAAATAAAGCAACAGTTCCTGCTTCTACTAAAAGTTAAGGAGTGGAAGGGATAATCCTTCAAGTCTTCACAGTGACATCTAACTACACGAATGGCAATTGGTAATAGACACCTCAGAGCAAAAGCATCTTATTTTCAAAATAACATATCTCACAGAAATTCAGAGATATTTCTCACATACGCTTACTCATTTTTCTCCTATAGTAAGAATGAGGCCTGGCAATATATATTGGATATATTGTACTTTTTTTCACATTCTGGAAAGCTGACAGCTTCAATTGATAAATTATTCTAGGCAGAGAAAAGTAATGCATCTTGACTAAATATTAAGTATATAGATTTTAAATAGATGAAGAGCATTGCATCTATCAAATTTGACCTTAATATGTTTAAATCTTAGAAGGTTCAATATTTTAAATGTTTATTTCAGGAGCCATGAATGTTCACTTAAAAATATATATATCATGACATTTACATGGTAGCAGGCATTATCACCAGCCTCTGTACAAGAATTGATTAAATGTAAAGACGAGAGGAAAACCAGCCTTTGTACAAGAATTGATTAAATGTAAAGACAACAGAGGAAAAACATATGGAGGGAAGAGGGATATTTGATTTTAATCCTAGTTTGTGCTTCATTGTCAGTGTTAGCAATTCACTTTTGCTGTCTACTTTTTTTCATGGGACTTGAGACAGGATTACAGGACTTTATGTCATGTCACATCCAAAATTCATTTATAGAGTAAGCCATTGTACTAATATTGGAGTACATAATTCATAACAATAAGAAAAAACACAGACCTCAATTTTCAATAAGAAAAAATAGAAAAACTGGTACATAGAATAAGAAACTCTAATTCATAAGGACATGAATCATATCTATGAAAATACTATTTGTTTGTAGGCCCACAGTTGATGCATATTCATCCCATATTAAGAGATAAGGAGGAGTGATATGATAGTCACACCGGGGCTATAGAGTGAGAGACCTGGCTTTTAGTCCAACTTCCTCTGTTACTGTGTAACTTTGGCAGTTAAACTTTGGGAACCTCAGTATTTGCATCTGTGAAGGTAAAAAGACAAACATTATCTGTGAAGTGGGGGCTATGGTAATGACAATTAGCAATATTTTAAGTAGAGAGTCTTCTACAGTGTTTGACACCACCTTAGATGTCATCTGCCATGCAGTTTAAGGTAAAGAGTGGATGAGAAAGCCAGCTTGAACACAGTGGTAGTCCTGGAGACTGGATAACCAAAGCAAAAACAAAGCCAAACAGTTACCGGACAGCGTGGAGGCTGGTAATGACAGTGAAATCCTGCATTGCTAGCAGTTGAAGGGATATATCCAAAATAAATAAATAAATAAATAAATAAAATTTAAAAAGGGAAAAAATAAAGCTAAGTTCCTCCTAGATCTGGAAAACCAGAAAAAATTTCTGAAAGTTAAATGTTAAACATATTCAATGACTATTTAATCCCTCTAAGATAGATCAGTTATGTAATTAGGGCAAACTCTGACTTTAAGGATGTTACGGAATCCCACTACCAGTTCTGACACTTAAGTGGTAGGTTATGTTTACCTGGGCAGGTTAACCATCCTCATTCTCTGTTTTCTCCTCTGACAAATAACATATAGAAATATGTATGAAAATACCAAATGCTGTTAGAGCACTGTTGTGGTCCAATAGAAATATAAGGCCAGCCATAAATGTGAGCTATATATGTAATGTGAAGGTTGCTAGTAGTCACATTTTATTTTATTATTTAGAGACAGGGTATGGCTCTGTTACCCAGGCTAGAGTGCAATGGTATATCATAGCTCATTGCAGCCTCGCACCTCAGCTTCCCAAGTAACTAGGACTACAGACATGCACTGCAATGTCTAGCTAATTTTTTAAAAAAGTTTTTGTAGAGATGGGGTCTTGCTGTGTTGCCCAGGCTGGCCTCCAACTCCTGGACTTAAGCTATCTTCCTGCTTTGGCCTTCCAAACTGCTGGAATTACAGGTGTGCACTAGCCATATTTTAAAAAGTAAAAAGGTACAAGTGAAATTAACTTGAGTAATATGTTTCATTTAAATCAATATATGCAGATTATTATTTTATCATGTAATTGATATAAAAGTTATTGCCTCTTTACTGCTTTTTTCCATCTGTTAAGATGATTACAGTTTTATGGTTTATTTTATTAATAGAGTGCATTAAATTGGTCGATTTTCATATTCTAAGCCAATCTTGTATTCCTGGGATACATTTCATTTAGTTATGGTGTATAATCTTTTTTATATATTGTTGAATTTGGATTGCAAGTATTTTGTTGAGAACAACGGCATCTATGTTTGTGGGGGTTATTAGTCTGTGGGTTTCTTGTGATGTTTTTGTCTGCTATTGGTATTAAAGTAATTAATACTGGTCTCATAGAATGAGTTGGGAAGTATTACTTCTTATAATTTTTTGTTAAGAGTATATGAAGGATTGATATTAATTCATCTCTAAGTCTGTGGTAGAATTGACAAGTAAAGCCATTTGGGCCTAGACATTCCTTGTGGAAAGTTTAAAAATTGTTAATTCAATCTGTATTTATTATAAGTCTATTCAGACTTTTCATTTCTTCTTATTTCAGTATGAGTTGTTGGTATTTGGAAATTTGTTTATTTCATTTAGGCTTTTTAATTTGTTGACATACAATTGTAGTGGCATTCTCTTTTTAAAAAAGTTATTATTTACTTATTTTTAAAAATTAATTTTTTTTGTAGAGATGGTGCCTTGCTTTGTTGCCCAGTCTGGTCTCGAATTCCTGGCTTCAAGCGGTCCTCCTGTCTTGGCCTCCCAAAGTTCTGGGATTACAGATGTGAGCCACTGTATCCTGCTCATAGTGTTCTCTTCTAATCCATTTTACTTCTATGAGGTTGGTGCTGAGGTCCTCTTTTTTATTTCTGATTTTAATAATTTGATTCCTCTTTTGTTGTTCAACTTCACTTAATGTTCATTAATTTTATTGATTTTTTTCAAATAAGTAACTTTTGATTTCATCAATGTTTGCTATTATCTATTTCATTTATTTTTGCTCTAATATTTATAATTATACTTACTCTGCTTGCTTTGGTTTTGGTTTATTCTTCTTTGGTAATTTTGTAAGATAGAAGTTTAGATTATTAATTTGAGATCTTCCTTCTTTTCATAAATAAGCATTACAGCTACAAATTTCTCTCTGGTTACTGCTTAAGGTGCACCTAATAAGTTTTGGTATGTTGTATTTTTTATCTCATTAATCTCAGATAATTTTCTCATTTGCCTTGTACATTTTAAAACCATTTGTTATTTAAAAGTATTTAAATTACTTTTAACATATTTGTGTTTTTCAAATTTATTTGTTGTAAATGTATTCTGTGGTAGTCAAAGAACATCCTTTGTGTGATTTAAAAGCCTTTCAATTTATTGAGTTTTTTTAATGGCCTCTTAACATACATTTTATCATGGAAATTTTTTCCTGTATACTTGAGAAGAATGTATGCTCTGCTATTTTTTAGAGTTTTCTGTAGATATGTTACATCTAGTTAGTTTATATTGTTGTTCAAGTCTTCAGCCATTATTGGATGCAGGTTATTGATGCTTCCAATTATTACTGTTAAATCTTTATTTCTCTTTTCAACTTACGTATTTTACTTCATGTTTTTGGAGGCTCTGTTGTTAAGTGCATTTATGTTTTTATTGTTTGTCTTCCTGATGAATTGACCCTTGTATCATTATGTCTTTTTTTGACTCGAGTAACAAATCTTGTCTTAAAGCCCATTTTGTCTGATAGTAGTATAGCCACTCTAGTTCTCTTTTGGATACTGTTTGTATGGTATATAATTTTCTATCTTTTCACTTTGAACTTACTTATATCTTTGAATCTAGCATGTCTATTGTAGATGGCATATGATTGAATTGTGTTCACTTCATTCTACATTCTCTGTCTTTTGACTGGAGAGAGATATGCATTTTTATTAGAGAAATTATATAGTCATTATTTGATAAATTGTACATTCATTGCTTAATAAAAATTAGTTTATAAGAATTAACATACTTATATTCCTTTTGTAATTGATGAATTGCATTACTTGTGTTAGATCTATATTGTTTGATATCCTTTCATAATCTGTCTTATAGGATTCATTTTGTAACTTATTTCTCAATGTTTGTGGGTTTCTTTGTTTTTTTATTTTTGAGATGGAGTCTCTCTCTGTTGCCCAGGCTGGAGGGCAGTGGTGGTGTGATCTCAGCTCACTGTAACCTCTGCCCCCTGGATTCAAGCAGTTCTCCTGCCTCAGCCTCCCACGTAGCTGGTATTTTAGGCACCCACCACCATGACCAGCTAATTTTTGTATTTTTAGTATGAGACAGGGTTTCACTGTGTTGGTCAGGCTGGTCTCGAACTCCTGACCTCAAGTGATACAACTGCTTCAGCCTCCCAAAGTGTTGGAATTATAGGTGTGAGACACCGTGCCCAGCCTCAATGTTTTAATAATATTTTTTCCAATGCAAATTAACACATTTGTTTGAATCGAAAAATAAAGGCAGCATTTTTCTGGAAGGAAAGTACAATTTGGCTTACTGATTTGCCAAGTATATGTAGTATACATGTTCCTTTAATTCAGCTAAATATGAAGCACCACAGTTTTGATTTTATATGAATATATCAAATTCAAGGGCAAAGTATAATGCAAATGTGAATTCAAAGAGAAAAAAATCTAAAATTTTTAAATTAAAAAATCTCATAAAAGAGTTATGAGTATTGAATTGTTATGATTTTCAGATTTCATTGAATACATTAAAAAATAATAGTAATTTAAAGTGATAAAATCAAATATATACTGAAATTGCATCCTTTGCAATAATTATTTCAACTTATAATATTTTTAGAGGACTTAAGATGTATAAGACATTTAAAAGTGTTCAAATATACAAGCTATTTTTTGAAAAATACACAGTTTCTTTAGGTAATTCTTAAGGGAAAAAGTTTGAAGAATAGATTAGAGAACAAAAATCCTCCAAACTCATAGTCTCTAGTTGCCTTAGTTACTACTATATTCTCAGTACCAATCACAGCCTTGTGACTGAATGAGTGAATTGTGTTAAGTGCCCTGAATGGTATCATTGCAAATTACAAACAACCCAGGAGGCTGATGTTTTCCTACCTAGGTTAGTTAGGTAATTAGTTAGTAGGTAGAGAGCTGGGTCTTGATGTAAATGGGGAAAGGAAAGCAATCCCTACAATCCTGACTGTCTTCCAGACAGCCCTGGATGGCTATGTTTACCTTTGGCAGACCCCAAATAATGAGAGTAAGATTAAGACCTAGACTTAAGATAGCTCAACAAAGTGTTAAGATCCAGACACGCATTCCTTAGAGCATCTACTTCTTGTCTGGCACTCTGTGAGGCTCTGGGAATGGAAAGATGAAGATGACAAGGTACATGGGCAATATGCTTAAAGAAAGAGGTCTGATGAAACGGGATAAATGCCATAAGAGGAACATTTCATGTTATAGGTTCGAGTACTGGAAACTTGGAAACTACAGTTATTTGATCATTTTTGACCTACCCAAAACTGGTAACCCACATGGTTCAACCTACATGTTATATGCAAATCCAGGTGAAAGAATAATAAATCTTGAGGGATTTTTTAATCAGGGAAAATTATGAGCTGTACATTGAAGGATAAGGGAGAAGATGAGCGGTTGGATAGGTAGCAGGTGGGGCATTTGAGAGAGCATAATCAATAAAAGCAAAAGTGGAGAGTAATGGAAGGTACAGATACCATCTGGAAAGGGACACTGAGCGTGCTTTGCGTTGAGATCTGGAAAGTGAGGATAAGAGTAAAAAGGAACCTCAGACTTGTGTTAAGAGTGCTGCCAGCCTGATAAGACACTGTTCTGCAAGCAATGTCAAACCATCAAAACTTTTCTTAGAGGGAGTATTGTTAACAGATATAAATTTTAGAACCCCCCATTTGTCTGAATGGGGAATGGGTTGCAGATAAGGATGAAACGAGACACTGAGATACTTAGGAAGCGGCTGCAATCATTAAGGTAAATATAGTAGATGTGTACAGGAGTTAAGGAATGGGCATGTTTCTCTGATGTAATTGTCATAGTTTGACCAATTATTAGGTTTGAGGGGTTAGTCGAAAGAGGTACAGGTTCAGGAGTGGGGGGAAAGAGTAAACTAAGTAGAAATATCAGAGAGTAAGAGTAGAGAGTTCTGGGCTATGGATCTTGGTTTTTGTTGGTGTGCATTTGATAGCTGAAGCCATGAAAGTGTATGGGATTATCAGGCAAACTTACCTAGGGAGAGCAGGGAAACAGAATAAGGGCAAAAGGGCAGAGGAGGGAGCTAGGGATGAATCTGTACCTTGTACTTTGCCTTATTATATCTCTGTCATAGCACTTGTTTACCTGAGTGTCTACTCTTCGCAAGTTTGTGAGATCTCCAAAGATGGGTAGGAACCATCTTATCCATTCTTTGGAATCCTCAAAGCTCCACTATACTCAAAAAGTAGCCACTTAAAGAAGTACTCACTGGATCATACCCTTATTTTCTAGGTTCTAGGCATTGTTCTAAGTGCCACATAGGTGCCATTCAATTTCACATTTAATAATAGCTTTATAAATAGATGCTATTGTTAGCCCTGTTTTACAGATGAGGAAACTGAAGCATGAACTCATTCAAGGACACAATCGAAGAGTGAGAGCCTGGATTTAAACTCAGACAGTCTAAAACCGGAGGCCACTGAGTACTAAAGCCTATGCTATGGAATGAGTGGGATCAGAGTGACTTCTCTTTAGTAAAACTTTGCAGCTTTGAATTACTTTCATGAACAATTCTAGTAACCTCAAAGTAATTTTGTAAGATGGAGGGAGGAGGCAATACTATTATCTACATTTGATTTGTGAGTCAATGAAAGCTAAAGTTAAGTACATTCATGAAGACACAGTAAGTGGCAAAACCACCCCTGTCTTATGAATTACATTCCTGTGTTCTGTTCACTCCATCTTGTTTCCTGTGAATCCAGTTGTCTCCCCTGTTGCTCAACAAGATAAAATGTCTGGGCTGGTAGCTGGAGGCTGGAGGAAGAATCTGAAGAGAGACACTGTGGAAAAGGCACAGAAAGACCTTTGAACTAGCAGAACATATTTCTTTGAGGGACTTAGGAACTTTATTCTGGTAAAGACTACAAGATGTCAAACTTACTTGTGAATTCTAACATAGTCTCTTTTATTAATAATCGAAAATGCTTGAAATTTAGGTACAAACTATGTATTAAAATGACTGGTTTGTTGGTTGTAAGTGCAAACAGAGATAATTTATTAACTTGTTATTTATTCATCCTTGTTGAGGACATACTGTAATTTTTCCTTAGGCATAACATCACGGGTCCCTGTACTGTCTAAAGGCTTCAGTCTCTTTGGAGCCTTCTGTAGTTCGTTTGCTGAGGAGGATAAGATTTGCCCTCTTCATTGGAGAATGGAAACAAGAATGATGGATTCTCAACTTCTATAGGCATTTATTTTACCTAATCCTCTACCACACATAGATTTTTTTTTTTTTGGATGGCTAGTCTTTTAACTAGGAGCGACTCACAAAAGATTTCAAAGGAACTAAAAATGAGATTGATAATAAGCTTTATACTTGTGTTCAGCTCATTTTAGTTCAGAAAAAAAAATGTCCCTGTACATCTGACAGATACTGCCTTATTTGAAATTTCTAAATCTTAGGCAAGATTGTCCTGCCATTTCTCTGCCAATATACAAGATTGGTTATCTTGCCAAGTTTCACTATTGCTAATATAGACTCTGAAGCAACAAATATTACAGTGGATTTATAGAAGAGAAATATCCTGTTTTGTAAGTTAAATGTAGACTTGTTTATTCATATAAATGGTGAAAGTATATTCTCTCTATGGCCAATATGTTTAGGCCCTTAACTTATAAAATAAGTGATGTTATGGAAATTAAAACAGAGGTACCTATATTCTTCTTGTTTAGGAAAGGATGGAAGAAAGGAAGAAAATTCAGTAATTCTTTGTATAATATTCACATTTATAATATTAACTATTAACAATTTATAATATAAAATGTTAATATTTATGTCTATGTGCAAGACATTATTCTGAACATTCAGTCCTTTTTTCAAGTCCGTGATAAGTATTACTATTGTCTTCATTACAAAGGCGAGTGAACTAAGTCACAGAGGTGTTAGGCAGCTTGCCTGAAACCACAGAGCCAGTAGTAGAAACACTATCCCAGAGTTCCTGCTCTTAATTTACGGTGCTGAAATTGTTGTGGGTCTCATGATTTTGTCTCCTCTAAACTGGAGAAGGCTTCCAAGAGGTGGTGACAGTTTAGAAGATCTTTGTTTTTTTGTGAGGATATGTGGTATTTGGTTTTCTTATTTGTTTTTTTTGTTTGTTTGTTTGTTTGTTTTTGAGACAGGTCTAACTCTGTCACCCAGGATGGACTACAGTGCCGTAATCTCAGCTCACAGTAGCCTCTGCCTTCCATGCTCAAGTGATCCTGTCACCTCAGCCTCCTAAGTGAAAAATCTTTGAAAGATGGGAGTTAATCTATAAAAATGGAAAGCTAGAGAATTTCACTGTTTGAAAGTAAACTTCTGATTCTTACTGAAATCCAGAACAGTGTTTCTCCATGAAGCAGAGATATGATGCTGCATTAAGTTTATGAGAAACTGATTGCTGAGTGCCAGCGTGGTTTTTCTGTTGATCTTATTGAAACCAGGGACCACAGATTTTCATTTATACATTCATGTGCATTGTTGGTGTCCTTCCTCTAGGTCATACACTCTACAAATGGATGTTGTTTCTTCTTTCTTCCTTCCCTCCCTTCCTTCCATTCTCTAAGTCAATGAAATCAGTTAAATGAGCCAGGCTTTGTGCCAGGGCTGATGAGTAAGTAAATAAATAAATAAATAAATAAATAAATAAGACAAGTGCTCTGGCCTTTACAGAGGCTTAATGATGGTTTTAAATGGCCCTCTGTTCATGTTGTAAGCAGGTAAAAAAGAGAGACTTGTTACTTCAACCTGGGGTGTTAGGGAAAGGCTTCAATGGAAGAGGTTAGTACTTGAGTTAAATCTTAAAAGATGTGTAGGTTGGGGGTGAGATGGTCAGAGGGAAATGAGAAGAACGTTCTAGGAAGAGGAATCAGCAAGATTAGCCAAGCCTTGGAGGAGAAAAATAGTAGGACATGTTATGGAAAGGGAGGAGGGCATTGCCTAGAGGGAGCAAAGGGGTGAGGTGAGGCCGTTTGAGCAAGGCTGGAGAAGTAGGGAAAGTCAAGCCAGTTGAGAGAGAGGTATTCGTCACTGAAAATCCACTGCCCGGACCTACATCCAACATAGAACCTTTATATGGTTATCATGATTTGAACATTCCCAGCAGTTTGTCATGTAGTTTCTGAGATTCAGGGCTTCAGGGATGCTAAATACTTTTATTAACATATTCTATGGTGTTTTATATAGGTCCTGGCAAGATTAACATATTGTTTTCTATGATGACAAATAGCTAATATGAAATGAGGATCAATTTGATCTTTCATATAAGGCCTAGAGAATGTTTTTTCACAATTACCCCAGACTTAGAGGGTCTTTGTTTACCCAGCAGCCAGTGTTGCATCAAATTCATCATTTATTTGCTTAAAGTCTTCCAGTGGGTTCCTTGCCCTAGCCTACAAGGCCCTGTATGTTCTACCATCAACTCATACCACTCAACCCCTCACACATGCTCAACTACCCTGGTCATTTAGTTCTTCAAACCCTCGAAGCTTTGTTCTGACTTAGAGTTTCTGTGCTTGCTGCTGCCTTGGCCCAGCTGACTCTTCTCGCAACTGCATGGCTGGCTCCTCATCTTTCAAATTTCATCTAAGATATATTTCCTCCTAGAGACCTTCATGGGCTGTCCTCTCTGAAGTATCCTCCTTCTCAGGACATCCTTTATTTCCTCAGGAGCATTTATCACCAATATGTAAGATATAATTTATTCATTTATTTTATTGTCTGTTCCATTTGAATAGGAGATCAATGCTACACTCAGATATGCCCTGTTTGACTTATTCTCAGCTAGTTACTTAGCATGTAGCACAAAATATGCTCACAATAGAATTTATTTTAGTTCTATGTTAAATGAATATAAATGTCATGAATCTTTAATATGCAATAACAAAACATAATAATCTCTCCGTGAGATTTTACTAGACAAAGCTAGACTAATCATTCCCAAATTGTATTTCATGTAGTAGTAATAAGAGGAAAATAAACAAGAGTGAAATTATGTTGTAAAGCTTCTGCTATTTTTGTTAAGTAAGTCTAGTTATAAACAAGAAAAACGCCATGCTTTATATGTCTACCATTATTGTTCCAGGCAAAATGGTGGAGAGCTAAAAGCATTCTCAGCCAAAGACTGCAGCTATAAAGGCATGGAAATGGAGACAGTATGGTGGCTTGGAGTAAAATCAGTAAGTATGGTTGGAAGAAAGTGACCAATAAAAAAGAAGTTGACAGGTTTAAATGATGGAGAGTTTTATATACATGCAAAAGCATTTGGACTTAACTCTATGGGGAATGTGAAGCTCTGTAGGACAAAACAGCTTTCAATGGGAAAATAATGTGGTCCAATTTGTATTGAAAAATTATTTTGTGCCCAATATGGCAAATGGCTTGGAGGGAGATGAGATACAAATCAGAGAATCCAGTCAGAAGCCTGTTGCAATAACCTCAGAGCAAGATGGCAGGTCAGGCTTGAAATGAGATGGCACTAAGGATGAAGGTGAACAAACTGGTCTTTGCTATTAGCAAAATAGCAAAAATTCTTGGAATGGTTTCCATGAGGTTCCAATCGAATACTGTTTCCAGTTCTGGCTTATATCTTCTATCTATGAGATTTCAAATGAATTTCCATGTTGCATATCTGTTGGCCTCATATCTTCCTTTTTTTTGACAAATACATCTTAAAGAAAACCATTACACTATAGAGCATTCATTGTGAGGATTAAAATAAATGTATGTGAAAGCACTTTCAAAATATGGTACAAATGGAAGCTATATTTTTATTACCAGTAAGTCAATTTAGTTTACAAAGAAAAAAATCACTTTCTAGCATGTAAGCTCTGGTAAGCAAACTCCCTAGGCAAAATGAATCTTTCTTATAACCATAGCACTTTTTTGTACTTCTATCATAATACCTCCACCAATTATAAATTGTTTATGGATTTTTATTATTTTCATGGTGTATAAATCCTTTGGTGGCTGAGACAGAAGAGTCTTATGAATCATGCACCCTGGTTTGTGGTAGACAATAAGTAGTCAGCAAATGTTAATTGCATGCATGAATGAATGATTAGTTCACAGGAAAGGATAAAGGCAGGTAGCAGGGAGCTGTTATAGACATCTGAGATAAAATAAACAATAGGGCAAACATGTTAAAGTGAAAATATTTAGTGTTATTAATGATCATATATTTAATTTTAGTCAAGATATGTATAGTATATATAGTGTATATATTAGTATATATATCTTGTAGACTATACTACAAGACTATATAGTATATATACTGCCAGAATACTCTATCAACTTACTGTATGTAAAGTTATTTTGGAATAATTAGCATTATTACATTATTATTCTAGCATTATTACAAAATAACTTTACAAACAGTAAGTTGATAGAGTATGATACCATTGCAATATTGAATTTGTTTATCCATTCATTCAGCAAATCTGTTTCTAATGCCTGATAAGTACAAAGCACTGTGCGGAAATGTTCCTATTCTCAAGAAGTTTGCTATGCAGTGGGAAGGAGAGGAGGGCCTACTCCCTGCCAAAGACTGTCCTAGGAGTTTTGCACACTCCATTGAGTTTTCTCTACAGTTTTAACAGTCCTGAGAGGTAAGCATTATTACACCCAAATTACAAATAAGAAACCTCAGTTAAGAGAATTTCATTAATTTAGCTGAGACCACACAGCTAGGAAGGGGCAGAGGCAGGTCGATGGATAACAGGGAAGAGCATCAAGGTTATTTCTTATTTCAGTGTCTTATCCATTGCAGTCATTCTGAAATTAATAAATAGTAAGGGAAGGCCAACAAGGACAGATATATAAAACTATAATGACTTATAACAAGAGCTTTATCCTCATGGAATTATTGGTTTAGTAGTAACGATTTAGGAAAATGAATATAATCATAAGGTGGAATCTTAACCAAAGATGATCAGATCATTGGGGTAAACAGCTCTCAGAAACTGAGCAGCTTCTAGGTGTGATATGAAAGTATTCTGGGCTTGGAGGGCCAGAAGATCACTATGTAAGACATCACTGCAATTCTAGTTATGTGGTGGTGGGAAAGACACTGAAATTTCTTGACCACACCACCCTAATTTGTTAAATATAAGACATAATAGGAGAGATTTCTACCTTATTTTAAGAATTGATGGGTGGAGGTACGGGAAAGCAGTTTCTAAAATGCATTACAAATTTATGATTAAGACAGCCAATTTCACAGAAACAAATTTTTGGTATAAGAGCCATCAAATAGGAGAAAGCATAAAGAAGTGACTTATACATTCTTATCCCTAGTAATATGGTGTCTGTTACACAGTAAGTGCTTAATAAATACTTTCTGAGCTTAGCTCTTGAATGGCTGAAAGACACATGGGAAAATCAAATTATCTCTCTTCAAGTGATTGGGAAGACATGTTATACCTAACTTCTTGTAACCTATTCAACATACCAAACAGTTGTCAATAAATATTATAATTCAAAGTGCTGATTAAATTGGGTCTTCTTTATCCATTTGGTTGTTTGAGATGCATATGTATGTATGTATGTGTTGCAGAGATGTATGTATGTATGTGTTGCAGAGATATATGTACATGACTGTGTGTATGTGTCTAAAAGAATATACTTGGGGGTTCTGGTGAACTGTCCTCATGTTTGTTTGGTTTTGTTAAGTATCTATTCCTTTCTATTGGTGAAGATTGGAAGCATCCAGCACAATTAGGGGCTAGAGTAGTACCATATATTTTCCACAGATATTTATATTTCAGCAGGTATTATAGAGATATGTTAGAGGGATAAAGCTTAAGCCTGGTAGTGGTATACACTAGCCAGAGAGAGAATTTATTTGAGGAAGGCTGGTTTACTTACCATCATCAAACCACATATTCATAGTTATTAATCTGCCTACCAAAAATACCTTTAAATTAGATAGTTGAGTAGACATATACATGCCTTTGCTAAGAATATCATCAGTTCTCACCTACAAATCTTAATCTTGTAAGGAATAACAAAAATAAGATTACTAGACATTATAAGAAGTCTTTATTCTACTTTAACATTTCATTCAATGCCATTTAAAAGTGTTTTAATAGTAAGATGTTATTAAGAATAAATGTTTAGAACCTCTGCCTCCTTGAAGATAGAGTAGATTATTTGCCCCTCTTTCTCCTACTAAGGACAACGAATAACCCTGAATATTATATACAAAACAAAATTCTAAAAGTCCAAAAGGTAAAGAAAACAAGAGTAACTGTCTAGGCATCTTGGAACCCAGGGACAGTAAGGCCATTTGGTTTCCTTTTTGCCTTGTATATCCCAGAATTGGAGCTGGAGAAACTAGAATTCTGTAAATGCTAACAGATTCAAACAAACAAACAAAAAAGCCCCCCAAAAAGCCTGCTCTCTGTAGTCAAAAAAAAAAGAGGAAAATGGCAGTCTAGCAACACAGAAAACTTTAAATGATAACCATCCTATTCCAGCCAAATACTACAGAAAAAAAAAATGTGGTCCAACTATCAACTATGGCAGCAAAGACCAAGTGGATTGCCTAGAGCTCCACTCTTGCTAGGCTGTAACAAAGTGTTTTCCCCAGCACCCTAAATGTACCTGAATGATGTTAGATGGTATTGGATGGTGTTAGAGGAGGCAGTACTTTCATTCTTGCCAAGAAGTAATGAAGCCCCCACTCACAATGTCAGTGGAAACCACTTGCGAACCTGGACTTCCACCTGCACCCTGCAGTGATTAGGTTCTATTCCCTCCCTCTACTGAGCTAATGTCATAGGATACCTAATGGAGAATCTGGATTTTTGTTAGTGTTCAGTGGTAATGAGGTCGTAGAATCCCTGTGGTGACATTGGAGGACGTGGGAAGCAGTAATGAGTCATTTGTACTCTTATCCAGGGTGGTATCAGGGGAGGGCTAATGGGGAGCTGAGACTCCCACTTCCTCTCAGTAGTGCCATGGAGCCCCGTGTTCTCCTCAGTTATCAACAGGGGCCAAGTGAGGAACCTGGACATCTATCTCTACATGAAAGTAATGAGTCAATATCCACTTCTGCTGCTGCCAGAGTGATACTACAGATAGCTAACAAAAGTATAAAGTTAAAATCTGGAGTTCCTTAACAAAATACCCAAAATATCTAGGTTCCTGTCAAAAATGATTCATCATACCAAGAACCAGGACAATCTCTCTTGAAAGAATAATAACAGTAAATGTCAACACTGAGATGACAGAGATGTTAAGAGGAGGAGTTTTCAACCATTATTTTTTCAGTTCTGCCCTTTTTCTCCTTCCCATATTCTGATGACATGAATGTTAGAGCTTTTATTTTAGTCATAAAGGTCCCCAAGTCTCTCTCTTTTTTTCAGGATGCTCAGATTGCATAATTTTCATTGTTCTCTTTCAGTGTACTGATTATCGTATCCCATTTATCTGAAAAGGAAAGTCAGAACAACTAATATAAAAGATGCTTCAATGAGCAATTGTAACATGCTTGAAACAAATGAATAAAATAGTCTCAGCAAAGAAATAGAAACTGTAAATAAACTCAGATTATAGAACAGAAAATATAATAACAAATAAAAAAACTCAGTGGATGGACTCAGCTGAATGAAGGACAGAGGAAAGAATCAGTAAACTGAAAGAAAGAATAATAGAAATTATACAATCACAACAATAGGAAATAAACTTAGAAATTGAACAGAGACTCAGGACTTACATGATTGTATCAAAAGATCTAATATTCAAATCACAAGACTAATGGAACCAATAGGATGTAATCAACCTTTACAGAACACTCCATCAACAACAGAATGCGCATTTTTGTCTATGGGACATATGCCAAGTTAAATCATATTCTGAGTGATAAAATGAACAACAACAAAAATACAGTCATCCAGAGCATGTTCTCTGACTACAGTGAAATCAAAGTAGAAATTATTTTTAAATATAACAGTAAAACCTCCAGTCCCTTTAAAACTAGACAACTTACTTCTAAATAACCTTTGAGTCAAATAAGAACTCTCAAGGGAAATTTAAAAAAATACATTGAACTGAATGAAAATAAAAATAATACATATCAGAATTTGTGGGATGCAGCTAAAGCAGTACTGAGAAAAATTTATAGCACTAAATGGTTACAATGGAACACAGGACACATTTCAAATTAATAGTCTTAGCTTCCACCTCAAGAAACTAAAAAAAAATAAAGCAGGCAGAAGAAAGGAAATAATAAAGATAAGAGTAGAAATTAACAAAATTTAAAAAGAGAAACAGAGAAAAAGAAACAGCTGATTCTTGCGAATTTCTGACTGGCCAAAAAGAAGATACAATTTACCAATATAAAAAAAAATGAAACAACTGCTATCACCACAAACCCTGAAGACATTAGATAATAAGTGAATATATGAACAACTCCACATACAAACATTTGATAACAGATAAAATGGACCAATTTCTCAAAAGGCAAACTCTCAACACACTCAATAAGAAACAGATAATTTTAGTAGACCAGCAACTTATAAAAATTGAATTTGTAATTTTAAAACTCTTTTATATGGTTCGACTGTGTATCCCCAACCAAATCTCATTGAATTGTAATCCCTAATGTTGCGGGAGGAACCAGGTAGGAGGTGATTACATCATGGGGGTAGAATTCCTCCTTGCTGTTCTCATGATAGTGAGTTCTTATGAGATCTGGTTGTTTCAAAATGTATAGCACTTCCCCTTCTCTCTCTTTATTCCTCCTTCTCCTACATATGAAGATGCATTTGCTTCCCCTTTCCTTCTGCTATGATTGTAAGTTTCCTGAGGTCTTCAAGTCAGGCGTCCTGTACAGCCTGTGGAATTGTGAGTCAATGAAACCTCTTTTCTTCATAAATTACCCAGTCTCAGGTATTTTATAGCAGTGTGAGAATAGACTTAATTCATCCCCTAAAAAGAAATATCCAGTTCCAGATGATTTCACTGAAGAATTCTACCAAATATTTGAAGAAGAATTGATACCAATTCAGCACAGTCTAGTCTCTCTAGAAAACAAACTAGAACTACTTCCTAATTAAACTTATGAAGCTAATGGTATTTTGAAATGAAAACTCAAAAGAAATTCAGAAAAAAGAAAACTATAGGTAAATATCCCTCATGAATATAAACACAAAAATGATTTACAAAACACTAACAAATATAATTCAATAATATATAAAAATAATTATACTTCATGACCAAAATAGATTTATTTTAAGGATGCAAATCTGGTTCAATATTGAAAAATTAACCAATGTATCCCATCATCTTACCAGAGGAAAGAAAGAAAAAAAGCCACACAATCATGTTAGTTGATGCAAAATAAAATAAAAAAACATTTGGCAGAATTCAGCATGTATTTATTATAAAAGCAATCATAAAAATAGAAATATAGGATAACTTTCTCAGCTTGAGTAAAAAATTATAAAATATCTACAGCTTAGCATTTTACTTAGTGATGAGTTACTGAATGCTTTCCCCTTAAACAGAAAAATACATGATGTCAGCTTTCATCATTCTTATTTTACATAATGCTGAAGTTCTTTCTAGTAGTTGCAGTTAAGCCAAGAAAAAAAAAAAAGACATACACATCGAAAAAGAAGAAATACTGTTTTCACTATTTGTAGAAGACATGATTGTCTACATAGAAAACCTCAAAGAACTGATTTTAAAATCTCTCCCAGAACTCATCAGTAAGTTCAGAAAGATGACAGGATACCAGATAAACATACAAAAATCAATTGCATTTGTATATGCTAGCAATGAACACACAGACATCAAAATTAAAAGTATGATAACATTTACAATTGCTCCAAAAATTAAATACTGTGGTTTAAATATAAAAAATATGTACAGGAATTGCAAACTGAAAACTACAAAATACTGATGAAAGAGATCAAAGAATTTCTAAATAAATGAAGAGACATACCATGTTCATGGATTGGAAGACTCAACATGATAAAAGTGTCAATTCTCCCCAGGCAGATAAACAAATTTAATAAGATTGTCATCAAAATTCCAGCTATGTTTTTTGTACATGCAGACAAGATTATTCTAACAGTAATATGGAAAGGAAAGGGAACTAGAATAGCTAAAACAATTGTGAAAAAGATGAATGTAGTGTGAGGAGTCACTCTGCCCAAGTTCAAGATTTATGTAGCTATAGTAACCAAGACTGAATGTTATTGGTGAAAAGATAGACATACAGATCAAAAGGACAGAATAGAGAATGAATATAAAGAGACAACATAAATATGCCCAGCTGATTTTTATTATTTTTTATTTAAGTAAATTTTTTGTAGTTCAGTTGTTTGAGTTACTTACATATTCTGAATATTAATCTTTTGTAGGATGAGTAGTGTGCAAATATTTTCTCTCATTCTGTATATTGTCTTTTCACTCTGCTGATTATTTCCTTGGATGGGCAGAAGATTTTTAGTTTGATTTCATCACATGTGTCTATTTTTGCTTTTGTTGCCTGTGCTTTTCAGGTTTTATTCGTAAAATAGTTTTTCTAGACTAATGTCCTGAAGCATTTCCTTGTTCTATTTTAATAGTTTTATTATATTGAGTCTTACATTGAGTTCAAAATGGTGGTCTAGTTTCATTCTTCTGCATATGGATATCCAATTTTCCTAGCACCATTTATTGAAGAGAGTGTCTTTTCCCCAAAGTATGTTCTTGGCAGTTTTTGACACAGATAGAAAAGCAATTCATAGGAGGAATTATAACCTTTTCAACAAAAAGTGTTAGCGCAATTGTAATTTATAGGCAATGAAAATGAACCTCAACCTAAACTTCACATGTCATACAAAAATTGATTTAAAATTCATTATGTATTTAAACACAAAACTGTTAATCTTTTAGAAGAGAACATAAGAGAGAAGCTCCGTGACCTAATCTTGGGTAAAGGGTTCTTAGATATCATACCAAAAGTAAGATTCATAAAAGAAAAAAATGGATAAATTGGACTTCACCAAAATTAAAAACTTTTGCCTTGAGAATGACACTAAGGGAATGAAAAGACAAGATACAGGCTGGAGATACAATATTTGCAAACCACTTGCCTGACAAAAGGGCCAGCATATAAAATACATAAAGAACTCTCAAAGTAAACAAAACCTGATTAGCAAATGGGAAAATACCAATTAAAGTCATGATGAGTTGTCACTACATACCTGTCAGAATGTGACAAATAAGAAATTATGACAATACCAAATGCTACTGAGAATGTGGAGAGACTGGATCTCATTTATGTTGCTGGTGGTATGTAAAGTGGCATAGTCACTCTTGAAAACAGGTTGGCAATTTCTTTATAAACTATGCAGCTATCATATCATTCAGCAATTCTACTTGGATGGAGTTATTCAGGGAAATGAAAACTTATTCTTACAGAAACTTGTGCATAAATATTCAAGGAAGCTTTATTTATAATAGGCAGAACTGGAAACAACCCAGATGTATTTTAATAGATGAATGGTTAAAAAAACTGTGATACGTCCATGTTTATTCATCATCTATTTGGTGTCACAGGACTCAACCAGGTGCTTAAATACATTTGTGATTAAATCTCAGAAGGTGAATATTATTATCCTAATTTTGTATATGAGAAATTTGAGATTTAGGGAGTTTAAATACCTTAGCCAATGTCATTCAGGGCAAAGGCTAGAATTTTCAACCTTGGTTCACAGGATTCCAAAACCGATTTATATTCCACCACAGGAAACTGCTGTGAAAATTAGTGAGGGACTATGTGTGCTTGCTATGCTTTGTAATCTGGAAGGATATAACTAATTGTGTTATACCTTGTCTCAGGACTACTTCTGTCATTAGATTTTCAGCATAAAGAGATTGCATAAGAACAGACTTTCTTTTTCAGTAATTCCCATTCAATGCATTTACCTAGGCATCTGCAAAGTCACGGCAACTGATGAGACTTCTCCAAGAAAAAGAATGGTCTTTAACTCTCTTCTGTTGACTCATTTAACCGAGTACCATAACTAATGCTTGTTCTTTGTCATAATTAGGTTTGCAACCTCATGTGTGGAGCCTAAAACACTCATTTACTCACATAGCTGCCGGAAATGGTTAATAATGCATTTCCTTGTTTTCGGAGTCAACTAAAACACAACCATTGAGGTCCACAATTCTGGAACAGGCATGGCTGAAAAAGTAGACATATCATCACATTTTGGATCCAGAAGAAATTATTCAATTGGAATAACCACCTCATTTTGTAGAGGCAGAGTAAGTTGTCCAAGTCTCACATACGTGGTTAAAATTAAAACATGAGTCTTAGATTTCTCCTGAGGTTCAAATCTGGGTGTTACCAGAACTTCTTTCTATGCTTCATACTTTAAATTCCAGTTGCAATTTGTTTTAAGTTTTACAAGAGCAATTTTTGTTTTGTGAAATACCGTGAACAAAATACCTAATTATTTCTTTTAAAAACCAAAGAAATTTCAAGATACCTATACCTAGAAGGAATGGCAGCTGCAAAGTAAAATGAAGGTACCTAAAATATTATGATTACAGGATTCTAGGAATGGCAAACATGGTGTAGCTGGGAAAACCTAAAAATTGGAGCTAGAACTCCTGAGTTAGATGACTTGCTATGTTACCTAAGCAGCTCTGTGTTTAAGCCATGCCTCTTAATTTTGATTCTTTAACAAATTCTTATTTGGTGCTTACTTTACACCTTGCATTTTCCTTGGCTCTGGAGAGGAGATTCAATGATAATCATAGTAATAAAAATCCTGACTTTACCTAATTTGGAGTGTTGATACATGAGAGAAATTAGATGGTAGATGTCAAAACTTTGTGTAAAGTGTACAATTCTGTAAAAATTAGATATAACATGACACCATTTTCAATTGCCAGTGTATGATATCATAGATGAAGCTTTGAAGATATTGAAAACTCCTGAGCATAAACAAAAAATACATTTATATTGTAAGTTCGTGACATCTTGAAGTTGGACAGAATGCTTAATAATAAATGTTTACTATGTGACAATCACTTATTTATAATCTCTGTTCTCCTTTCAAATGTAAATACATAAAAACTGTATCTTTTTTTAATACTATTATTCTAGGTCTTAGAATAGTAAGCACACACCATGCACCAAATATTTGATGAACAAGTGAATAAATTAATACTTTTTGTGTATATATGGAATTAGTGGACTTAAGATTATATGACGTCTTGATAGATATTGTAAATTCCTCTTCCAATAATTGGTTGTACCAATTTATCTTTTAATTATCTAATTTATTAAAAAAATATACTGAGTACCTGTATATTTTAAGCCCTTTTGTATCTGCCTAGCATGTTTTCTTCTGGGAATAACAGTCCCTTCCTCTGAGAATTATGACTTCCCTCATCCTTCTGCTGAGAGCAGTCAAGTTAATGGGAACTCATCTTCTGATGCAGTGTGCTGGGTCAGGAGTGGGTCCAGACTCAAGCTGTGCTAATCACAGAACCACATCTCTGAGGTCATCAATTATTGGTCCAGGAGTATTCATTGGATCTAATCAGGGTGAGAAACTGACTTCCTTGGAATTTTGGGGCACGGGAAACTTGTGACTTGAATCAATAATTTTCTGATGGTTGAAGCTATTAAGGACTTAAAACTCAGAATTTGTTGGTTGCTGTTTTTCACCAAATGAACGAAGTCAGTTGGCACCAAGACAGAGAAGTATGAAGCCCATACCCAGAGAAGATCCCCCAAGATTAAGTCCAAATGTAATTTGAGTGCCTAGTTCCCAGTGTTCCTGCAGTGAAACTACATGAGCAATGTTAAGATTCAGGAAATATCCCAATCTCTTTATGATGATAATAGTAAACAGTAATAATTTTCTTTAAAAAAAATTAAGTTAGTTCAAATTGTCTTTCCTCATTTTTTGGAACCAAGCATCATAATAGTGAAGCTTACTACATAAACAGACACCTTGACTCAATGTCCTCTCAAGTAGTATATCCATTTTCCCATATATTTACCTATAAGGGATGTTATCAATATTTACATCGTTGCATTCATATGATGAGTAAAAACAATGGAATCACTTATTTGTTTTAATTTGTGTTACTTAAGAAGCAGCTAAACTGAGAATGTTTTCAGGTCTTTATTGGCTATTTATAATTCTGTGAATTGCTGATATATATTATTTGGTCATTTTTCTCTGGTGTTGTATTTTTCTTATTAATTTGCAGAAACTTTCTAAGTAAAATGGCTATTAATCTTAATTATGTTCATTGCAACTATGTTTTCCTGGCCTTTTATATGCTCATCTCCATTTGTTTATGCTATATTTCATAACATAGATGTTAATTATTTTATGTATTCAAATCTATTATACTTTTTTTTTCGGATTCCTGAATTTTTTTTTCTTGTTTAGGAGCATTTGTCCACCTTCTAAATTATTTTCAAAAATCTAAATTTGCTTTTTAAACATCTTAGTTTATTTTCTACCTTTCATTTTATGTTATTTCAGTCACTGTACTTTGCTCTTTTCATATGAAATTTAATGAATACTTTGCAAGATAAGTACTGTTATCTCTATTTTCCAGATTATGGCAAGGAAAATGAGGTTCAGAAAGTTGTTCAGGTCACACATGATAAGTGCTACTATTCTGGCGGCAAACCTCATAATAGTTGATATGATTTTGCTCTGTGTCACCACCCAAATCTCTTCTTGTAGCTCCCATAATTCCCACATGTTGTGAGAGGGACCTGGTGGGAGATAATTGAATCATTTGGGCTGGGTCTTTCCCGTGCTAGTCTCATGATCGTGAATGGGTCTCATGAGATCTGTTGGTTTTAAAAACAGGAGTCTCCCTGCAGGAGCTTTCACTTTGCCTGCTGCCTTCCATGTAAGACAAGACTTGCTCCTCCTCAACTTCTGCCATGATTGTGAGGCCTGCCCAGCCACATGGAAATGTAAGTCCAATAAACTGCTTTGTTTTGTAAATTGCCTAGTCTTGGATATGTATTTATCAGCAGTGTGGAAATGGACTAATAAAATCCTTCAACCTTTCATGCTATCTCTGCAAAATATAGATGAGAAACAGGCTAATTTATAACTGTTGGACTTACACTTTGTAGCCTTCTATTCATTGCCTAAGTGATTTGAGTTGGTTAATATTGAAAATTAATATAACAATATAGATATATATTGTGTATGGACCTGGGATCAGTACAAACTATAGTCTAAATGCACTTTGTATTCAATATGTCCTTGATTAAGAAATTGGTAAATAAATAAATGATAGGGACTGGGGTGGCAAGGATCACACTGACCTCATCTGTACTTGGAGAGCCCAGGTTAAACTAGAAGCAAAGGTGTGGAGTAAGATGAGGAAAAAGCTGGATGTCAGGTGTATGCAGCAGCACCATTATAGCACAGCTTGCTACCTAGAGTTCCCAGCTATTCACTATTCTTTCCATAGTGATGAGTTTAGGTTCATTCCTCTGAATTCACGTAGTGCCTTCACACACCTCTATAGCACTTTTGTCCTTGTCAGCTTAGCCCATTAGGCAGGGTCCTCCCAAGGCATGGCACTTAGTCTTTTTATTATTCTGTGCCCCTGGGCCCCTCATATCACCAGGTGTACTATGGAGTTGTGGTCCACACAAAGGCCAGAGAGCCAGCTGGAACTTTTGAGTTTGGAAAGGTGGTCTGTGATCTAATTTCAAGATGAGAAACTTAGAAAGTTGCCTTATTCTTGATGTTTTTCAAATAATTCTGTATGTTATCATTTTGGTGGCTAAAAAGCAATGCCAGCTTTCTTAATGGCATTCTTCTATTCAATAGAACAGGCAATTTTAGTTCCAAGAATGTATATATTTTCTATGGGACCCAATAAGTCTATTTTTTTTGAACGAAATAATTATAGCCTCTAAGTAATATACACACACACACACCCCTATCTATACATATAATATGTATACATACATATTAGTCCTGTATTGGTCTTCATGTCATAGGAGTTTCTTCAGTACTGGACTCCATGATCAGCAAATGCCAAACTTAGGAAAGGTTCAATGCATCAGTGCATAGACACATTTAACCAGCAATGCATCAGTCTTCCTCAGAGGTAGATCCCATCAGAGAGCCATCACTAGCCTCAGCTGCTTCCTCCTGGCTGGTCCCCAAAGAACATTAGGGTATTCAGTGATACCTGCAGGTGCCCACCTCCCAGCACTGGTCTTTAAATCATGGCCTAACAAAAATGGTCAGTGGACATCATGTTATGTATGCATTTCACCTGCATAAATGCAATCACAGGGGCTGTGGCAACCAAAGAAGTGTGCCACTCAGATCCTCTTTCAAGAGGACCTTTTGTGAGAAGCACAGCTGATGACAGCTGTTGGACTTTCACATTCAAAACTGCCAATGTTGTGCTTCACCTGGACTCCTCCTAGCCAACATCTGGTTATGGCAGGGGCACTGGGGCCATTCCTTCTCTACCCAACATGGGATTCCACTAACAGGCAGTGTTGTGCTTGCTTGTTGACTCCTTATGGGCTTGGCTGAGATTTTCTTAGAATCTCGCTGTAGTCTGAACTTTTCCTGGCCAATTCTTTCTCTCTCTCCTTGCACAAGTATTCAATCTGTTATGATCGGAAAGTCTTCTTTACCACTTCTGCTCCTTTTTTCTTTATCTTTCACATGTGTTTTCCTCATTAAATATCTTGTTTATCTAATCGTTTTGGTGCCTACCTCTCAGAGAATCTGAATTGATACAGCAGCTCATCAGAAAAAAAAAAAAGATAGGGTAGTGGTGGTGGAGAAAAACAGCAACTTAAATAGTGCAATCTACAAATTAGGAGTATTCACTGAATGAGCATGAGATGCAGGTATCTTGTTCCCTTAGCCGGGTTCTATTTGTTCCTTAAAGCCCTAATTTTAGTCGATAAATATGTATGGCATTTACTCTATGCCAGACATTGTTCTAAATATTTTACTTATACTGAATAACTTGGTGTTTACCTCATCCATATGATTAATTACTGTTACCATTTTGCAGATGAGAACACTGAAGCACTGAGAGATTATGTTAACTTGTCCAGTGTCAAAGAGCTATTAAGTGGCAGAGCTGGGATTTACTATCATTGCACTGTTGCTTCTTCCATTAGGAGCTCTTTGCTGTGCTGAGATTGCAGTATCTAAAGGTAGGTATTCTTAATAAAATATGTTCATTAAACTTTATTCAATTACTTTGCAAGATTCTTAGCTAAATAAATAAGAATTTCGTTTCAGTAGTGAAAGGAAAACTGACTGCACTGAATTTGTTAGTCTTCAGTATGACAACTTCCTAGAAATTGAGGTTCAGAAAGTTGTCCAGGTCATTCAAAAAAGAACACTAATTTTATATATATACATATATATATGATTATATATTATATAATCAATATCTATAATTATATAGATATATTTATATCAATTATAAGTTAGATATTATATTATATATAATTATAGGTATTAATTATATTATATATTATAAATATATAATTATTATTTATATTTTATATATCAGCTATTTCTAATGACAATCCCAGATTTGCTTCATGTAGGTGAGGTCTTTCAGTGGATTTTTGCAGGGTAAAAGTGAAGAGGGTTGCTGGTATGTTCTAATGTTGGAAATTAGTCAGAAATATATATTCCTCTTTTTTTTACCAGCTGGAAAACTCTCTGTTTTCAGAGGACTCATGTGACTCAACAGGACCCACTTGGATAATTTCCATATTTTAAGGTCAACTGTGCCCTATAAAAAATCTAATCACAAAACTAGAATCCATCAAGTTCATGGTCAATAAAGCAGGCAATTCAAGTTCCAAGAATATGTGTATTTTATGTGGAACCCAATAAGGCTATTTTCTTTTAGAATGAAAGAAATATAGCCCTTAAGTAATACACCAAGAATTATTCAATTTAATAAGTTTCCATTCAGAAATATATATTTCTGACTAATTTTCTAACATTATAACATACCACCAACCCTCTTCACTCTTACCCTGCAAAAATCCACTGAAAGATTGCCTGGATGAAGCAAATCTGGGAAATTGTTATTTCAAACTGATTTTCCCAAAGTGATGGTTGACAATTTTTAAGTAGTTACTATGCTCTGGATAATGTACTAGATAATGAACATGCATCCAATAATTTAAACCTCACAACCACCTGTGGAGTGGTTGCCCATTTGTGAAGGAAGAAACCCAAACTGGATATATTAAGTAAATTGCTCAGCCTCAGAGCTTGTAAGTAGCTGAGTCAAATCAAACCAAGCCTTATCAATTGTGGTTGTTGTTGTTGTTGTTATTTTAAACTGCCTGTGTAAGCTAACTTGGGTGTATCTTTCTAAGCTATCCCCTCACCCCAGATTAGTCTTGCTTTGGTGTACTTTCTTCTTAACCATGGCAAATCATTTGGTGTACTTTCTTCTTAACCATGGCAAATCATACCCACTTTAAGCTTTTCATGATGTCACAGGGTCTTCTTTATGAATTAAACTACTTTAATGCTAACATTTGTGAGATTATGTGTGATTTTAGATGACTACTCTTGTTACTCAGTTTTTTCATTAACCAAATGTTTATAAAATATCCTCTCCTTTAGGCAGATAGATAAAGGCCATTCTAAAACAAGTCCTAATATTTCCTGCTTATTGTTATACATCTTTTTTATAACCCCAGGACCATAAATATGGTGAATTATGATGGTTAATACTGAGTGTCAACTTGATTGGGTTGAAGGATGCAAAGTATTGATCCTGGGTGTATCTGTGAGGGTGTTGCCCAAGGCAATTAACATTGAGTCAGTGGACTGGAAAAGGCAGACCCACTGTCAATCTGTGTGGGTACCATCTAATCAGCTGCCAGCATGACCAGAATAGAAGCAAGCAGAAGAACATGAGAGATCAGACTGGCTTAGCCTCCCAGCCTACATCTTTCTCCAGTACTGGATGTTTCCTGTCCTTGAACATCGGACTCCCAAGTTCTTCAGCTTTCAGACTCAGACTGACTTCCTTGCTCCTCAGCTTGAAGATGGCCTATTGTGGGATCTTGTGACTGTGTAAGTTAATACTCCTGAATAAACTCTCCTTTTTAAATACATCTATCTGGCTGGGTGCAGTGGCTCATGCCTGTTATCCTAGCACTTTGGGAGGCCAAGGCAGGTGGATCACTTGAGGTCAGGAGTTCAAGTCCAGCTTTGCCAACATGGCAAAACCACGTCTCTACTAAAAATACAAAAATTAGCCAGCTGTGGTGGTGAGCACCTGTCGTTCCAGCTACTCAGGAGCCTGAGGCAAGAAAATTTCTTGAACCTGGGAGGTGGAGGTTGCACCATTGCATTCCAGCCTGGGTCAAGAAGTGAGACTCTGTCTCAATAAAATAAAAATAAAAATAAAATAAATACATCTATCCTATTAGTTCTGTCCCTCTAGGCAACACTGACTAATATAGTGGATTTTGCTCTTGTGATTGGATTTTTTTATATGGCACAGTTGACATTAAAATATGGAAATTATCCAAGTGGGCCCTATTGAATCAGATGAGTCCTTGAAAACAGAGTTTTCCAGCTGTTAATAGAAGAAGAAGTCAGATGGAAAGCATAAAAAGGCTTTGCCACACCACTGCTAGCCTGAAGATAGAGGGGCCCAGATGATAAGGAGTGTGGGTTGCCGCTAGGAACCCTTGGCTGACAGTCAGTAAGGAAATGGAGATTTCAGTCTTATAGTATCATGAAGCTGGATTTTGCTAATACTCTGAATAAGCTTGGAAGCAGATTCTTCTCCAGAGCCTCCAGATAAGAAGTTACCTAGTCAACACCTTGATTTCAGCCTTTAGTGCCCTCATCGGATCATAGACCCTAGCCAAGCTGTGAATGGACTTCTGATCTATAGGACCCAAGACTAATAAATGGTTGCTTTTTGGAGCCACTAATATTATGGTAATTTGTTATGCTACAATAGAGACAAATATACTCTTTATAGACGATTGTCACAGTTCTTAGTCCTAGGGATATAACCTAGCCTCTGCAATTATAGAGTTTATGTTCTGGGAGAAGGATGGGGTATGAAAGAGATGCATGAAGAAATACCAATAAATAAACACACAGTAAAATATCAGATGGTCATCAGTGCTGTGAAGAGAATTATAATAGGGTGATATAATTGCGAGTGTCTGGGGGCTCCCTTAGATCAGTTGGTCAAGAGAAGTCTCCTTGAGGCAGTCTTATTTGAAAAGGCTCATGTGACAAGAAGATTCCAGTCAAGTTCAGTTATGGGAGAAATACAATCAAGGCAGATGAGGTGCCACTGCAAAGGGCTTCACGTGAGGAAGAACTTGTGACTCATAGACGGAAAGGTGATGTGGCTGGGCCCTAGATGATGGCGGTGGGGACTGAAGATGTTGGAGAGATGGTTAGAGGCCAGATTTGGTAGGACTTTGTGTACTATGGTCAGGAATATGAATTTTATTCTAAATGTGTTGCACCATTGGAAGACTCTGAATATATTGTATGATTTGATTTGTATTTTCAAGATATTATACAGTACAGAGACAGACAGAAACATTTCAATTAGAAATAGAGCAAGACTTTTCTTTCTTTTTCAAAAAATTGAAATACTTTTCTACATGTCCATATGTAGAACATTTTATATTTAAAGTTTTAATGCATTTTTTTAGATCGGGGATATTATCCTTTTATACTTTTTCTATCCTCCTTTTACCCTTGTCCTTTTTATGTTTTCTGTCCTCTCTTTTATGTGTTTACTTTTTTATTTTGAAAAAAATCAGAAGGAATTTACAGAGAACAGTATCAAAATATCTGACGAAGAATCAACATTTAGCATACTGACATCTTTGCTCCAAGTTCTTGTGTTTTTTAAAAGAAGGGAATGTTTTGTGTTAAAGTCAAATCCATTTTGTCCTTCATCCTTATTCTAATTTTTTTTGAAGAAGTTAAATGTGTCATAGATTTTGTGTGTATCCTTCTAGGCCTTTACTGATTTTTAATTTTTTACATACATATGTATGTTTTAATTGTTTGGTGGATTTTTTAATTAAAAATACTATCTTTTACATACTTATTATTTATTTATATAATGTCATTAAATTAAGTTTGTATAAAGGCTATAATAAATGTTAGAATGTTTGCCTAGGGTATTAGGAATATGGGGACTGTTGAGAGTCGTCTCTAGACATTCAGATGAGCAAAGATGGTGGCTTGGACAAGGGCAATGGTAGTAGTGGTGAAGAGAAATGGACAGATTTGAGATTGGTTTCAGAGGAAGAGTTGACAGTTCTTGCTGATGGATAGGATGTGGGAGACAAGGGACAGAGAAAAACCCAGATAACTACTAGATTGTTTTGGCTTGAGCAATTGGGAGGATGAGATTGATGAAAATAGAGAAGATTAAGAAAAGAAGAGGTTGCATCATAGAGAATCAGGAGGCCTGTTTTGGCCATATGAAGTTTGAGCTGCCTATCAGGCATCAAGTAAAGATGTCAAGCTTATAGTTAGATGTGCATGTCTGAGGTTCAGAAGGAAGGTTAAAATTGGGAGATAAAAATGTGGGAATGATCAGCAAAAGGGATCATCCTTAGAGCCTTGAGATTACCTAAGGAGAGATTACAGATACAGCAGAGAAAAAGGATAAGGAGTGAAGTCTAGGGTACTCCAGAATTTAGAGATCAAAGAATGGAACCTGTTTAGCAGTATGAGCAGGAATGGCCAATGCATTAGAGGGAAACAGGACAGTGTGTGGGGTGCTGGAAGCCAAGAGAGGAGGGAACGAGGTGTGAAATTCAGTCAGTTACTCTACGCAGGAGCTCTTTTACTTTTGATCCCCACCATGACCCTGTGGAGTAGGGAGTGACAGAATTATTATTTTTATTTGAAGTTAAAGAGCAGCTTTGAGAGATTAAATGACTTTTCCAAGTGGCCTGGCTAATCAGGGGGCCTTCCGAGTGCCTGGTTCCTGATCCCTTTGCCTTTCCAGAGAACACTGCAGTGACCATGTAACCTTCTGTTGGGTTGTATTACGTTAATGTCTTGGGGCCTATGGCACACTTAACATTCTGTGCCTCTATAAAAAATGAATGCTGGGGTTTTATGTGCTTGTGAGCAGTTTTTATGTGTTTCCTGCTTCCTCATTTGTTGTTAGGACGTCAGCTAGCACTTCCCTTTACCCTTAGTGCTTCTGCTGCAGTGACCCTGGCCTGCCTTCTGTTATTTTAAATTTGTTGAGCACTTTATAATTCACGCCTGAATTCCAAATGTGTGACAGGTACCCGAATTCTTCATAGATGATGCCAAATGTATATTAGTGGTTTAAATGTTTACAGAATGCTTTGCCCTGTTTAATTGTTAACACAGGGTCATACAACGTGAAACAATGTTAACCTAGGGTTTTTGGTATTCTTGCAAAGGTGTTCAGGGTTTGTGGTAAATAATCGTGCTACATTTTCTCTATTCTGTCATGGCAAATAAATTTGTTCCAAGATCAACCTGTAGCTAGTCCTGGAAAAGTACTCTGATTCAAGTGAAAAAGTACTCTGATTTACTCTCCGGAAAACAATCGCTAGGATCTAACGGCCTCAATTCCATGATTGAGAATGTCTTTCCTTTTGGTTTTCTGTGTCTAGCTTAAGGAACACTCAGTTACTGAGATGCAATAAAGAAAAAAATATTAAGGAAAATTAGCGTAAAGCACCAGGGGAAAAAAAAAAACATTTGTGAGACATGAAGGATAAGTTTATGTGTACAATGACTTGGTTGATTTGGTAGTGTATCATGAAATTAAAACCATTTCTTCTAAGTGTAAACTACAGCCAAAGTTTATAAGTAAATTCAATGAACCAGGATTGTTTTTTAATAAAAAAATTTAAGATACCAATTTGGACGTTTAGTTCACAAAAATTTAATTCTCCTTATAAACAAAAATGACATTTATCATCTCTCTTTTTAGTTAAACTATCTTTATGATTTTTCTGCCTATTGTAGAAGGCTGCTGGATTATAATATTAAAGAAAAAAATACCTTAAAATTGTATAGTATTTGAGGACCTACTTCCTCCGTCTGTGGAGAAGTATGTATTCCATTGCATGGAGAGCAAGACAGCAAGGAAAGAGACTCACATTTATATTCATGGGAGGTGGGGTCATCTGAAGGATTTGAAGATGAGTGTATTAGTTTTCTAGGGCTGTGTAACAAAGTACCACAGAGTGAGAAACTAAAACAATAGAAATGTATGGTCTTGCAATTCTGGAGGCTAAAAGTCTGAGATCAAAGTGTGGGGAGAATTGGTTCCTTCTGAAGACTGTGAGGGAAGGTCTATTCCAGGGCTGTCCTCTTGGCCATGTCTTCATATTGTCTTTCTTCTATGCATGTCTCTGTGTCCAAATCTCCTCTTCTTATAAGGACACCAGTCATATTTTATTGGGATCACCTGTATAACCTTGTTTCAGCTTGATTACTTTTTTAAAGGCCTTACTCCACATAAGGTCACATTCTGAAGTGCTGAGGTTAGGACTTTAACATATTAATTTTGAGGGGAAACAAATAGGGCCATAACGATTAGACATCTTTAGTTCATTAACATATTAATTTATTAGCCCCTTATACCCAAACAGACACTGCATCAGGAATTGGAGGATAAGGTAACCAATTTCTTACCATTCTATTAAGGGAGGCAGATTTTAAACAAATAACTACAACAGAATGTACAGAGTGACATGATTACGGAAGCACAAGGAGCTATCAGAGATGACTAGGAGTTGACCAAATGAGGAAAGTGTAGAGGAAAGTGTCTTGAAACCTTTCCCCTGAACAAACCTGAAAGGTAGAAGACTATGAGATGATGCCTCTGGGAGTCTGGGTATATAACTCAAGACTGTACACACAAATGGGATATCCTTTCATTGAGGTTTTATGCTCTCTCTTTCATTGCATTTATGCATTTTGTATTCTATTCTGTAATACATTTATGTTGGTTTAAATATAAAAATAATCTTTTAAATCTGTTGCTATCAAGAGAAAGGCCAAACCAAAATGGTTTCCTTCCTATCACCAGGAATATATACTATTTTTACCTCCTGTTGTGTCCCCAGCAGTTCTAATTTTGCCCCAGTTTGAGAGACATGGCTCTGATCACCCCAGATTTTATCCTTGAATTAATCCAGAACATGTGAAAATTGCCTTGGTTTGGATCAAATATCTCAGAGCAAGTAAATTAAATTTGTGTTAGTGTTGATAGATGCTTTCAAACTTGTTACATACACCATAGGGATGCTACTGACAGTTCCATTGTCATGCAGTGACCCTTTTAGGAAGACTTGTGAGAAAAATATTTTATCTGAGGCCTCTGGATCAGAAATATCTTTATTTCTCCAAAGTGTAATATGGCCCTTTTAACTGATCATTCTTCCTTCTTTGCTTTGGCTGCCAGGATGCTCAAGAGAAAATTATCATTTTTACCTTTAATTAATTTGTTGGGGCATTTACTGTTCAGAGTCTATCTGGTAACTTTCCCATTGTTCTCATTTCACTGTTATACCTTTATGATTTCTTCATCTTTTTTTTTATTTTTGTATTTACTTTTAAATTTATTTATTTATTTTTTCAGTTAGCAATTAACAAATATTTATTATCTATTATAAGTTGGCTTTCTTTTTTTAATATATATTTTTAATTTACTTCAAGTTCCGGTGTACATGTGCAGATCTTGCAGGATTGTTACATAGGTATACACATGCCATGGTGGTTTGCTGCCTCCATCTGCCCATCACCTACATTAGGTATTTCTCCCAATGTTATCCATCCCCAATCTCCCCACCCCCACTATCCCTTCCCTAGCCCCGCAACCCCCAACAGGCCCCAGTGTGTGATTTTCCCCTCCCTGTGTCCATGTGTTCTTATTGTTCAATACCCACTTATTAGTGAGAACATGCAGTGTTTGATTTTCTGTTCTTGTGTCAGTTTGCTGAGAATGATGGTTTCCAGATTCATCCATGTCCCTACAAAGGAAAGGAACTCATCCTTTTTTATGGCTGCATAGTATTCCATGGTTTTTATGGGCCACATTTTCTTTATCCAGTCTATCATTGATGGGCATTTGGGTTGGTTTCAGGTCTTTGCAATTGTAAACAGTGCCACAATGAACATACGTGTGCATGTGTCTTTATAATAGAACAATTTTTTTTTATTGGCAACATTTCTTTAGTGGTAGAAAAATTAACAAAGTCCTAGATTTTATAAAATGTGGCATTTGGCCGGGCGCGGTGGCTCAAGCCTGTAATCCCAGCACTTTGGGAGGCCGAGGCGGGTGGATCACGAGGTCGAGAGATCGAGACCATCCCGGTCAACATTGTGAAACCCCGTCTCTATTAATACAAAAAAATTAGCTGGGCACGGTGGCGCGTGCCTGTAATCCCAGCTACTCAGGAGGCTGAGGCAGGAGAATTGCCTGAACCCAGGAGGCGGAGGTTGCGGTGAGCCGAGATCGCGCCATTGCACTCCAGCCTGGGTAACAAGAGCGAGACTCCGTCTCAAAAAAAAAAAAAAAAAAAAAAAAAAAAAAAAAAAAAAATGTGGCATTTTATTTTTATTTTCTTTCTTTTTTTTTTAAAGAAAAAGGAAGAAAGAAAGAGAGAAAGAAAAAAAAGAATGAAGAAGAGGAAGAAAAAGGAAGAGAAAGAGGGAGAGAGAACGGGAATATTGCTTTATTGACCAGGCTAGAATGCAGTCTAAAAATGGGACTTGAAAACCTCTTTTATGCCAATAATTGTGCTTAACAATGGAGACAGGAAGGAATAAGGGAAGAAAATAACAAACAAGCAACCAACCAATATTTCATTTAAACCTATGAAATGCTATGCAATTATTGAGGAGTGATTTACTTGCAATTATGTAGTCACTTTTGGAATAGGTGTGATATGGTACTGATAAGAATGTACGTTTTGTGTATTTGAAGTGGAGAGTTCTATACATGTTTATTAAGTTTACTTGTTCTGGGTCTGAATTCAAGTCCTGGATATCCTTGTTAATTTTCTATCTCGTTGATCAGTCTAATATTGGCAATGTGATGTTACAGTCTCCCACTATTATTGTGTGGGAGGCTGAGTCTCTTTATAAGTCATTAATAACTTGTCTTATGTATCTGGGTGCTCCTGTATTGGGTGTGTGTATATATAGGATCGTTAGCTCTTCTTGTTGCATTGATCCTTATACCATTATGTAATGTCCTTCTTTGCCTCTTTTGATCTTTGTTGCTTTAAGATCTATTTTATCAGAGGTGAGAATTGCAACTCCTGCTTTTTATTTATTTATTTATGTTTGCTCTCTGTTTGGTTGGTAAATCTTCCTCTGTCCCTTTGAGTCTTTGTGTATTGTTGCATGTGAGATGGGTCTGGATACAGCGTACCGATGGGTTTTGGCTTTTTATCCAGTTAATAATATATATGAGTTTAATACTGCCATTTGATGCTAGCTGGATATATTTTTGGAAAGGCTGATACTGGTTGTTCGTTTATATGTGTAGTGCTTCTTTCAGAAGCTTCTGCAAAGCAGGCCTGGTGATGGTAAAAATCTCTAAGTACTTGCTTGTTTGCAAAAGATTTTATTTTTCCTTCGCTTTTGAAGCTCAGTTTGGCTGGATATGAAATTCTGGGTGGAAAGTTCTTTTCTTTAAGGATGTTGAATATTGGTCCCCACTCTTTTCTGGCTTGTAGGGTTTCTGCTGAGAGATCTGCTGTAAGTCTGATAGGCTTCCCTTTGTGGGTAACCTGACCTTTCTCTCTGGCTGCTCTTAGTATTTTCTCCTTCACTTCAACCCTAGTGAATCTGATGATTATGTGCCTTGGGGTTGGTCTTCTTGAGGAATATCTTTGTGGTGTTCTCTGTATTACCTGGAGTTGAATATTGTCCTGTCTTACTAGGTTGGGAAAGTTTTCCTGAATAATCTCCTGAAGAGTATTTTCCAACTTGGATTCATTCTCTTTGTCACATTCAGGTACACCTATCAAACGTAGATTAGGTCTTTTCACATAGTCCCGTATTTCTTGGAGACTTTGCTTATTCTTTTTTATCCTTTTTTCTCTAATCTTGACTTCTCATTTTATTTCATTAAGTTGGTCTTCGAACTCTGATATCCTTTTCTCTGCTTGATCAATTCGACTGTTAAAACTTGTGCATTCTTTGCGAAGTTCACGTGTTGTGTTTTTCAGCTCCATTAATTCACGTATATTCCTCTCCAAATTGTCTATTTTCGTTAGCATTTCGTCAAACCTTTTTTCAAAGTTCTTAGTTTCTTTGCATTGGATTAGAACAAGTTCTTTTAATTCACAGAAGTTTCTTATCATCCACCTTCTGAAGTCTACTTCTGTTAATGGAATGCACTCGTTCTCCATCAGGGCTTGTTCCGTTGCTGATGAGGAACTGTGATCACCGTAGAGGGATAGGCATTCTGATTTTGGGTATTCTCAGCCTTTTTATGCTGGTTTCTTCCCATCATTGTAAATTTATCCACCTGTCATCTTTGTGATTTCCGACTTTCAAATTAGGTCTCTGAGTGGACGTCGAACTTGTTGATTCCCAGCGCCGAAATCTGAGCAATCCACTGCACCGGCCAAAACAGCGGTGTTAATATTGATGGTGCTTTTCTGCCCAGGAATCGTCCAAAAGGGGACCCATTCCTGCTCACTCTGCATCAAGAACTGCCGCGCTGAGGCGCCAGCAAAACCGCTGCGCCGGCCACAAGAGTCGCGCTAGCGACCCGTGGGGCTCCTCTGCTGGGAATCTCCTGGTCCGTGAACAACAAAAAATCCTCTGAAAGTGTGGCATCCTCTCGTTCTCTGCACTTTCACTAGGAGCTACTATCCCGAGCTGCTAGTGGTCAGCCATCTTGGAACTCTCTCCAATAGAACAATTTATAATCCTTTGGGTATATACCCAGTAATGGGATTTCTGGGTCAAATGGTATTTCTATTTCTAGACCCTTGAGGAATCGCTGCACTATATTCCACAATGGTTGGACTAATTTACACTCCAACCAACAGTGTAAAAGTGTTCCTATCTCTCCACATCCTCTCTGGCATCTGTGTCTCCAGATTTTTTAATGTTGCCATTCTAACTGGCATGAGATGGTATCTCAATGTGGTTTTGATTTGCATTTTTCTAATAATCAGTGATGAGAAGCATTTTTTCATATGTTTCTTGGCCACATAAATGTCTTCTTTTGAAAAGTGTCTGTTCATATCCTTTGCCCACTTTTTGGTGGGTTGTTTTTTTCTTGTAAATTTGTTTTAGTTCTTTGTGGATTCTGGATACTAGCCCTTTGTCAGATGGGTAGCTTGCAAAAATTTTTTCCCATTCTATTGGTTGCCAGTTCACTCTAGTGATTGTTTCCTTTGCTGTGCAGAAGCTCTGGAGTTTAATTAGATCCCATTTGTCTATTTTGACTTTTGTTGCCATTGCTTTTGGTGTTTTAGTCATGAAGTCCTTGCCTATGCCTGTGTCCTGAATGGTATTGCCTAGGTTTTCTTCTAGGGTTTTTATGGTGTTAGATTTTATGCTTAAATCTTTAATCCATCTGGAGTTAATTTTTGTGTAAGGTGTAAGGAAGGGGTCCAGTTTCAGTTTTCTGCATATGGCTAGCCAGTTTTCCCAGTACCATTTATTAAACAGGGAATCCTTTCCCCATTGCTTGTTTTTGTCAGGTTTGTCAAAGATCAGATGGTTGTAGATGCGTGGTGTTACTTCAAGGCCTCTGTTCCGTTCCATTGGTCTCTATCTCTGTTTTGGTACCAGCACCATGATGTTTTGATTATTGGAGCCTTGTAGTATGGTTTGAAGTCAGGTAGCATGATGCCTCCAACTTTGTTCTTTTTGCTTAGGATTATCTTGGCTATGCAGGCTCTCTTTCGGTTCCATATGAAATTTAAGGTGTTTTTTTCCAGTTCAGTGAAGAAGGTCAATGGTAGGTTGATGGGGATAGCACTGAATCTATAAATTACTTTGGGCAGTATGGCCATTTTCATGATATTGATTCTTCCTAACCATGAGCATGGAATGTTTTTCCATCTGTTTGTGTCCTCTCTTGTTTCCTTGAGCAGTGGTTTGTAGTTCTCCTTGAAGAGGTCCTTTACATCCTTTGTTAGTTGTATTCCTAGGTATTTAATTTTCTTTGTGGCAATTGTGAATGGGAGTTCACTCATGATTTGGCTCTCTGTTTATCTGTTATTGATGTATAGGAATACTTGTGATTTTTGCACATTGATTTTGTATCCTGAGACTTTGCTGAAGGTGCTTATCATCTTAAGGAGATTTTGGGCTGAGATGATGGGGTCTTCTAAATATATAATCATGTTATCTGCAAATAGAGACAATTTGACTTCCTCTTTTCCTAATTGAATACCCTTTTTTTTTTTTTTTCTTGCCTGATGGCTCTGGCTAAAACTTCCAACACTGTGTTGAATAGGAATGGTGAGAGAGGGTATCCTTATCTAGTGCCAGTTTTCAAAGGGAATGCTTCCAGTTTTTGCCCATTCAGTATGCTATTGGCTGTGGGTTTGTCATAAATAGCTTTTATTATTTTGAGATATGTAATATAACAATACTATGTATTATTATATGGTTTATATAGTTATATAGAATATAAAATAACATTGTAAGACTATTATATTGCATCAGAGTGTTTATATTATTTTTTATTTTATTGAGTGCAGTGGATATTGCTGTTTATATACCCATTATTGTATTTGCCCTAAGTAAACTATCCCAGTATTCATTCAGTGATGCACCTCCTACTCTACCTCTTAATTTCAAGAACCATGGCTCCATCTTCAGCCCTGGAGGTTAATGTGAGCGGTTTAGAGCTAATTCCTCTAAAACCAGCATAGTGATTCAGGATTCCAGGTCTAAGACAGTTAGCACCTTGCTAGGCCCCTGGACTCCATTCATGAATTGATCAAGCTCAGGCTAGAGAGACAAGAGGGGGAATTTCTAAGGGTTCTGAGTCAGACATTTCCAATAACTGAAGAAGAAACCACTGGGTGTCAGAGGGAAGTAAATACACTGAGTAAGGGGCGATCATAAAACTGTAGAGGAACTGAGCTCTAGTTTTCAGGTTAATAAATCCTCAAGTCTAGCTGATTTCCAGGTTTCTTTTTCCCTGAGCTAAATATATTTCTTTATTATTTAAGATAGTCTGAATTTTTGTTGCTTTGTTTTGGTTGTTGTTCTCACTTAAACAAACCACCTCTGATATGGTTTGGATGTTTTGACCCCTCCAAATCTCACATTGAAATATGATTCCCAATATTGGAGTGAGTTCTCATTCAGTTCATGCAAGAGGTGGTTGTTTAAAAGATTCTACTTCTCATTTTCTAAATAAGGAATCTGAGACCCAGAGAAATGAGATGTCTAGCCCAAGGTTGCTTAGCTTATTAGACTTGGGCCAGGACAAGAACCCAAGTCTTCTTCCTCCCACACTGCTGTTTATGTGGCTACTTTTCCACTATCTTGCATGCTAAACTCTGTGCGACCTTGGTTTGTCACTTAGTCCACACTAACTCCTTGTTTCTCCATTGCAAGAATGCAATTATCCCCATTGGATTGTTGGGTAGAACCAAATGATGTAAACAAGTGAAAGTACTTTGAGCATCATTAAAATATGATGTTTTGTCTTAGGATACTTTTCAACCCTGGGTACTATGCAGCAAAAGCCATTCATTCTCCTTGGTGACAGGAAATATTGTAAAATCTTACAATTGGCAGGCCTACAAAGAGTAAAATTTAAGACATTACCGACAGACAGCATCTTTTTTTCATTTGTTTTAACAACCATTGTTTCATTTTAATAATCTGTGACAAGATGTTTAGCTAATAAGAAAAACCTGGTAAGTATATTGGGTAAAAACAAATACAGTCAGCACTGTAGGCCTTTCCTAAAATGCTTTGCTATTAACCCTTTTGTAGAGCATCAGTACTGCTGGGCAGGCTCTTGTAGGATTTGCCAGCCTTGGAGATTTATGAAGAATTGGAATGTCAAGTAGAGCATCAGTACTGCTGGGCAGGCTCTCGTAGGATTTGCCAGCCTTGGAGAGTTATGAAGAGTTGGAATCAAATGGTGTTGTTTATTGCAGTGCTGCTCAATGTGCCTAGTTTATGCATAAGAACTTTCATTTTTTTTAAAAAAAATAAAGGGTAGAATATGGAATATTTGAGAGTTTGTGAGGTCATGAGCATGAAATGAAAGGCATCTGTTCTATCCCTCAAGCTTGCTCTTGCAAATACTTATTTAGATAATTTAAGCAGTTTTTATTTATTATTATAAACTTTGTGTGCTAGGTAAAATGCTACATGTTGGGGAAATAGAGGGAACAATTAGACCAACTGGGTTTCTCCCTAACCACAGCTGTAGTCCCTTGAGGAAAATACATGGGTAATGATATGTATTAAGGGAAGTACAAAGCCCTATAGGAGAACTCGGTTGGACCCTACATTATTTCCAGGGATTGACTGAAATAACAGAGTGTGCCTTTGGGCTAGTTTTTAAGTCTGACAGTCAGTCACTATCATTTGCAGTTTAATTTCAACTTTCCACTTCTAAACTTTCAGGATGCTCTATTTGTCCTACTCCTATATTTAATAATAATGATAGCAAAATAACTACTACTTAATAAATAATGTGTGATAAGTTCCAAATAGCATCTTACACAAATATTCATGTTTCATTTAACCCTTCAAATAACTCTAGTTTCTGTCAGGAAACAGAATCCAATGTAAGTCTTTTGTAACTTTGTTGCTAATTCTTCATACAACTTTCTTCTGCTCATCTAAATTATTTTTGCCAGTCTTTTTAGTCAAATTTTCCCTATTAATATATATTTGTATAATTAGAGGATGATGATGATAATGACATTAGCTCATGTTTATTGGTGCTTACTGTTTTGCTAGACACAGGGCTAAACCCGTCACAAAGCATCTTTTCAATTGGCTCAAGAACCTTATGAAGTAGGTTCATTTTTTCTCCAATTTTGACAGATGAGGAAGTGGGGGCTCAGAGAAGTTAAATTTTCCTGATAGATACACAACTACTTAGTGAGAGACCTGGAATAAAGTCTGTATCTTTCCATGTGTTAAGCTTGAAAATTGAATACTATGTGCTATTCAATTTTCAAAAGAAGTAGAGTAGTATTCCACAGGCAAAAGATGCTACCCAGGAACAGATGATTTTCTATGTCTACTAGAAGACCATCATGTAGAACTCTGCCTAGACTGCCCTTTCTAGTTTTGCCACTTGGCTGACTCCATTGTTTGTTTACATTTTCTTAATTGACATTAGGCTTCCAGTTAATCACAGCCCATTGTCCACATAGACTTATCACTTCTCCCTCCCAAACCCTTGAAATGTTGGCAGATAAGTGCAGATATTGATCTGCAAGAACAAAAAGAATAGTAGGAGAAACAATGATGAATGGAATGGCTCAACCACTTTTCTGAAGATAGGAAACAGATGCAGGCATGGCAAGCAACTTAGCAGACTAGAGAAAGTGCCTCCTTAAATGCCTGCAGATGACTTGCCCATGGAGCCTGAGAAGCTCTGCAAGAAGAGTGCAGGAGCTGTGGAAGGCTGGAGGGACAGGCTCAAGCAGTGTGACTGGCAGACCCCAGAGGGTGCAGGTTCCTCCCAGCCTTTCATAGCCAGAAGGTGGTTTCGTCCCTGCCTTTTACTATCACACAGGAGAAAAGTCATTTTTGGAGAATAAACTAGTGGAACTATGGTCTAGTCAGGGACACCAACATCTGGCAAGAGTAAGGTAGCATAGCATGGGGTTAAATGGGATTAAAGAAAATCTATATAACAAACTTGGAGACCCTCAGTACCGTTCCCTCTTGCTTTTGAAGGCCAGCAGCCAGACATATGTCTTATTCTTTAACTTCTATAGCAGCAGAATAAAAAGTCATTTTGTGTAGAAATGAAGTAAGTCCAGAGAGATTTTTAGAGACAGACATGTGGAACTCTCCATCAGCAAGGATGGCTTGCCCTTTCATTACCCCGAGTAAAACCCAGCAATTAAGTATCTGCCCATGCTTACAGTGCTTCAGATAAAACACTTGGTGCTTCACTCTTAAAAAACAAGTGGACAATCCAGGATAACTGGGTATTTTGAGAAAGACTTTTCACGTGAAAGAGATGAAAACACACAAAAGATCAGCCAACCAACCAATTAAAGAAACAAACCAACAAAAACAATAAGGAAAAGGAATTCAGTGAAATAGAGACAATGTTGGGAACAGAGGAAATCTTTTAAAAAGTTGCCATTAATGACTCCAGAAAGACCAGAAATTTCATTACATCTTTAGAATAACAACAGGAAGCTAGGGAAAAGGAAACATCAGAGCACTGAAGAGCTCTTGGGAAAAATATTTTTATTTCACACCCCAGAGAAGAAATTTAACAGTGCATAAAATTTTGGAAAATGACTTTGTTGAAAAACAAAAGGAATAATGATGAATAAGAAGGAAGGAAAGAAAATTAGAATCTCAATCTAGGAAGCTTCACCTCTAAGCATGAGGAGTTTCCGAAAGAGAAGATAGAAAGAAAGTAAAGGATAAGATAATTAAATTAATAATGTAGGAGTCTCTCTCACAGCTGAAGTATGTGAGCCTCTACACTGACAGGCTCCTTGATTGCTCAGCACACTGTACACAAGAAGACCCTACATTAAAGAAAGAGGGAGGGAGGGAAGGAGGGAGGGAGGGGGAAAGAGAGAGAGAAAAATGAGAATTCAGAATGGCTTCTGAATGTTCTAGCATTCAGCAACACTGAATACTGGAACAAAGGTGCATTATTTTCAAAACTTGGAGGGATAATTATTTTCAACCTACTATTCTATAGTAAGCCAAATCATCGATTGAGGGTATAAGGTAGTATATAGACATTTTCTGACATGAAAGGCTCAAACGTTTGCCCACTACAGGTATTTTCTTAGGAAGCAAATGAAGAATGTTCTTTATAAAATGAGGGAGTCAATCAAGGAAGAGAAATATGTGGAATTAAAAAACTAGGCCATGTAATGCCTGGGGTAGAGGAGGGTGGAGAAAAGAAGGCTTAGCATGAAAGCCAGGTAGCTGGCCTGGAGATCAAAGGGTCCACAATAGGAGCAGAACTGTAGGCTGTGGGAGAGAGGGTGCAGGATGGATGGGTCGAAGAAGGGAGGGCAGGAGGCAGAAATGGATAGAGTGAAACTGTAGTCCAGCATGTGCAAAAATTACTGATAGATTTTGAAAGATCTGTTGGGGCATTTAGGACAAAAGTAATAGTAAGTATGTTTAAAAATTGAACAGAAACCAGAGTGTGTTAAGAACCCAAGGAAAAACAGTAAGTTCTAAGAGAAGGAATATGTAATTATGCTGCATTACATGGTTTAGCAATAAACAACATTTATAGAGTCACAATGATGCACCCAGTATTTGATATAGAATTAAATTGAGGGATGTGGGTTGAGGATGACATAAGAAAGCTAACCCCTTAACTTCTATAACAGGAAGTTAATACAAAAGGTTGAAAATTTATAAAACAAGATTTATCAGTATAAGCATCTTATTTAAAGATATGGTAACAATTACCAGGAGAAGCAGGTAAAATTGTTCAAAGAGGTTGGTTCTGGGGAGAGGACTGGGGTTTTCATGGTGACTGGGGCAGGAGATTACCATTTTCTCAGTATAGTTTATTTTATTTCTTTTTTAAATAAGAGCATTATTATTTAGATGAAATAAAACAACCAATCTTAAAAATCATACTTCCTGTGCAGTGTTTCTTGATGCCTTCCAGGCAATCAAAATTACTTGTCTTCCCCTCTTCTCCCACCCTGCTTTCCCCTTCTCATTTTGTACTCATCTAGATTATATGACCTATTTTGCTAGTTTTATTTATTTATGATCTTGCTTTTGAGACTAGATGATGAGTTATTTTGAGTGGGGGCTATGACAGATGATTCCAGAATTGTCTTGGTTCACATTGCCTTTATTGTCTCAGTAATGTTTTGATGTGGTCCGTAGTCTAAAACAAACACCTGACAGGTCTGTTTGTTAGGTAATTGGGTCCAAACAACTTACGATATCTTTTGTAAATATTTCAGAAAGGAGCATCAGGAGTTTACAGCACATGTTATTAATATCAGAGAAGTCCCGGTTGGTGTCCCTCAAATAAGACAAACTAACTTCCCCACAACAAGGGTTGCTAAAATTGCTAACCACAATAATAGTGAAAATTTAAAATGAAAGAGAAAAAGACGGACCCAGAATTCTGCCAGTCAAAAAAATCACCTGTTTTCACTTCCATATTTCTATCTAGTTTTTTTCCATCAGAAAATTACATATTTTTACATATAATCAGTAAAGATGCAGTTTTGTGTCATTATTTTCTCCAGACTTTCAGACACAGCTTTCCTTGCTGGTACATGGTCTTCATAATGGTTATTTTCAACAGCTGTATTATATTTCATCAAATTTTAGTGCTTATTTAAACATTTCCTTATGAATGGATATACTGACTGACTTTTTCTTTCTCTACTTACAATTAACATCTTCCTACACATTTCTCCATTCTTCTTTGTGATTATTTACCTAAGTTATTTTCTGGTAGAGGCTAAAATGGGTATAAATTTTTAGAGTGTAGGAATCTTAACTAGAGAAGTTGCTTTGTTAAACCTCAAACTTAAGGCACGGACACCCTCTAAAGCCATATGCCTCTTCTTGACTCCTTTCCATAAGTTTCACTTTCTCACAAGGAAGTTTATCCATTTGCTGGCAAACTCAAATTTCTAAAATCCTGAGTTTCTTGAGCCCCATACAGCATCATTTACTTGACATGCTGGCCCCTATTCTGTCTTCAGGAGCCGCACAAAACAAGTATGTTCTTTTCTTCCACATGGCAGCTCTTCAAATATTTGAGGATGATGATCATGGACAAGTTGACCTTTGTACAATCTTTTGACTAAAGTATTTCCAGTCTCTGACTGTGAATCCTCCTACTCATTCACCTTTGCCATTTTCTGCCCCAGTTACCAAACTTCTTCCATTCCTGCCAAACATCCACTGCTCCCCCAATCTCCTCCATGGGCTGCCCCTTCAGATCTATGCCACTGTATCCTGTTAAATCAAATATGCCATTAATTGTAAGATGCAATATGATTTTTAATTTTTTTTTACTAAGAAACAAACAAAAACCACTGTCAATTAAACTCTGACATGTTATCAATAGCAAAGCACACCTCATTTTCAGAGATATTAAAATAGGAAAAAAATGTGTCTTAGAATCAATGACACACAGGAAGGCAGTTGTTTCTTTTTTTTCTTTTCTTTTCTTTTCTTTTTTTTTTTTTGAGATGGAGTTTCGCTCTTGTTACCCAGGCTGGAGTGCAATGGCGCGATCTCGGCTCACCGCAACCTCCGCCTCCTGAGTTCAGGCAATTCTCCTGCCTCGGCCTCCTGAGTAGCTGGGATAACAGGCACGCGCCGCCATGCCCAGCTAATTTTTTGTATTTTTAGTAGAGACGGGGTTTCACCATGTTGACCAGGATGGTCTCGATCTCTTGACCTTGTGATCCACCCGCCTCTGCCTCCCAAAGTGCTGGAATTACAGGCGTGAGCCACCGCGCCCGGCCCTGTTTCTTTTCTTTCTTAATTTTTTTATTTCCATAGGCTTCTGGGGAACAGGTGATATCTAGTTACATGAGTAATTTCTTTAGTGGTGATTTGTGAAATTTTGGTGCACCCATCACCTGCGAAGTATACACTGAACCCAATTTGTAGTCTTTTATCCCTTACCTTTTTCCCACCCTTTCCCTCTGAGTCCCCAAAGTCCACTGTGTTATGCCTTTGCATCCTCATAGCTTTGCTCCCTCTTATTAGTGAGAACATGTGATGTTTGGTTTTCCATTAATGGCAGTTGTTTCTTTCTAGGTTAGCTCCAAACTGTCAGTGTGCCTTATAGCATGACCTCTGAAACTGGAAACAGCATTCCCAAGGATGTTTAACTTTCTCTGAGAGTGGCTTGTTGTGATGCCCAGATCACTTCCAGTTTGTACTTTGCGAGTGGGTCCCTGCGTGGGGAGTGGTTTCTGGTATGTGTCTGTGTGTTTGTGTCTGTGTGTGTGTGTGTGTGTGTGTAATATGCATTGTGGAGGTGTGTCCCTCCAGCCTACGGATAACGATATAGTTCTATTCCAATAATCATTTATAGTAGGAATAATTGCAAAGTCATTACTTGGGAATGGGGAAACTGCAGTCAAAGTTCTGATGCTAAGTATTGAAATCGGCTTAAAAATACAGCAAATCTGAAAAACTATTGAATTTATGGTCACATCTTCAAATGCAAATGGTGTGAGCTTTGACAATGTCATAGTAATAATTTAATAAATTCAGGATGGGGTAGAGAGAAGATGTGTCTGTTGGGAAGTATAAGTATTGTAATATTCTCATGTCAAAGAATCCATGAATGGTATATAAAGTTGAAGCATAGTTTAAAAACATAATTATCCCAGTCTCTTAGTAAACTCACAATCATATTCATGCCTTTAAATTTAGCAATCTAGAGGGATCATTTAAGAATTTATTTTTCTTGTTGGGAAGAAAATTGAGTAACTTTTAGCAAGTTATTTAATTCTACATGATTTATACTTTCCTGTAAATTTCAATAAAAGCAATTTAATGCTTTTATCAATGGTAGTATATATAGTATAATTCATTAAAAATTTTTATTTCTAGATTTTCTAAAGTATAGTCGATTCAAGAATTCATAGTTGATGTGTTCTATAAAATTGCTAGGGGCTGGGTGCAGTAGGTCACACCTGTAATCCCAGCACTTTGAGAGGCGGAGGGGGGCAGATCAAAAGGTCAGGAGATGGAGACCATCCTGGCTAACATGGTGAAACCCCGTCTCTACTAAAAATACAAAAATAAATTAGCCGAGCGTGGTGGCATGTGCCTGTAGTCCCAGCTACTTGGGAGGCTGAGAAAGGAGAATTGCTTGAACCCAGGAGGCGGAGATTGCAGCGAGCCAAGATTGTGCCACTGCACGCCAGCCTGGGTGACAGAGGGAGACTCCATCTCACAAAAAAAAGAGTTGCTAGGAAAACTGAATTAGAGATTACTCAACCATTGTTCCCGGGGGAAATTGTTTTTCAGGTTAGGTTCCTTTGAGCCTCTGTTCACAGTATCTTCATCAACTGATCAATACAAAATTGTGTGTTTTATGTGTGTTTCTGTTTAGAGGCACCTTATTTAATATATATTGTTGATTCATTGAAATTGAACCCGTGACGGATGGCATTATAATTCATGCCTGAATTGAGCTTATCTAACACTTATATTTTCTCACATCATAGCTTCTTGCACTTTGGAAAACTAGATGGAACTTCAGCATTATGCTTCGAAGCCACTCTAACCAGTAAAATCAACATGAAGCACAAAAATGGGAATTACATGGCACAAAATAGACTTCACAAAGGATACTTATTTATACTTATTTAAGGATAAGTGCTAAAACAGAATGGCAGAACATCACCTGGTTTGACTTAGCTGGGAATGTGTAGGCTCAAATTTCTGCTACTGTGTGCCCTTCTGTGAATGGCCACAAAAGCTCCAGTAGTATTGATTTTGGGATTACAAACAAATTTTAGCATGTAGGCAAATTCACAAATATGGAAGCCACAAATAATGAGGATCCACTGTATGTCTAATAAGAACTTCTTTCACCCCTCTTCCCTCTCTTATCCCTAACTTCATACTTGTTCTGAAATCTTCCTATCTGTAGAGAGATATCTGAAATTGTACGAAGAAAGAGTTGACCAAACCTATTTAAAAAATTTACTTGGCCCCTCAAGGAAACATCATGATAATGGTATAATTACAAAAATATATATGCCTGTTTTTCTGTTGTCATGATTTATTTTTATTTTTAGTTCTGGGGTACATGTGCAGGATATTCAAGTTTGTTGGTGGTTTGCTGTGCCTATCAACCTGTCGCCTAGGTATTAAGCCCAGCATGCATTAGCTATTTTTCTAGGCAATATTACCCAGGACATATGCATGGGCAAAGATTTCATGACAAAATTGTCAAAGCAATTGCAACAAAAGCAAAAATTGACAAATGGGATCTAATTAAACTAAAGAGCTTCTGCACAGTGAAAGAAGCTATTATTAGAGTGAACAGGCAACCTACAGAGTAGAAGAACATTTTTGCAATCTATCCATCTGACAAAGATCTCACATCCAAAATCTACAAGGAACTTATATTTGCAGCAAAAAACGGCCCCACTAAAAAGTGGGCAAAGGACGTAAACTGACACTTCTCAAAAGAAGACATTTTGGGGCCGACAAACATATAAAAATGCCAGACATCAGTGATCATTAGAGAAATGCAAATCAAAATCACAATGTTATACCATCTCCTGGCAGTCAGGACAGCAATTGCTGTCATCATTTTGTTGTTGTTGTTGTTTGAGGACCTTGTACTTGTTTGGCACTCTCATAAACATTGTATCATTTAAAGTAATTTGTAATACAATCTTGTGAGGCAGATTTACTTATATTCAATTTATGGATGAGATTACCCAGAGAGATTAAACACATAATCTAAGGTTCCGCAATTAACTGAGGTCCCTCCCAAGTTAAATCCAGAGTCCAGATTTAAACACAAACCTTTCTGCTTTTACCTACAAATGCCAGTGTCAAAGTTGGAAAGCCATTGTCCTGCAGAGACTAGTAGAGCAATCTACCATTTTATTGCAGAAAAAACCAAGACATTTTCTATAATGTAATTCATTTAAACCTCACAACACTACAGTGAATGTATGATAGTGCTACTAAAGTTGGTTCTTTATATATAATTAGAAATTATTCCAGTTAAGAATTAATACTGTTTAATACATACATCATTCATTCATTCAACCCACATGTTCCTGTCATGTTCCTAAAACATGCCAGGCATTGTTCTAGTCACTGGTGGTATTAGCAATTAGCAAAACAAATTGCTTGCACTGATGAAGTTTTCCTTCCTGTTTGGAGAGACTTTGAATAAAAGCAAAAATGCGAAAGGGTTTTCCCAGTTTTATGATTCTTCCATTCCTGGGTATGGGACTTTGAGTAGTTTGGTTAACTTTGTCCTCAACTGGAGAAGTTAGAAGAGGAGTAGTTTTTGGAGACTCAAGTGTGTACGGAAAATCAAGACCTAAAATTGGAGATGCCTATTAACTGTCTAAAGAGGTTGTTGAGCAGGAAGTTACATTTATGAGTATGAAGTTTAGGTGAGAGGTCAGGTGTGGAGATATAAATTTGGGAGGCACTGGCTTATACATGGTACTTAAGTCATGGAATTATATGCAATTGTCTAGGGAGATGGTGCCCTAAAGCCCACCAACATTTAGAATAGTGAAAGATTTGGAATTACCAAAAGGGACTGAAAAAATAAAAAAAAGAATAAAGATAGAAATCCAGGGAAGTGTGGTGCTTTGGAAATCATTTACTGTAGAACCTGGATTAGAATGCAGTTCTGATTCCTGGTGTGTGTACCATTCTCCAGTTGCTGGAGATTTTAGCATGCATTTTTTCTTTTTCTTTTTATGATTTTTGTTTCTACAATAGTTATTTAAATAATAATTGAAGTGGTAGATTTGCAGATGGTAATTGCTAAGATGACTTTCTTTACTCTCTAAGTCTTTTGGGCACAAGTCCAGTTTTCTGTAACCTTCAAACATATGTGTAAATAGTTCAGTGAGTTCATTACCAAACTCTCTGAACAGCAAAGCATGATATCATCCAGAAGCCAATTCTCACTTTAAGGTAAATGGAGCAATGAACCATTTACCTTAAAGGACCTTCACAAATAGGTTTATCTACTTGTAGTGTCCTTCAAAATCTACATTTTGTTTTTTTCTTTAAATAATTTTTACTTTTCCATAAAGGTATAAGCTTTGTGTAATAAATTGAACTAATTTAAATGCAGTGTGATTTTACACCTGTATATACTCATTTGTGCACCACCCAAATTAAGATATACAAATTTTCCAACACTTTGTACCCACTTCCATGCCCTTTCCCAGTCAAAACCAATACTCTTCACTTCCCTCCATCACTATTCTGATTTCAATTTCTATTAGCTACATTTATTTGACCTGGAACTTCATATAAATGTAATTAAACAGTATTTTTTTCCTTTTTTTTCTGGCTTCTTTTATGTAATGTGATGTCTGTGAGATATGTGGTAGTAGTTAGTTCTTTTTAAAATTTTTTCTGTAGTGTTTTATTTTATGAATACACCACAATTTACATGTACATTCTGCTGATGAGGGATATTTGAGTTGTTTCCAGTGTTTGACCATTATGAATGAAACAGCTATGGTGAAGATGCCACTCATTTCTCCTGGATATATACCTGGAAATGAATTGGTGGATGTATTCATGCATTTAGGAGTGGAATTGCTGGGTCATAACATAGGCATTTGTGTTTTTCTTTTAGTCCAGTCCCTAATAAAATACAAATTAAAATAATGAGGTATCATTTGTTGCTTATAAAATTAGTAAATATTTCAGTATATAGACTACCATTTTCTGTTCTTACCTTCACACACTGCTGGTTGAAGTATAAATTGGTATACTCTTTTTAGAAAGTATTTTGTCTTTAAAATTTTTATACTACCTGACCCAGGAGTCCTTTCTCCTTTTACCTTTTTGGAATCCATCCCAAGAAAATAATGATGAATATTGTTAAAAGTTCTGAAACAAGATATTTACTGGATAACTATTTGTAGTAGAAAAAACAATGAAAATAATCTATGTCCATCAATAGGGAATATTTGAAGTAAATTATGTAAGAACCTCTCAATTAAGTATTACATTTTATCTATGTAGGAATCAATAAAATGTGATTTAGCATTTTATCAATTGTTATCAATAAAGTTTGACACTTTTGCCTATGAGACAGTTTATAACAGTACAGAAATATGGTTTGCTAAAATGCTAAATGGTAAAAATAGAACATATATTAAAAGTTTGAACATAATTTTGGATATTTTTCTCCCAGAAAGAAATATCAACAAAATGCTAATACTGACCAACAGGGTAATAGATTGCTGGGTGATTATTCCCTCTTCTCTATTTAAAAAAAGTTCTGAAATTTTTAGTCTAGTTTTATTTGTATCATTGGCTGCTTTTACTGGTCATTTGAGAGAAACACTGATTATCCACCTAGTAAGTATTTTTAGTTCTATACTTACCACAGATGGTGGGACCTGGATAGGACCAAGATTTTCTAATGCTTCTTAAGAATTTCTTTTTCCTAATATCCTTCCCAGTGATAATATTATTTCTTATTATTGTGTTTTGCATAGACATATTTTTACCATTTGCACCAAACAACTGGTTTTGGTGTTTTCAAACAAAAGTAGTTTCTTAGGAATGCCATAACAAAGTACTACAAACTGGGTGTCTTAAAACAACAATTTTACTCTCTCACAGGTCTGGTGGCTAGAAGGTTGAAATCAAGGTATTAGCAGAGTCACGTTCCCTCTGAAGGCTCTAGGGAAGGATATTTCCTTGAGTCTTCCAGCTTCTGGTGGGTTCTGGGGTTATTTGGTTTGTTGCAGCATAACTCCAATCTCTGCCTCTCTATTTTCACATGGTCTTTTCCCTGAGTATTTCTCGGTGTCCTCGCCTCTTGTAAAGACACCAGTTTTTGGACTTAGGATCTACTCTAAATCCAGGATAATTTCATCTTGAGATCCTGATTTAATTACATATTCAAAGACACTGTTTATAAATATCACATTGTGAGGTTCTGTGTGGACATGAATTTTGAAGGAACACTAATCCACTACAAACAGTAATAACAATATTATAAACAATACATCTTGTGATTTTTAAGTCCTTAATTTTATCCTAATAAACATATATATATATATCACTAATAAACATAACAATGATTTCCTTAAATATATTGCCGCCTTTGTAAAAGGTGGTTGGAAGCCTAAATTTTTAGTTGTGTGGTTTTTGAGAAGTAGAGCCAGAGAAGGTTAAGGAATCGTGTGGCCTAAAATGCTTCAGGCTCTGATTTTGTAATGCTTTGGGAAGATGCATGTATCTCCACAAGAGATGAGATCTGAAAAAGTTAAGGGTTGTGTCTAATGTGAACTTACTGGAAAAACAGGAAATGAATGAGGTGCCTGAGCATCAGACAGAGATTTTGTTCTTTGCCATTTCTCTTCATGATTTAGGAATTCCGGCAATCCATTATCTGCACTAAATCCTTCAGTAGGGCGATGTGAATTGCTGTACCTCATGATTCTTCTGTTGGTATTGGGAATTGTTTTCCTAGCAATTAAGACCTCTAAATTCTGATATTTTTTTGAGGGAAATTCCAAAAGTACTTACTGTAAAATGACCATGCAGGGGTGGGTTTCTGGCAATTGGGCTTTCCACAGTGTTTTATAATCGTGTAAATTAGATGTAACAAGGGAAGCCTTTGGACCACAAGGGTCTTTATCCTGACTAAACAGCAACACTAATGTTTAGGATAATACTAAAAAGAGAAGACTGACATTCAGTTACTCATTTATTTTAAAAATATTTATTGAACACCTACTATGTACCATGCCCAGGGCTATATAATGTTGGGAATACCACAGTGATCGAAACAGTGCACCTTCCTTCAAGGAAATCTGGAGTCTTATGGGGCAGATGAACAAAGAGGCATTCCGAGCACAGGGAAGGATATGGGATGAGTGGCATAGGGAAGTACAAGATACAAGCAATCATGGACCACCAGTTTAAAAGAAATGGCACCTAATTTAATCTATGTGTGGTGGTGGGGGGGTGTCATAAAGTTCTTGGCTGAAGCATCAATTAAGCAGGGATCTGTAGGGTTAACTCAAACAGATCTTTGTCAAAAACGGAGTGAAATAATGTATTCATGGTCTTCTGTGCTTAAGAGAAGAGTCTTATTTCCACTTTTCTTCCTATAACTACAATTTGAATCAGTAGGGGAATGCATCAGCCTTTCTATGGGGAACCATAAATATAGGCAATTGATACCCAGGGTATAATCTATGATGCATTGTTTGGAAAAAAGCCTTGTGATCAGCTATCTCCACGTATTAATAGTAGGAGTTCACCTAATGCTGATTAATAACAACAACAAGGATTTATTAGAGGCAGTCAGAACTTGAGATATTTGATGAATCTAGGGTTTTAAAGTTAAAATAACTGAAGCCTCATATAAAAGACAGTTTGTAATGAAGCTTGTGTCTTCTAAGTATAACTTTTAGCTTGTGTCTATGTGTGTATAAGCTTAGATTACTTTTTTAAAATAAAAGAACGATGGTACAAAATTGACCTTTTGAACATTAATTTTTTAATTACATGGAATATTAAAAATACAGAGAAAGCAAAAATAAATATGACAGATGTTTACAAACCTACCACCTTGCTATGTCAAATCTTACCATTTTTGAAATACTTGCTTTGACTAGTATTTATTAAGAAGTAAATCATCAGAAGTACAGTTGAACCCCTCTGTGTTTCTTTTCCATCCTGTTTTATGTTCTCATTCATCAGAGATAATGCTAAATCCCATTAGAATATTATTGTGAATTGGGTGTTTGTCATTACCTAATTGCTTACCATAATCTCTTCTTCTCTTCTTTGGAACAGGTAAATCTCGATTTTTACAGGGAAGAGTAAATTTCCCACTTGCCCTTGCAGTAAGTGTACTGCTAGTGCTAAGATTTGGCCATTAAGATTGGGTAGTAGTGTTGTGTGTAACTAGAAGGAAATCTCCTTACAAATAAGGGAAGACATCTCCTTTGCCTCTTTCTCCATCCTGCCACTGGAACTCTGATATGATGATTAGAGTTATAGCAAGCATCTAGGATCTTAGGATAAAAGATATTGTCTGGGAAGGGCAGAGAGACAGATGGAAGAATGCTGTTGCTGATTATCTCGTGGGTCTGCCATATGTAAACCTTGGATGGTCTATCTCTCTGCGTATCTTTCACATGAGAGAAAAATAGTCATGTTTGCTGTTACTTCTTCAGTCTTTGTGTCTAACAATTGAACTTAACATTAACATTCTAACTATTCTAACTATTCTATGTATACATAAAAATATGTATTCTAAATACATAAAGAATATATTTTTCAAATTTAAATATATCAACATTCTATTTTTAACATTGACAACATTTTTTGTTACATTTTGAGATTTATACATTTTAACATATCTAATTCTAGTTCATTTTTATTTTGTTTATAACAGTATAGAATTTAATAATTTTCTGCTGGTGAACATTTAGGTGGTTTCTAACATTTTCCTATTGCAAACATGATGTGATAAACATTTTTAGAGATCTTTATTTTTGCACTTCTGCTAGAATTTCTTGTGGACTTTGGTATATAGATCTTGTATCTAGAAATCTTGCTGAACTTCTAAAAAAATTCTTAACAGTTCTATAAATTATCTTTGGGTTTCTATGAGAAAATTTTACTGGGAGAAATATTAATTTCTAATTGTATACCTCTTATTTTTTTCCCTATTACATTGTCTAGGACCTCAAATGGAAGTCAAAAGGAAGATAGCTTTATTTTATTTCTTCAGATAATTTCAATGCTTCTAAAGGTACATTATGTTAAATATATTTGTAGTTAATGTTAGTTAAATAAATTCTCTTTACTACTTGTTTGATAAACATTTTGTCGTGAATTAACAAATGAATATTTTGTCATTTTTTTATGTTGAATGCTTTTCCTGTACCTATTGTTTTTATTTATATTTTTAATGTAGTGCATCATATTAATACATTTGTAAATATTTTCCTTTTAAATTTAATTAGATTTTATCATAGCATCATGAGAAAATATTTTTAAAGTCAAATAGTTCTACAGTATTAGGATCCACTCCAAATTATCAGTAACCAGGGGCAACCCATTTCAAATCTTCTAGTGTTTCTTTGTGTATTTACTTCCATATTTCCAAATAACATAAACACATTGCTACTTCTTGGTTTTTCGGTTTTATATATTAATATGCTTCTATTTTTTTGTTTCTGATAGTATCGATTTATTGTTTACTTTGGAAGATGGGTATTTATCTCTCCCGCTCCCATTATAGTTGTATCACATTTGTGTTTAAATAAGTATTTACATTGTGGTATGTAAATAGTTTTCACCATTGAGCAAGGTAAGGTACTAGGATCAATTTTTTTTGTTTGTATGTGTATGTATATAGTTTATATATTATTTACTCTAGAGTTAATACATTCTTCACTTTTTATTTGCCTAGTTTTTCCATGTATCTGTCATTAATTCATTCTACAACTCACAAAGTGCAATCGTTTTTCAGTATATTCAAAGAAATTAAGGCAATATATTAGGGGTAGTGGTGTGTGGAATAATCACACAGAAAAAGACAGGTTTGTCATTTTTAAAGCTTTACATCTTTGTGAGCAGCTGTTGCCTGGGGACATCCTTTACCATCATCATGAGAATTACCTTACCTTTGCATTGGAGTCCAGGTTAGTTTTTCATTCCTTACTTTCTCTTCTTAGGTTGTTGGCTTTGTTTGGTAGAACATACCCTTCATCTTTTTCTGAATAAGAATTAATGGCATGAACACAAGGAAGGGAACATTAGACAGTGTGTCTATGCGAGTGTTAGGGGTGTGAGTAGGGAGAAAAGCAGAAAAATAACTATTGGGTACCAGGCTTAATACCTGTGTGATGAAATAATCTGTGCAACAGATTCTCATGACATGAGATTATGTATATAAACAAACCTTCACATATACCCCCAACCTAAAATAAAAATTAAAAAAAGAAAGAATTCATGGTAGGTAATTTTTAAAGATACTGCCAGTTTGGAAAATTGTTCATTTGACTGTCACACTTGGTTGATGGTTTGCCCTGGTATATAGACTTCTAAGTTTAAAATCACTACCTCTCCCTCCACATCTGAAGATATTTCTCCATTGTCTTGTAGAATCTGGTGTTCCCATAAGGAAGTTCAGTTCCTCTCTGATGCATGAGTGTATAAAATTGTGTATTTTTTCTCCTCTGTGGACCCTAAGTCTTTTATTTACCCTCACTGTTCTAATGTTTTATAATAATATGCCTTGGTGAGAGTCTGTTTTCATTTCTTGTACTCAGAGTGTAAAAGACACCAATGGGGTCTTTTAATCTCTAGACTCGTATTCTTTAATCATGGGAAATTCTTGTACTGTTTTGTTATCATTTCTTTCCCTGTGTTTAATCTTTCTTTCTGGAACTCCTAATATTTAGCTGTTGGTCCTCCTAAACAGATCTTTTGTTTTTAAGTTTCCTATTTTTAGCTCTTTGTACTTTGGTTCCAGAAGATTTCTCCTGTTTTATATTTCAAATACTATATTGGAGTTAAGATTTTTGCTGTCATATTTTTAATTTGGAAGAGCTCTTTTTTTCTTTTTGTCCGAATAGTATTTGTTCTTACCTCATAAATGTAATGTTTTACCTCTTTGAGATATTTTAAAAACCTTCATTCTTGCTTACTGCATTTCCTCTATTTTTTGATATTTTTTAACAATTATTTTCATCTATCATGTTGGAAGTATTCTTCAAAAAACAGTTCTTTGCTGTCCATTTATATTGAGAAGTGAGGCATTTGAAAGCTCATTGAAAGGCTAAACACATGGGATGAGGACTTTCTGAATTATGGGCTTCGCTATTGGGTACCGAGCAGACAGTTAGCTAGTTCCTTGCAGAATCTCTAGTAGTCCAGTAACTACATTTCTTTTCACCTGGTATCAATAGTCCAGAATCCTCAAGGCTACTGCTTGGACTTATAAACCTAGATGATGACCTTCCAGGAGTTGAGTGACAAAGGAAGCTGGACTCTCCTTTTGAGCATTTTTAGTTATGCATTCTTCCCTCAAGTGTACCTGGTATCACTGAGTCCAGAGGCTTCGGATTCCATGGTTCAAGTGCAGCCTCATCTTTTGCGGTCCTGAGTATAAGTGGGAATGAGGAGAGTAGTTATCTCATTTGGCGTTTATGAGGTGTCCTAGGAGTCAAACTGCTTCTTACACATACCTTTTTTCTTTCTTTCACTATATCTTGAACGTCAGAAGTATCTGGCATTTCCGATTCCTGGTTTCTATTCTATTAGGGTTAGGCTAAGAAATAGGGGTAGGGTTAAATGAGAGAATTTTACTCATTCTTTTCTGTCTCTATCTATGCTAATTCTGTCCTACCTAATGATTTAAAAATTGTCTTTCCCTTGCCTTCAGGCCCATGTAAGTCCCTAGGTCTCATCATAGCATTTCAGGCATCCTGTTTCACACACAACAATAATGGGAATGCTGTAAATCCAGTCTCCAAATCAGCTTGGTTCTATTTCTAATTGTGAGGTGGTGACTGTGCCCTCCAGTCCCTCTTGGGCTTGAAGGCTGCTAAAATCCATAGCTCCAGGTAGGGCTGGGAAGCAGGGATTTTCCCCCTTATTTGTAAGTTGCAAAACCCTATATATATAGCCACTAGCTCTAAACAGTGAGCCTAGTCCTGATTGCCCATCTTGGATGGCTTAAGTTTTATGGTAGTCACTCTGTGGGACCTGAACCTTTGCCCCACTGCTGAGCCCCAGATACAGAGCTCAGGATGCTCTTAGCTATATTCTCTATTTCTCAATTTTTTTTTTCTTTTGAGACAGAATCTCACTTTGTCACCCAGGCTGGAGTGTGATATTGGCTCACTGCAATAGTGTGATATCGGCTCACTGCAACCTCTGCTTTGTGGGTTCATGTGATTCTCCTGTTTCAACCTCTAGAGTAGCTGGGATTACAGGTGTGCGCTGCCACGTCCAGTGAACTTTTGTGTTTTTAGTAGAGGCCAGGTTTTGCCATGTTGGCCAGGCTGGTCTCGAACTCCTGACCTCAAGTGATCCACCTGCCTTGGCCTCTCAAAGTGCTGGGATTACAGGCGTGAGCCACCATGCCGGGCCCTTGGCTATATTCTCTCTCACTCATTTGTGCCTTTGTTCCCTTCCTTATCTGAAAGAAGTCATCTTTTCTCCCCTTTATTCCTATATCTTTTTGCAGGTGCATACAGGCATGTGTCCACACACATGCATATTTTTCTTTTTTGTTTGGAAAAGAGAAAGAAAGTGTGAACACAATATACCATCTTCACAGAAAAAATAAATAGAAGTTCTTTGAAATCAAACATAACAGCAACAATGACAACAACAAAATCAAAAGCCAATATCTAAATGCAAACTCACTTCCTTTTACTTAAAAAAAAACAAGTAAGATTTGGATTGGGTCTAATTTGGATACTATATATGACCGTGCTTTGTATTACCTTATGCCCCCTCACAAATCTTAATTATTCATTTTATGCTTATGAATCTAGGTCACCTCATTAAGAAATATTACAACCTTCTTCACACTGGCCTCATTTTTTTTTAATGCTTCAAACATAAAAGATGAACTTTTGAAAACCTGGGATTTAACTCTTTCTCAAGCGTATTCCCCAAACTTCCAATATAGTCAAAGCATTTTTGTTTCTGGAGTCCTTGAGCAGTGCGTGGCTGAGAGGCACACAATGAGAGGGTTATAAGGTTGTTCTCGACAGCCTGGGTGAGATTAAGTGATCTCTTTACTGCATATGGTTCTCCAGACCTGACCCACTGCCAGAAACACAGAAGTTCTCCGGGAAGATAAACACTGAGAAGTTCACTAAACATTTGGACTTTAATTTGCTTCTTGAAATGCCAGGCTGTTTTCTTTTTCTGGCAGAAATTGTTACTTCTCCTCTAATCTCACAGACTCTAAATGCTAGTCCTACTCTTGGTAACAATTTTCCCTGAACTTCATCAGTTCCATTCAACAAATATTTATTGAAGCGTGCCAGGCAATGTTAGGTACGGGGAATATAATAATAAATACAGCACAGGTCTGGTGCTTAATGACCTTGTGGTCTCAGGTTGGCAGAGACACACAGGCCTAGAAACCAGTGGCAAACCTTTGTCCTTAGCATTCTGGCTGCTGAGGCTCACATTTGCAGGATGGTTTGCTCACTGAGACCTTGAACTTGAGTTTCCTCAACTGTATAAAGAACATGATAATGGTACTATATGGTGTACACATATATACGTAAGTAGATGAGTTATAGATTATGATTCTATTATACATACAGTTGATCCTTGAACAACATGGGTTTGAATTCTGCGAGTCCACTTATATATGAAGTTTCTTCCACCTCTGCCACCCCTGAAAAGTAAGACCAACCCTTCCTCTTTGTCCTCCTCCTTCTCAGTCTGCTCAACATGAAAATAGTGAAGATAAAGTTGTTATGATGATCCACTTACACTCAAGGAATAGCACATATATTTTCTCTTTTTATGATTTTCTAAAAGTATTTTCTCTAGCTTCCTTTGTTATAAAAATACAGTGTATCATACATGCAAAATACAAAATACTTGTTAATTGACTTTATGTTTTCAATAAAGCTTCCAGTCAACAATAGGCTATTAGTGGTTAAGTCTGTGGGAGTTAAGAATCATATTGGGATTTATGACTGTGGGGGTGTCAGCAGGTCAGCACCCCCATGCCCCACATTGTTCAAGGGTCAACTGTATTTATGTAAATATACATACACACATGTGGATATATGTATACATTCATATATTGTATATATGCACATAGTATCCATACCTATCTATGTGTATATATATGTATGTGTGTGTATTGTAGATTAAATTCCATAATACATGTAAAGTATAAACTTGAGACTGGCAAATAGGAAGCACTTCTTAAATATTAACTTCTATTTGTTATGTATATGTTACATTTATAACATGAAGGAAAGCCTAAACTAATCACGAATAAACCATGATCTTTAGAGACAGGTAGGTCTGGGTTTAAAACCTTATTCAACAGCTTATAAACTTGAGTAACCTTGTATGTAAAGTCTTTAGTCCATTTCATAATCAATACTCAATGAATGTTGCTTTTATTATTATTAATATTTTTAGAGAGTGAGGGTCTCACTATGTTGCCTAATGTGGAGTGCAGTGGCTGTTCACAGACATGATCATAGAGTACTATAGTCTCAAACTTCTGGGCTCAAGTGACCCTCTTGCCTCAGCTTCACAAGTAGCTGGGACTACAGATGTGTGCCACCATACCTGGCACTTTTATAGTTATCATTTCTTAAGATTATGAAACAAAGCTTTCTCATCTCAAAAATATTACTGTTATCGTTAAATTATAATTATATTTAAATTATTTGTGTTGGAAATAATATATAATATGATTATATTATCTATAATATTTATACCATATAAACAATATATAAATAATATATAATTTATTATCTATTTTATATAATATATTCTATATTTAGTATATAATCTTTATATTGGAAAAATATATAATATATATAATATAATATAAATATTTAGATAATATATAAATTATATATAATATATAATATTATTTCCAACAGTATTTATTTTCTGTCTCCATTATACATTTTGCATTCAGCTCATCTACTTCATTTCTGTCACCATTTTCTAGCTCAAATCTTGGTCACCTATCTCTTTATTATATTAATCTTCTAATTCATGTCCCTGGTTTCAATTACTCTCTCCTCAAGTCCTCTTTCATAAGACTTCCAGATAAATTTTCTTTAACTGCAAGTCTGATGATATCATGCCTCTATTCTCCATCGCTGGTATAATAAAGTCAGACACTTGTTTCTCATTTCAACCTAAATTTGAATTCTATTTACCTTCTTATCTTTAATTCTCACTATTCCCCATTATATACTTGACAAGCAAATTTGAAGGAGATAGTCACTCTCTACTGAACCTTGCCCTTAAATCCTCTGGCTTCTTCCTGTAATACCTCCTTGAGCTTTGCTGCATGTCCAAATCTTCCAAGGCTGAATCAAGCTCTTTTATTTGATGGTTTGTTCTCTGGTCCTGTCTCCCTTTCCTTCAAATACTCAACATTTTAACTACATCTTTACACTGGCTAGATTTTGACTGTTCTAAATTCTACCTGCCTATTGTTTATCCCTGGTACCTTCAGCATTTAGCATATTTTGTTCATTAAGATAATACTAGTTTCTCTAACAAATAAACCCCAAAATTTTGGTGACTTAATGCAAGAAAAGTTTGTTTCCTTCTCAGTTGAGAATGTAATGTGGGTCTTTCTGCTTTGTAGACAGCTTCTCTTCAAACAGTGATTCAGAGACCCAGACTCTCTCCATCTTGGGGTTCTGCAATTTCCTGAGATCTCAGAGTTCTCTGCCTCAGTAGAAAGGAAACAAGAGAGTAGAAAAGCAACATCTACATCTTAATCACCATCACCTGGACATATGTCACTTACATTCATATTCCACTGCAAAACCAGTCAGTTGGTCCATCACTGATGCAAAAGGGCAAGGGAAGTTTAGTCCCTGGCTGGGAAGCTCCCTCCCAGAGATAGCTCTATTCTATAGAAGAGCGAGCAGAAATTTTGGGTGAAGAGTAAGCCATCTCTGCCATACTCTGGTATTAGGTGACACTTCATATGAAACACATATAGGTGAAGGTGATAATAATGTTTAGAATACCCAGCATTTATTTCCTATACTGAATCTTTTTATGATAGGAATGGTATGTGTGTGTATGTATGTGTGTGTGCGTGTGTATACATATTTTAAAAATATATGTAAATATATAAAATAAATAAATATATATACACATATATAAGTATATTTTTAAGTAAATGTTAAAATGTTGAGAGTATTTGAAGGAGAGAGAGAGGGGACCAGAAGAGACACCATCAAGTAAAATCTTGATTGGGCCTTGGAAAATTTGGATGTGCAGCAAAGCTCAAGGAGGTATTACAGGAAGAAGCCAGAGGAAAATAAGGGCAAGGTTCAGTAGAGAGTGACTATCTCCTTCAAATTTGCATGTCAAGTATGTTAAGAGGAATAGTGAGAATTAAAGATAAGAAGGTAGATAGAATTCAAATTTAGGTTGAAATTAGAAACAAGTGTCTGACTTTATTATACCAGCGATAGAGAATAGAGGAATGATATCATCAGATTTGCAGTTAAAATGATTTATCTGGAAGTCTTATGAAAGAGGACTTGAGGAGAGAGTAATTGAAACCAGACGTGGATTAGAAGACTAATATAATAAGGGAGAGGTGACGAAGATTTGGGCTAGAAAATGGTGATAGAAATGAAGTAGGTGAGCTGAATGCAGAATATATAATGGTGGTAAAATAAATACTGTCAATTGCATTTGTGGGGCAGAGGATCAGGAGCATAAAATGCAATCTTACATTTAATTTGGGTAACTGAGAGAATGCTGGTGACATTAATAGAAGTGAGGATGGGAGGATGAGTATGGAGGAGGAAATGGGGAGTTGTTAATTGTTTTGGACATTAGTAATAGAATACTTGTGTGGGAGAGTCTGTTGATGTTGACCAATAGGTGGTTGTCAATTTTGGACTATCATTAAAGAGAGATCATCAGTTAAATCAGCAACATTTCTTGTAAGATGTGTATTTGCAAGGATTATTTGAATGGGGAAGTAAGTGACTAATTGGTAAGCTAATTGGACTGGGGGTACAGTGTCTTAGTAACAAAATACCATAGATGGGTGCCTTACATAACAGAAATTTATTTTCTCACAGTTCTGGAATTCTGGTAGAATTTCATAATCAGAATGACAGCTGATTTGGTGAGGTCTCTCTTCCTGGGGTGCAGAGAGCCATCTTCGCTATGTCCTCGCAGGGCAAAGAGAAAGAGGAAAAGGAAGCAAGCTCTCTGATTCTTCCTCTTCTTCTTTCTCTTCCTCTTCCTCCTCTTCTTCTTCTTTCTTCTTCTTCTTCGATAGAGTCTCGCTCTGTCGCCCAGGCTGGAGTGCAGTGGCACAATCTCGGGTCACTGAAACTTCTGCCTCCTGGGTTCAAGCAATTCTCTGCCTCAGCTTCCCAAGTAGCTGGCATTATAGGCGCCCACCACCACTCCTGGCTAATTTTTAAATTTTTAGTAGAGACAGGGTTTCACCATCCTGGCCAGGCTGGTCTTGAACTTCTGACCTCATGATCTGCTCACCTTGGCCTCCCAAAGTACTGGGATTACAAGTGTGGTGCAATCTCGGCTCACTGCATCCTCTGCTTCCTGAGTTCAAGCAATTCTCCTGCCTCAGCCTTCTGAGTAGCTGGAACTACAGGAGCACACCACCACACTTAGCTGACTTTTGTATTTTTAGTAGAGATGGGGTTTCGCTATGATATCCAGGATTGTCTCGATCTCCTGATCTCGTGATCCACCCGCCTCAGCCTCCCAAAGCGCTGGGATTACAGGCATGAGCCACTGCGCCAGGCCCCACTGCTGATTCTTATAAGGACACTAAACCCATCATAAGGACCCACCCTCATGAAACCATCTAACTCTAATTAATTCCCAAAGGCTCCATCTCCAAATATCATCATATTGGGAGCTAGGGCTTCAACATATAACTTTTGAGGGGACACAACATTCAATCTATAGCACACAGATATCCAAGTCTGAAGAAAAATAGAAGTTAGAGTAGGGAAGATACTTCCTGATGGAAGTTTTTTAGAAGAGTCAAAATTGATTGAAGTTGAAAGTTTTCAAGGATTCCATATGCTAAGACAAAGTAATAGGCACACACTTGGCATCCTAATTGATCATTAGGGAGAAGTCAGGAATGTGGAAACACTACACCTCTCTAACTTGTGAAGTTGAAAATGTCTGCCACAACAAAATTGAATTTTGACCTTACCCAGTATAAAATTAACTTCTCAGTTTATTTCTCAAAACTGAAAAAGCACTTTTAAGGCTTTTAATGTAAGTGGTATCCAAGCTATACAGTTTATTAGTTTATTTGGCATGGTCTCCTTGATAAGTAGAGACCTGAAATAGCTCCTAGAGATGATCTGAGATTCCTGCCTTTCAAACCGTGTTTCATTCTAAGGATAAAGAGGAGCTGCCTCAGGGTTGACCCAGGATGTGAGGGTGGTCAGAGGCTGAGATAGAATCGACACCTTTCATATCTCTCCTACCTCTTCCACTCTTTAGCCAGACCAAAGTCACATTTATTCTGTTATATATTAGGCTCCCGGCTAATATTTCATCTGAAGAAAAGATTTCATGGCTCTCTGGCTATGGGCACATCTGTGCCTACCCATGTCAACCTATGTCTAACAACTATGTGAAAAACAACACTCTAGAGCAGAACCTGCAAACATTTTCTGTACTTGGCCAGATGAAATTTAAACCTTTGGAGGCCATACGTTCTCTGTCATAACTATTTAACGATGCTGTTGTAGTAGGAGAGCTGTCATAGACAATACATAGAAAAATGAGCATGGCTGTGTTCCAATAAAACTTTATTTGCAAAAAACACATGGGGATTTGTTTGCAGATCTTTGATGTCAATCAACTTCCCTCTTGTTTTGCATATTGAGAAATAGAGGTAGAGTGAGGCTAAGACGCTTACTAAAGGTAATAAAGTGGTTAGGAGTAATCATGAGAAAAAAACTTCAGTCTCCTTATTCATTTCAGTCACCCTCTATTCCACCTCATGCATATTCCATCTTCGTCAAGATCCCTCAAAGTGTTGTTCTGGTGCCTTGAACATGCTGTAAGATTAATTAATTGGTTATCTACCTTTATTATATGCCCTCTTCACAAGCCAAATGCTTTGCATGTATTATCTCTTTTAATATTCATGACAACTCTATAATGTTGATATTATCATTTTCTGTTTTACAAAGAAGAACATGGGAGTTTAGAGACTTGTCCAAGATCACACTTTAATAAGCCTCTTTAACAGTCCTGATTGGCTCAGGCCGCTAACCTTAGAATTTATCATCAACTCCTTCTTTTCTCTTGGAGTCCCTGGAGTCAATTAATCAAAAATTGTTTCAGCTTTCAGAATATAGTCAGGATTCAGCCATTCTCATCACCTCTGCTATTACTATTTTGGCTTGAGCTGCATTCACCTCTTCCCAGGATTGCTGCAACAGCCATCTAGTAGGTCTCCATGCCTCCAGCTTTGTACACTTAAGGTCTATTCCCACCATAGTAGCAAGAATGATTCTATTAAAACATGAGATAGATCCTGGCACTTGTCTTCCAAAAACCTGCCAGGGCAACTCATGTTATTCAATAAAGGCAGAAATCCTACCACAGCCCTCATGGCCCTGCATACTCTGCCCCTAGCCATAACTCTCTTACTCCTCTCTCCTCCAACTCTTTGCCTACCTCCTGGGCTTCCTCGTTGGCCCTGGACAGAACAGGCATGGCCTCTCTTTAGGACCTTCTCTGTAGCTGTCCCTCTCTCTGCATTGCTTTCCCTCCCCTACTGCATGTCCACAGGCCTGCCCAACTTCCTCACTGCTCCTCTGCTCACCTGTAGGCTTCTCAGTAAGGTCCACCTTGACAGCCTTCAAAATTCCTGGTTCCCTGGTCCTGCTCTGTGTTTTCTTTTCCCCATAGCACTGGCCAGCTTATAACATAATATGTAATTTATTTGTAATGCTTATTGTTCATTGTCTCTCCCCAACCTTCTACAAGCCCTGACCAATCAATGTCCTTGAGGGCAGGGATCTGTATTTTGTCTGTCTTTTTCTCTCTAAGGCAGTGAGCAGCTTTGGATCCTAAGTAGGCACTGAATAAATCTTTACTGAATGAATGAATAAACCTGACTCTTATTTCAAGAACTTGTTCTTAATTAATGGCCAAAGAAGTAAGATATTAAATAAATAAATGAATAAATGGAATGAATGACTCCTCTGCTAATTTGGGAATTCTCTGAGCCATGGGATTGTCTCTTAATCATGTGAGTATGCCTGGAACAAAGCAGGTGCTTCGTAAGTGCTTACAGAATTAAATTACATCCTGCAGGCACCAATTCTGACATTTGGGAGGCCCTATTACCCCATAAAATGCTTCCCTCCTGTTTTGGCCCATCATGACCACAATTATACTTCTCTTACCCAAAAAAACCCTTTGTCCCTTGGCTGAAGTTCAGACCCTGCTGCTTCCAGCCAGACTGGGCAACAAAAAGGAGCTTCAGAAGGAAGGACAACAGTCACTTTCTTCTGCAGAATTCCTCCCAGGCTGCTTAAGCCTCTCTCCATGTCTCCCATTTTAAACCTTTTTGCTTTCTTTGCTCTGCAGGATTCTAGCTGACAGCCCAAAGAGGTGACTCTGGCTGGATAGTATAAGGAGAGTGAGTGTTTCCCGGGGAATCCTTCCCCCAGGAAACAAGTGTCAGGGGCTCCCTTTCCTGCCTTTTATCAAAGATTTTCCAGAGGCCAGAGATTAGCACAAATTCAAGGAAAATAATAATTTGCTACTTACCAAACTGCAGTTTTGTAGCAGCAAACTTGCCATCGATGTTAAATCTGAAGATAAAGCCCTGATAACTCCTTCTAATGCTATTTCACTCCCAGCATCCATCCTTAAGGTAGAATATTTAACACAACACATGCTGAGTGTCAAAAAACTGCAGGTACCAACCCTGCCACTGAGGAAAGTTTAGTATACCTCCCCAAGAAGAGAAGTACAAAGGTTGTGGAGAAAGGATTTAAACTAGGGTCTACATGCCCTTGTATGTTCATTGCCACTCTATTCACAATAATAAAGACATGGAATCAACCTAGGTGCCCATCAGCAGTGGACTGGGTAAAGAAAATGTGGTATATATACAGCATGGAATACCACCCAATAAAAAAGAAAGAATGTCCTTTGCAGTAACATGGATGCAGCTGGAGGCCATTATCCTAAGTGAATGAACGTAGAAACAGAAAGCCAAATACTACATATTCTCACTTATAAGTGGGAGCTAAATATTAGGTACACATGAGAATAAAGTGGCAGCAATAGACGCTGGGGCCCCTAGAGAGGGAAAGGAGAGAGGGAGGGCACAAGGATTTTAAAACTACTGCATGCTATTATTCTCAGTACTACAAACCTCAGCATCACTTAATATACCCAGGTAACAAACCTCTGCACACATACCCCCTGAATCTAAAATAAAGTTGAAATTACATAAAACAAAATCAAAACAACCAGGATCTATCTGGTTTCAAGGCGATTTTTATTCATTTATTTATTCATTCATTCATTCATTCTTCAAGCACACGTTTATGGAGCACCCACTATTGGTCAGGGACCATTCTCAGATCTTGGGAGACAGTCATGAACAAAACAGATAAAAATTTTTGCCTTTGTGAGCCTTTTACATTCTAGTAATGAAATGTAGATAATAAAAAGTAAAAAATAAAAAAAATGTATGGACAAAAAAGTGAAAGAAGAGCAGGTAAGGGAAATTGAAACTGCAGAGCCAGGGGAAATTTGCAGTAGGAAATCCAACATGCTGGGTAGACTTCATTCAGAATGCTGGATATGATCAGGGTTGAAGGAGGCAATGGAGTTCAGCCAGCAGATGCTTGAGGAAAGAGCATTTCCAGTGGAGGAGCGGCCATGGCAGAGGCCCTCAGACAGCGGGCACGTGTCTGTGTGCGTGTGGCCGGCCCAGTGACTGGTTTGGCTGGAGTAGAGTGAGTACATGGGAAAGGCAGATTGTAAGGACCCAGAGGGCATTGCAAGGGCTCTGTGAGGACTTTGATTTCTCTCGGGGTAGAACCACTGCAGGGTTTTGTGCAGAGGAGCAGCTGCCTCGTGTCTTTATAGGCTCTCTGGCTGCTCTGTGGAGGCCAAGGTTGTGTCAAGGTTGAAAGCAGGCAGACCAGTCGAAAGGCTGTTGCAATACTCAGGCAAGAAACGATGGTGACTTAGACACAGCCTCCAGGGTGGGGGAGCTGCCTTTCTCCTGACACAGCTCCTCTCTCATCCACCTTCCTCTCTCAGCTGATGATGTGTTTATAGAATCTCATACAGTCAGTTCCTCCTGTGTAAGGTGGCCTTTTCTTTCTACCCTCTGTCCTTTGGCTCAGGTCCTCACTCCTCTCCTTAGCTCCCCTGCATACCCACAGTAATCCTGGCCCTGAACTTCATATCTCCAGCCTCTTCTGTGGCCCTGTTTTGTGCCCAGGCCTCACCCACAGCAGCCCCAGAGCTCTCTCTTGCCTGCCTGTCCTGGTTGGTTGTTGTTATATTACCTGACAACCATTTCCTCTGTTTTTCCTGATCTGTGTGATATTGTAAAACAGGCCCGAGTATGCTAGCTAATGCATAAATCTGGGAACAAAGCAGGTGCTCCTGCAGTCCATCCCAAGTCCAGAAGGATGGCAAACTGACTCCCAGTTTCCACTTCTTCCAGCCAGGGACCGTCAGTGCTTGTCTCGAGGGGCTGTCCTATCAGTCAATGGGACAACACACGGGGTGTTACATTGCAACAAGAACATTACATAGATGATAAGGAAGGGAAAGGAAGAGGAAAGGGAATATGTTCAGCACACGCTTTATGTCATGCACTTTGTCTCCAGTATATTATGGAACTGTCACAAGGACTCTGTGGGTTGGTTCTAGCATTCGTTTTTTCACCGATGGGGGAAGGAAAAATAAAACAACCGGCACTGAACCTACCGCTGACTCCTGTCATGAGGGTGTGAGCAACCTCCAAGATAGAAAGGTGTTCCATGTCTGGAGAAGACAACAGATTCCTTGTTTAAAAAGGAAAAATGAAATGTTAAAAGGACGGCTTGGATTCTCAGGCTTGGGCATGACTCAGTCATCACGTTAAATCAGCATTGTCTCCAGAGCTTCAGCCAGTTCCAGGCTGTGGAAAGGTAGGCACCCAGGCCAGGGCTCCCACAGCCTATTCCAGACACTTCTCCTTGGCCCACATAAGGAAGGGGTATGTGAGTGCTTTCCCATCACACCAAAATGCAACTAAGCAGAAAGGATGCATGACTTGGGCCTGGAAAAACATTTACAACAACCTGACAATGGAATCCATTTGTCCAGGTCTAGCCGGGTGTGGCGGGTGAAGCAGGAGTCCCACCTAATGACACAAGAGCTCCTTTTCATCATTTGTGGTTAGGTTTTCCCCCACCTCCCAGGCGGTGCAGAGTGCATGGGCAGGGGGACTACGCCTGTGGTGCAGGAATGCACTGAGAAGGTGCTGCCCAGGGAGCCCTGCCCTGCATGTGTGAATCACCCAGTTGGAAGGTCATTCCTGGCTGGTTTGCATCTTGTCAGCATTTTACAAACTGGTAATTCTCTCACCCAGAATGCATCTCCCCCTTGCCAGAGTCTGGAAATAGGGCCAAAGAATTTGGCATCTTCAAAGCCAAGAGCCTTCTTGTTTCTTCGGTCATAGGGGCTTTCTGAGAGCTGACAGAGTTGTGGCTTTGAGGGTGAAATTTGTGTGTCAACTTGGCTAGACTACAGTGACCAGTAGTTTGGTCAAGCTCCAGTCTAGATGTTCCTGTGAAGGTACTTTGTAGATGTGATTAATATTTACAATCAGTTGCTAATAAGTAAAGTAGATTATCCTCCACAATGTGGATGGGCCTTATCAAGTCAGCTGAAGACTTTCACAGTGAAGACTAAGATTTCCTCACAAGAAGGGATCTTTGCTTAGAGACTGCAACATAGAAATCCTGCCTAACTTTCCAGCCTTCAATCTCAAGACTGCAACATTTCTTGCCTGATCTCCAGCCTGCTTGCTTGCCTTATAGATTTTGAACTTACCAGCTCCCACAGTGGTGTAAGCCAATTCCTTAAAATGATCCTTCTATCTCTCTCCTCCTCCTTGACTCTCCCTAGGTACAGTCATGTAGCTCATAATGATGTTTCAATAAACAACTGCATATATGATGATCCTAGAAGATTATAATGGAGCTGCCCTATACAGGTGTACAATATTTAAATGTTTCATATTGTGTTTATGCTGCTCCTTTCTATGTTTAGATACATAAACACTTAACATTGTGTTATAATTGCCTACAAGATTCAGTATAGTAACAGGCTTTACAAGTTTGTAGCCTAGGAGCAATAGGCTATACCGTGTGGTCTCTGTGTGTAGTAAACTATGGCATCCAGGTTTTTGTAACTATATAATGTTTACACAATGACAAAATCATCTAATGATACATTTCTCAGAGCGTATCACTGTCATTAAGTGACATATAACTATAATGTGTAAGTGTGTGGGGTATGTGGGTACATTCATACATGTGCATATGTGTGTGTATATAATATATATATGTGTATATATATAAAATACATATATACTGTTTTCCCTTGGTATCTGTGGGAGATTTGTTTCAGGACCCCCTGCAAATACCAAAATCTATGACTCTCATGTCTCTGATGTAAGATGGCATAGTATTTGTATGTAACCTATATACATCCTCTGGTATACTTCAAATTATCTCTGAATTACTTATATCTAATACAATGCAAATACTATGTAAATAGTTGCATTATTTTTTAAAGTTTTAATATTTTTATCATTGTATTGTTATTTTTTATTTTTTTTCTCTGAATATTTTTCATCTGCAGCTGGCTGAATCTGCACTTATATATAATAATTATAGAATCTATAAGAATTATATGTAATGTAATAATTACAATAATATATAGCATTGCTATAATACAATATAATAATATAAAATGTCTATATGAATATCTGACTACTGAAATATTATAGTTAGGGAACTGTGAAAACTCCCTCAGGACTCTTGAAGTCCTTTAGAACTCTAAAATCTCAAGCATTCCTCATTTGCACATATGAACACTGGAACCCTGCCTTGAGTCAGGCCTATGGTATGGTACCTGGTTCAGGAGCAGGATGTGACTGAAGAGTAGAATCTTAGCCAGTGAGGGTACCCTCTGCAAACTTACTCAGCTGCCTTCCTATGGGGCCATGGCTCCAGGGAGCTGTGCAGGCTGCATCTCTGCTTGGCTTCTGGATCTGTCCTTCCAGACCCCTGGTGGAGGTGATGAACTGCCCAAGTGATACTCTTTCTGTATTACTCCTTTTTGCTTTTGTTTCTATTTTTGTTTTTGAGATGGAGTCTCATTCTGTCACTCAGGCTGGAGTGCTGTGGTGCAATCTCAACTCACTGCAGTCTCCACTTCCTGGGTTCCTGCCTCAGCCTCCTGAGTAGCTGTGATTACAGGTACCCGCCACCATGCCTAGCTAATTTTTTTTTGTATTTTTAGCAGAGACGGGGTTTTGCCATTTTAGCCGGGTTGGTCTCAAACTCCTGACCTCAGATTATCTGCCCATCTTGGCCTCCCAAAGTGCTGGGATTACAGGCCCAAGCCACCGAGCCCAGCCTTGTTTTTGTATTACTTCTTGAGACACAATCATCTCCGGGTAATCCTGTGTGGCAGTTATCCATCCATCCTTCCATCCATCCATCCTTCCATCCATCCATCCAACATAGATTTATCCAGCACCTTCCTTCTACCCACTCTTGTTCTGGTTGCTTCTTGGGGAGGGCACACGAAGGTACAGATAAGCTATCTTGTAGTTCTGTGGTCTAGAGAGTTCCTACCCTTGAGGTCCACAGAGGGAAATTCTAATCTCCTTTTCCCCAGACAGCCTCAGTGCTACGAACCGTCTCTATGTTTCTTCTTGCCTCTCTTTGGATGCAGGAGCATGCTAGCAGCACCGTGGCTGACCACTGTTGCCATCCTTGGCTACATGTCTTCCGGTTCCATCTTGACAGTTGAGGGCCTAGGAGATCCTCAGGAACCCCTCGCTGGGGTTTACAGTCACCCCCTACTTTCCCACTCCTCTCTGGAATTGTGCCTGATGGTAGGAACTAATGTCTATCCATCCCTTTCCCTGAGCCTCAGGCTGTTTGTTCATGACTTTCATCCTTTCCTTATTCCCTTCTTCCTTCCCCTCCCCTCCCCTCCCCGCCCCTTCCCTTCCCTTCCCCTTCTTTCCCTTTCCCTTCTTTCCTATTTTTGAGATGGAGTCTCACTCTGTTGCCCAGTCTGAGAGTACAGTGGCGCATCTCAGCTCACTGCAATCTCCACCTCCCAGGTTCAAGCAGTTCTCTGCCTCAGTTTCCCAAGTAGCTGGGATTACAGTCACCCACCACCATGCCAGGCTAATTTTTTTGTATTTTTAGTAGAGACAGGGTTTCCCCATCTTGGTCAGGCTGGTCTTGAACTTCTGACCTCCTGATTCACCTGTCTTGGCCTCCTTCCAAAGTGCTGGGATTACAGGCATGAGCCACTGCACCCAACCATGACTGTGTTTCTTGAAGATTCCTTTTCTTCCTGTGTGACCCTTTTTAAGGACCAGCTCTAGCCTGGAGGCCCACACAGAGCTCTAGAGAAGGAGCATCATGACAGACACATCTGCTATCCCATGAACCTCACTGCTCCCACTTCGCTCTCAGGCCCACACTCTTGCTGCTCAAATACCACCATGGCATACCTGCATCCATGGCAGGTGGCACGAGCCAGGCTTCCTGGTCCTTTTCTTAGCTTCTGGCTATAATTTCATGTTTCTCCTTTGGGAAAGAGATTGACATGAAAACCAAAACTAAAATAGTGTAGTAAGTGCCAGTAAGAGGCAGCTGTAGTGTTCTGTATGGACTCCTGAACCTAAGGGGGCAGGTCAGGTCAGAGTCAGCAAAGGCTTGCTAGTGGAGGGGGTGGGTAATATGAGATCTGAGTGGTCAAAAGGAGTCAGAGAGATAAATGGACAGTGGGGAAGAGAGTTTTGGCAGAGTGAACACCCCCTGTGGCAGCACATTAAGATGTGGTCTAAAACCTGGAATCAGTTTGTGTCCTGGGTGGGAGGGACAAAACACTATGGGGCTCATGTCTGTAATCCCAGCACTTTGGGAAGCCGAGGTGGGCAGATCACTTGAAGTCAGGAGTTCGAAACTAGCCTGGCCAACATAGTGAAATGCCATCTCTACTAAAAATATAAAAATTACCCTGGCATGGTGGTGTGCACCTCTAATCTCAGCTCTTGGAAGACTGAGGCAAGAGAATTGCTTGAATTGGGAGGCAGAGGTTGCAGTGAGCTGAGATCATGCCATTGCACTGCAGCCTGGGCCACAGAGTGAGACTCTGTCTCAAGAAAATTAAAAAAAACAACACTATGGGGCTGTTTCTCATCCTGGAATACAAAGAGAAGCACCTTAACTAGACATTGTTTTCTCAAAGAAGTGAGGCTTCTCTAGTGATGACACTTTCTGGCACCTGGCATCCTGCCTGAGTAGGGTAAGATGGATACCTTCAAATTACCATTTCTTTTTCCACTCCCGTGATACAATGAGCCAACTCCTGAAAATTCGCATTGTAAAATCATGAAGATACTCTAATTTCAATCCTGTGAACACAGACATGAGAAGGAAAAAAAGCTGGGAAGCACATATGCAAAAGGTGGTCATTGGTTAAGGTGAGTGCTATTTGGTTAATTTAATTCTTGGCTTTATTTTTTGTGTTTTAACTAGCTTTAAAATTATATTTTAAAAAAATTATATTTGGGTTATATTCAAACAGCTCCCCTGACACATATTCTGGGTCTAATTTCCAGGTTCCAGCATAAGATTCTCATCCTTCAGATGAAATTAGTCTAGTTCTGTAATATATTAGCAGAGGCTCTATTAGGAAGTGATAAAGCCACATACAAACGTCTCCAGGAATATAGATGATTTTTCTGCCGATGGCAAGGACTGTTATCCCAGATCAGCCTAATAAATTTGCATTCATGGCACCCATTAAGGTGTCTTCTTTGTGGTGATTGCCATTTTAGAAAATGGAAGGAAAATTCAGCAATGCTGTTTGTGATGTGGCTGCAGAATTCCCTGATGGCTGAGGGTCCCAGAAAGCTGTGTCCAGCATACAATATCCTTTGTTTAAGCATCTACATCCTTCCTTCAAGCAGGCTGCCAGCAAGGCAGTCATGCCCCTCTCTCACTCAGTTCAGGCAGGAATCAAAGCATAATTTGGTCTCTTTGTCATTTTCAAAAATCAAACCTGCCCAGGGACCAAGTTCCAGCATCAACTGTTTTTGCTTTATGTTTTATTTGAAGACATTTAATTTTGAGCCCTGTATGTTTTCAATGATATTTTTAATTTTTGATAGAGTAGACTGTGTACATGTATAAAATACTCTTCATTTATATAGAGCAGCTCTTTCATTAGCTATCTGACTTTTTTTTAAGGATAAAGGCAAATTAATGATCTTAATTAATAACTAAGTGATTATAACTATTCATTGTTTTAATTATTTTTTAAAAAATAGTAATTACATATCAAATATATAAAATTATTACTTTATGTCCAGCTTTGCATCAAGTATTTTACATATATTTGCTCATCAGGCTTTACCGGAATCTTATAAAGTAGACAGAGAAACTAATGTCCACTTTATGAATAGAGTCTCAGGAAGGGTAAGTGGCTTGTTCAAGTTCTCATGGCCAACGAGGTGGGACGCTGAGATTTTAACCAAGGTATGTTTGGTGCCACATAACATACATAATGTGATATTACATGTATACTGTATATGTATATTTATGTGTGTACATAATTATATATTATATTATTTATTTATATGTGACACCCAGACTTCCAAATCACATTTTCTCCTTATCTCTCTCTTTTTCTTTTTTTTCTCACTTTTTCTATCTTTTGGCATTTTGGCTCCTTCAGATGGTCGACTAACCCTGCTGTCCTTCATGGGACGTGATCTGAGAGGGCTAAATGTTAAAGCATTTCCCACCTTATGTGGACTTTCCAGCTCACCTGTGCCAAAAGTGGACTGAACTCCTGATCCTGATGCCAGAGGACCTCGGATCATATCTCATTTCTTCTTTTCCAGCCTCATATCTTTGGACAAGTCTTTCAGTTTCTCTGAGCCTCAGCTTCCTCATCTCATGTGTTGGCTGAGGCTCACACGAGCTAGTGTCCTGTGTGCTTGCCAAAATTATCATGAGGATTAAACGTGAGGATAGATGTGAAAGCACTTTATGAGCTGTAAAGTGTAGTTGTCACCCTGTCATGTTCTCTGGGTTGCACTTCCTCTGTGATGAGAGTTTATCTGGGAGGCAGGACAATAAGGAAAACAGGAATCCCTGCAGCTCCAGCCCTGCAGATGAGCAGGAATTAGAAAGGTCATGTGGGATCCAGCAAAACGTCCAGGAGGCAGGATTAGTCATCATCCCAAGGCAGAGGCACTTGTTTGTTTCTATTCCAGGAATTTGTCATCATCACAATTCCACCACTCCCTGCCTCTGCTTATTCTGAACCCGCCATTTCTATTCCTATCTCTCAGCCTTGTGGCTTTTGCTGCCTCTTACCATTGTCTGCCTCTTGTCTTTCACACACAGCCTCCTCTCTGAGTTAGTTCTGCCTTTGTTTCTGTTAAGGACCACTGACTCATTCTCTAGGTCTCACACTTCTACTGCCCAGGGAGAAGGTCAGTTTGCTGTCATCAGTGTGCTGGTAAATGTTTAATAACTAGCTCTCTGTGGGAGGCTGGGTGGGGGTAGGGGAAACTCTGACACCTGTATGTTGGCAATTTCCATAGTACAAATACTCCTACGATAGATGGTTTCAAGCTATCAACATAATGTCACCTGGCTCCTTAAAACCTGAAAATGGAAAATTGGATCCCATAAGCCAGCTCCAGCATATCACTCTCACCCCTATCTGCTGCCTCGTAGCTGCTGGTCAACCCAGGGATTGACTGGTCTTGAGCTGGGGTTCCATCTTGGTCCATTTAGCTGTGTCCAAGGTATCAGGGTTGCATATTTAACTTCTCTCTGAAAGTCCTGTGGACATAGGAACTTTCCAGTTTATTTGTTTGACTCTCATTTTACAGATGTCTCTGTGACTTTAATAAATGAAGGGGAGAGGTAGAAAATGAGGGTAAGTAAATATAAATTAGATATTTATAATATTAAGTAAATATAAATTAGAAAATGATTAATGCCACAAGAAAGGTATAAAAAATGTAAAATGAAGGTACAGAGACAGGAAATGTCCCTTTCAAGTTGGTGGCAAACAAGGAAGATTTTATGGAGCAGATAAAATTTTAACAGAGACTTCAAGGATGACAGGATTTGGCGAGGTAGAAATAGAGCAGAAGGTGTTCAAGACAGAAAAAAAAAAAATGTTTGAAGAGAAGTGTGGAGTGAGGAAGCATGGAATAGGTATGGAGTTAGTGAGCATTTCATTTTGTTGGAGCTGAAAGTTTGTGAAGAGGAAAGGGTGATCCTATTAGGAAGAAAAGTTGGGCCAGTCATGGTGGCCCATGTCTGTAATCCTAGCACTTTGAGAGGTCACGGTGGGCAGCTAGTTTGAGCTTGGGACTTCAAGACCACCCTGGGCAATATGGTGAAACACCATCTCTACAAAAAATATTATTAAAAATATTTATATTATAAACAATATTCTATTAGGTTGGTACAAAAGTTAAGTATGTTTTTTGCAATTATTAATACTTTTAATGGCAAAAACTCACGTGCTTTTGCACCAAACTAATATAAAAATTAGCCAGGCATGGTGGTGCATACCTGTGGCTACTTGGGAGGCTTAGGTTGGAGGATTGCCTGAACCCAGGATGTTGAGACTGCAGTGAGCCACGATTATGCCACTGCACTCCTGCCTGAGCAGTAGAGTGAGACCCCATCTCAAAAAAAAAAAAAAAAAAAAATAGAGGACTTTTGGACTTTTGGGTGTCAAATAAGCCTGAAATATCATATACTGGTTTTCTGAGGTGCTGTTTCCAAATAAAAGTAAAATACAAAATACAAATTATAAGGCTATTATCTATATCATTACATGGGTCTGTTGGAATAGAGTATTAAGAGCTTATGAGAGTAAGATTTTGTTGTCACATAAATTAGTTCTGATCCTCCATTTTTTCAAATAGATATTAATGTTAGTATAAGTTCTTACACTGAATGGTGTCAGCAAGTTGAGGCAGAGCATTGGTGAGAATAAGACTGGGCTGAATCTGGATGAATAGAGGTCCTGCCTTGTTGCCAACTCCAGGAATGACCTGGGTAAGTCATGTCTTTGCCAACCTTGGTCCATCCTCATGTCTGTAATCTTGCAGGGTGGTTATTTGATGGTTGCTTTCATAGCCTTCCCATGTCTATAATCACATACACTTGACCTCTTCAACTTTATTTTAAATGAAGTCATTCATTATTTGAGGACTGGCAAAGAGCAAAATTCCCCATGCCCTTGAGAAAGAGCTACAACTGGAAGCACTGCCAAGATTCACATGTCATGGGGGAGGAGAATTCTAGTTAACTGAAAATCCTTGTTAAAAGGAAGATTCACTAGCATGATCTATTGAAACCGTCGCTGTTAGGGATATATCTAAGGTGTGCTAGTGAACATCTCTGACTTAAGAAAACAGGAAAATAAGAATTAAGAAGTATATTTATGTGCCAACCTCTGTGATAGTCATAGGAAACAGAATGATAATAATGACCATCATTTATTGAACAGTTTATTCTTTACCAGGTACTATTTTGAAAGTTTTATGTGCATCATCTCCTTCAATATTCCATACAGATATGGAAACTGTAGTAAACTGTTACAATACCTTGCAGTGGGTTGAATAGGGATCATCCAAAAATGATATGTTCATATGCAAATCCCTGGACCTGTGATTGTGGCCTTATTTGGGAAAGGGGTCTTCGTGGATGTAATTCAGTTAACTATCTTGAGATGAGGAAGTCATCCTGAAATATCCAAGATGGCCCTAAATACAATGGCAAGTACCCTTACAGGAGACACACAGGGAAGAAGTACACAGGGGAGGAGGCAATGGGACCATGGAGGCAGATAGTGGGGTGATACAGCCACAGGCCATGGAATACCTAGAGCCCCCAGACGCTGGAAGAGACACTACCCAGATCATCTTCTACAGCCTTCAGGGGAGCATGGCCCTGCCAACACCTGGATATCAGACTTTGGGCCTCCAGAATTGCGCAAACATAAATTTCTGATGTTTCTGGCCACCAAATTTATGATAATTTGCTACAGCAGCCACAAGAAATTAATAAATATCCTTTTTACAAATGTGAGAATGAAGGATAGACGGTCCCACCAGCTTACCTAAGATCTCACAGTTAGTAAGACATAGCTACTGGAGACTCACCTAGGCATCCTTAGAATTTGCTTTCAACCTTAGTAGACAATTGCACCTCATAATATCTCTACCCCTAATAAGATATATAAATCACCAGTTACTCTGAAAAGTGCAATGGAAACTTGGGGCAGGCATAGGGTGCACAGAGGGGGATATAACCCTGCTTTTGAGGGCAGGCGTGAGCATCAGGGAAGATCTCCTAAGGGCAGTGATGATATTGAGCTGATAAAGATTTTTTTTTTTAATTTTAAATTTTAAGTTCAGGGGTATGTGTGCAGGTTGTGCAGATTTGTTACATAGGTAAACGTGTATCATGGTGGTTTGCTGCATAACCATCCCGTCATCTAGGTATTAAGTCCAGCATCCATTAGCTATCCTTCCTGATTCTCCCCCTCTTCCCACTGCCCTCTGATAGGCCCCAGGGTCTTGTTCTCCCCCATGTGTCCATGTGTGCTCATCATTCAGCTCCCACTTATAAGTGAGAACATGAGGTATTTGGTTTTCTGTTCCTGTGTTAGTTTGATAAGGACAATGGCCTCCCATTCCATCCATTTCCCTGCAAAGGACATGATCTCATTCCTTTTTATGGCTGCACAGTATTCCGTGGTGTATATGTACCACAGTTTATTTATCCAGTCTGTCATCGATGGGCATTTAGGTTGATTCCATGGCTTTGCTGGTGTGAATAGTGCTGCAATGAACATACACATGCATGTATCTTGACAATAGAATGATTTATATTCCTTTAGGCATGTACAAGGAACTTAAACAAATTTACAAGAAGATTTATTGTTTTTTAAGAGAATAAAGTAGGGACATTTTTCCAAGCAGAAGGAGCAACAATAGCAGGTGAGAAAGAGCAGGGATGTTAAAATGATTAAGTAACTGGGCCTATGTAGCAGGAAGTTGTGGCCAATGTCTGGGAAGCCCGGACTTCAGATCCCATCTTCTTTCATGCTGCCTCCTGCACCGAGAGGCAGGGGTGCTCTTTGCTCTTTGTGTCATGCCTTCCCCATTTCTTAGCTGTCTGACCTCTGCAGATTTACTTAACCACCTTACACCCCAATTCCAGAAGCTGTCAAAAGAGAATAAAAATAATAGTGCCAACTCTTTCTAACTTACATAAGAGTCTGTGAGTAAAATCTTTGTAAATTGAAAGGCTTAGAAAAATGTGAGTAATTGTATGTGTGATAAGCCTAAGTTTTTCCTTGGGATTTTATGTTTTGAGATACTTTGAGTTCAGCACGTTTTCTTGTGATTTCCTGATTTTCCCTAAAAGTCTAGTAGCATAAGTTTTCTCATTAACAGTTTTTAAAATATAGGCTTATTTTAATATTGCTGTCCAAATCATTCCAAACAGTTTTCAAATGTTTTTCTCAAAAGTCCTGTGAAACCTCAATCCACTGATCATGGATTTTCACTGGACCTACATTAGATTTGCCTCATGAAAGGTGTTCAGAAGCACATTCTTTAAATCTGGAGATCATAATAGAAGAGACTCTCAGCATCTCAATTGAACAACACAGGTTTGTTACATTTTAGAATGTCAGCACGTAGATGTCTTCTCATCCTGCAAAGGCAGGTATTTCAGTAGATGTGCTAATAGCATCTTCAAGCCAGCACAGCCATGTGTCTTCAATGAAGAAAATGTAGGTGTTTACTTGATAGAGTTTCTCAGCTCTACAATAGGGTGATATTGGGGTTCCTCCCTAATCTGTATCCAATTTTACAACTAAACTTTTACCTTGAAAAGCCTAGCATGCAAAAATAAAGAGAACTGTAAAAACAGTCATAAATAAAAGCCAGTAGCACATTTCTAAGGCATAGGTGCCTGCATGTGCAATGTAAAGTCACATCATCTTGTCTTTAAAATTGTGTTGTTAAAAAATTGTGTAAGAGGTAACAGAGCAGAAATAGTGAGAGGACGGTTGTGTAATTAGTGAGTAAATCTCTTTTCTTGGAGGGATATACTGTCTCTATTACGTAACTCTGCCGAAGTCTCTATAAGGGTGATGAAGACAGTAGGGTATGATGGAAGGAAAAGTAGCTTGGGAACCAGGCTATTTTTTTTTTAATGTTCTTAAGCTCTTAGGCTAGTTGGCATTGGGTTTTTATTACATACAACTGTCCTTGTGGCTATGATCGTGGGTGTGTAGGGTAGAGGAGGGGGAAAATAAATTGACTACATTCATTTTAGCTAGAAAAAGAAATCCAAATTCTAATGCCTTGGAATAGATTATATCAATCTTTTAAATAATTCTAATTGGCTACTTTTAGGCCTATTGTCCATAGGTGAACCCGTCCCTGAGGTCAGGGTAATAGAGTCCTAAAGTTGGCTGAATTATTTGTTCACTCTGGTATACAGGATAAGGAAGTGGTCAGTGTTGGTGATTCACAATGATTTGCTTCCCCATTGGAAAGATGGGCTTTGTTTTCAGAAGTGAGTACTGGACAGAGAAGGGCAACAGATGTCCAGCAAATCTTTGAAACCCTATCAGCCTTGATGGTAATGATACTACAGGATCCATGGTAGTTTCTGTGGTTCCTACCACATGCTCCCCAGTCATTGTTTCCCACCTGGAATCACATCTTACTCTTTGTCATTGAGTGCTCAGCTCCCATTCATCACCTCTGCGGCACCTTCTCTGGCAGCTCTGATCCATAAAGGTCATTTTCTGTGATACAGCACCGTGCTTCACAGATCACCAGTCCACCATAACTTGCTGAATCTAAATCTCATCCAATCACTTTTCCAGGCCATTTGCTTCCCATAATGTGTCTCTCATTTCTTTCTTATTCTCCCTTTTCATTACCACCTTAGTTCATTCATTTCTCCTCACTTGGATGATTGAGTATTTTCTTAACTTTCTGCCTCCAGACTAATTTCTTTTTATTTGCCATTTCTTTCAGGGCAATCTTTCTGGAAACCTGACAGCACACCTCCGCCCCTGTCCAAAAGGCCTGATGCGAAATATTGCAACAAAGACAAAATCAACTGACAGGTACGTCAATAGATGTGCTGATAGCATGCAACAATAGGAAGGTGCCAGAACTGAACCGAGGTGGTGAATTGAGGTAGAGATAAGCAAGTACTGAGACAAAGGAGGCAAGAGAAACTCCAAAACCAGGGTGATTCAAAGGAAGGAAACAGGGTTTGATGCTAATGGTCATTGCCTGGCTTGAGTAATTTTTAAAGGGAGAGGTATGTCTCTACTCGCTGGTACTGTGGTATGCCTGTACTGTGTTGGACATTCAAGCAGACCTATTTATTTGTTCACTAAGCAAGTATTTGTTGAGTACATACTATATGCTAAATACTGGGTATCAGAAATAATTGCATATGTGAGCCTTGAAGGGTGATTATGATTGACATGCATGAACATGGGTGAAAGGGAAGAGATGTATTTTGAACTTTGTATTTTCCAACACATCTAGCTGTGCACTTTCTGCGCAGCAGGTGCTAAAAATAGATTTACTGAATTGAAAAGCAATTCATGCCACTAAAGCGTGTTCCATGATCTCACAGAAATTAGGAAGGAGTAAATAGCATCTTTAGTAAATAAACAATATGCTCCTAGCCAAAAAAATACAACTTTGGGTTTGTTAGACTTTGCTCTGTCTTACTTATTAACTAGAACACAAGTGTTTTCATGTGTTTCGTTTTCTTCTCTTTCTTCTTCTTACTTTCCTATTTTTCTTTCTGCAAAGTTCTTATCAACACATTTCAGTGAGTACAAATGATGACTCATGTCCCAGGAAACAACACTAAGCAGTGAGGTGGGGGTGGGGGGTGGGAAAGAATGAGAGAGAGAGAGAGAGAGAGAGAGAGAGAGAGAGAGAGAGAGAGAGAGAGAAAGAGAGAGGGAGAATGTTAAATCTCCTGGTGGTTATCAAGTCTGCAGAAAATGACCTGATTGGCTGAGAAAGATGGGACTGGTGATAAAAGTGCAGATAAATAGGAGTGTGTGTGTGTGTGTGTGTGTGTGTGTGTGTGTGTGTATGTGTGTATATACACACACAGAGAGATAGGTATAGATACAATATCATTATAGAAATAAATATTACCTCCCTAGTGTTTCTTCAAGTCTATGCCCTTCATTTGACTTCCCTTTGTTCTTCTCTAGTATATTATTTTGATATATATCATTTTTAATCCCAGAAACCAAAAGAGATTCCTAAAAACCATTACCCTGTCACCCACTGTGAGATCCTGGGCTGAGGAAGTATTGACTTTGTGTGCTACAATCTCTCTCAACTGTTCTAGAACTCTAACCAGTGGGCAGCTCTGGCCTATTGAGCTCTCTTATCAGGGAAATGAGAAGAGATTTGTCACAACCTCCATCCATCTCTGTCACACAAGCTGCTCTTGTTGCAGAGCCCACATTCTCAGGTCCCCGTGACTTAGATCTCCATCAAGGGCACAGATGGATGTTACCTTCCTGGGCCTTTGGCTACCCAGTTCCATTTTCTTTTAATTCTCACAACAACCCTGTGAGATAGGTATGGATGCCCATAGCGTAGGCCAGTATTTTGTGATCTTTTAGTATCTGTGGCCCCCCTTTTAGCACGGATATTGTCACACTAACTATACTTTTAATATCCATTTAATGAAAACATCACAATGAGCAAAATCTATCCTGAGTTCACTTACTTTTGTATTGATGTACAGTATCAATAATAGCGAACTTAAAGTGTATCTAACATTTATTTGGCATGTCCAATGTGCCAGGCATAGAGCCAAACATTTTTATTTGTTTGTTTATTTTTATTATACTTTAAGTTCTGGGATACATGTGCAGAACATGCAGGCTTGTTACATAGGTATACATGTACCATGGTGGTTCGCTGCACCCATCAACCCACCATCTACATTAGGTATTTCTCCCCACTCCTCCCACCCCCTGACAGGCCCCCAGGTGTGAGGTTCCCCTCCCTGTGTCCATGTGTTCTCATTGTTCAAATCCCACTTACGAGTGAGAACAAATGGTGTTTGGTTTTCTGTTCCTGTGTTAGTTTGCTGAGAATGATGGTTTCCAGCTTCATCCATGTCCCTGCAAAGGACATGAACTCATTCTTTTTTATGGTAGAGCCAAACATTTTACAGTGATTCTTTTATCTCATGCTCCTGACAACCCTATGGGGTGTGCCCTTTGACTGGCTCCATTTAACAGATAGAAAAACTGAGCCTGTGAGACAGGTATAGTAGTTTGTTCAAGGTCACACATGGTGTGCAGCAGAGCAAGAATTTAAACCTAGGCAGTGTAGCTCTAGAACCAGCATTCTTAACCACTATATGATTTAGATGCTCGTTTGAAAATAGTGAGAGACAACTTAGTGCAGCCGGAAGATCCTGGTCGGAGTCCATAGGGTTATAGACTATTGTTTTGGGGATGAATGAGATGATGTGTGTAGAGAAATTACATAGTGCCTGGTGCACTCAGAGCATGTTGCTTATAGGGATAATGAATGTCTTTGACCCTGATGCTCCCTTGCTGACAATAAGTAAACAGGTGTTCTGCCTATGACTGGTGTGTCAACAAAGATGACAATAGCCACGGGATGGTGGTCTTGATCACAAGGGCGAGCCAGCCTAGAGTGAATGGGATGGTGCTGTGACTCTTGGTATTGGCATTCTTCATCCAAAAGTTGGTGTCCTGGGTCTTGGGCAGAAGCAGAAGCAGCAGGGGCAAACATAGGGTGATTCAGTGGACAAGGGAGACAGAATGACCATTTTGATGTCTCTGAAGACCAGAAATAACAGCATGGCAATCTAGAGAGCACAAAGAAAAGTTGGAAACGTAAACTTCAGATCACCTATAAGACATTCTCCTAGGGCTTGGCAGGACTCTTCTGGGAGCAATTGAAAAGGCGGGGAACAAGAGAGATGAAAGTTAAGTGTCTGGTCTTCTTTCTCCCTGGCTGGTGGGGCCCGGAGAGCAGTCATTTTAATTAGAGCCATCCCTGTGGTGGACAAGATCAGCTGGAAAGCTTTTATACTGTGGAATATACACATGCTGAATAAATGACAAAGAAATCACACTTGCCTGTGCATTGCTGAGCCCACAAGAAAGTAAGGAATGTCCTGAAAATCACAACTCAAACAAATCATGAGCTGACACCAGAGAGGTGAGTCATCGTGAAGGCAGTCATCCTGGGTAAAATGATGCAACCAGGTGCCTGAAGTTTTGAGGATTATTGATCATACCAGGTATGAGAAAATGGAGGTCATGCAAGAGGGAGGATGCCAGGCTCGAGATGCCCTCCTAAAGGTTCACTCTCACACGGTCTATCCAATCAATGAAAAACTAGACTGAAGAAACAAAGAAAGCATGTGTGTCATGGCTGTGACTCTGGATAGAATTTAATTAGTGACAATACTAGTCTCCAGTGGAATTTGTTAGCTCTGTTATAGGCCTGTTCTCGTGTGGATCTAGGGTTACTTTAGTACCGTCCATAAAGTCAGAGAAAATAAAGCCAATAAATTAAAGCATCCCTAGTTGGAGAGCCATCCCTATTGCCCAGAAATAGCAGATGGAGAATACCTTGGGGAGTTAGCATCTTCAGCTTAAAGCCTCCAGGGTATGCCAAGGTTAACTTTAGGCAAGTAAGAACTCCTACAGAAAAATGACAAAACACACATGAATGCAAGGCATCAAGGATGCCAGTCAGTCTAAACAACTATGAACAGAGTTTGACCCCTGAAGTCAAATATTATTCTGGTATTATCAGGTACAGATGACATTCTACCTAAGAATACCGTGTTTAAAGAAATGAAAGACAGAATGAAGATAGCAAGGAAAAATGGACACGCAATCATGACCAAAAGGATTTGGAAAAAGAATGAAAGGGCGCTCTGGAGATAAAAATGTAATTATTAAAATTAAAATCTGATGAACAGATTAAAGAAGGGATTTAACACAAGGATGATATGACAGCTAACAAGTAGCAGCTAACAGTTATATATCATTTATTATATACTAGATATTACTTTGCAAACATACCTGAAGAAAGGAGTGAACTAGAAGTTAGATCTGGAAAAATTACCCTTAGAGAGACCAAGAAAGAAAAAAAATAAATGTGAGTGCTGTGGCTCAAATTTACTGGGGTGGTATCTTAGGCATAAGTTTTATAACCCATCTGAGTCTCACTTTCCTCAGCTATAAAATGAAAACACAGAGGAGGTGATTTGGCAGATTTCATTGTAGGACTATTTCTGGAGTTTAGGTTTGTCAACACTGAAAAAGTAAAGTACTAATTAAAAGAGGGTGAGACTGACTTGAATTAGCCTCAATATTTTCTGCATACATTCATTGGGAATATTTTCTTGGCTTCTTAAAAATTCCATTATTATGTAAATTTAGAAATTGCATGTATATTTGAACAATTATAATTTGATGTTTCAAAATAGTATTTTATCTGTTCCAAAGCTTATAAATGACTTAGAACCATCATGACTCGGGAAGAGAATGTCACTTTGACAACCCACAGCAGGTATTTTCTGTCCATCAGATCGTACAATTTTCATGTACCATGAGTCACAGCAAATTCATACATTATTAGGAGCTGATTTAATAAGTGAATTATCATTTAAAAGCCCTTTTAGTTAGAGCAACTCTAATGTTTAGATCCTTCCAGGATTTAGAATCTTGAACAGCACAATTCCGTATTGGAATACTGCCCACTTAATGGGATTATTTGGACAATTGAAGAGACAATGGAATTACAGTTAGTTGCTCATAGTAGATACTTAACCCTCTCAGTGTTTGTGGTTTGCAAACAACAAAACAAACTCTGGCTTATTTAAACAGATGAATTAAATGGAAGGAAGACAAGGTGGAAATACTCATAGGATTGGTAAGAAGGCTGGAGAAACAGCCTTAGAAAGCAGACAGAAACCACAGGAGGCAAGGCCCAACCACCACCTACCACAGTCCCAGTCAATGAGGAAGCTGATTGCCATCTCTGAACTGAAAACTTACCACTCATCAGTGGATCCTTGAATCAACCTCTTTGACAAATGATCTCCATCACTACTGTGACTCTGAAGTCATCCACATGCTTTGGGGTCTGTCACATGCTGGAACCCTTGAGACTAAGGGGTAGAGAGAGTATCTGGTCTCCTTTGGCTTCTGTCCTAACAGAATTTTGATATTAATGCTGTTAAGATGCAGAACAATTTCTTCACGGTATTAGTCAATTCTCATGCTGCTATGAAGAACTACCTGAGACTGGGTAACTTATAAAGAAAAGAGGTTTAATGGACTCACAGTTCCACAGGGCTGGGGAGGCCTCAGAAAACTTAAAATCATGGCAGAAGGGGGAACAAACATGTCCTTCTTCACATGGCAGCAGGAAGGAAGAGTGCAAGCAGGAGAAATGCCAGATGCTTATAAAACCATCAGCTCTCACTCACTATCATGATCACAGCATGGGGGAAACCACCTCCATGATTCAATTACCTCCCACTGGGTCCCTCCCATGACATGAGGGGATTATGGAGATTACAAATCAAGACGAGATTTGGGTGGGAACACAACCAAACCATATTAATCACCAACATGGTGACTGTAGTAAATAATATGTTGTATTCTTGAAAAATACTAAGAGAATAGATATTAAGTGCTATTGCCACAAAGGACACTGTGTGAGGTAATATATAAGTTAATTAGGTTCATTTAGCCATTCCACAATGTATATATATTTCAAAACATCATATTGTACATGATAAAAAATATGATTTTACCTGTCTACTAAAAAAATTTGAAAAGTGCAGGATTACTATTTTAAAAAATCAAAATAATGCGGAATGTTGTTCTTTTCATGAGAGACCCCCAAATCCAACTCACCTGAGTTACTTCTTTTAACATTGTGATACATACACACATATACATATAAACATATATGTGATTTCCTATAAAAATGAAGACTATCTATTTCAACAAACAATTTTGAAACTTTTTATGTTAACAATCTAAACAAATCACTTTCCATGCACAATGACTTCTGTTCTTTTTTAGTGAGTTTGTGGCTTCCATACTTATCCAGATCTCTCTCCCTCCCCTCCTTTAGGCTGCGAGCTACTTGGCAGATGGGACTATCCATCATTGCTGCATCTTCGGCACTTAGCTACATTCTCCATACATGGTGGCTCCCAGCATATGTGTGTAGGATCTTAGGAGGACCATATTGTCTAGAAAAAGAAAAATAGTCCAATGGAGAGCATTGCAATGTATAGCAATTTCTCACTGAAGGCAAGCCCTAAAATGCCTAGAAACCAGAGTTTCAATTTGACCTTGGGCCTGGGAAGTGGGAGCAGCTGAAAATCTCACTGCTCTCTCTAGCTGCCCATTCCATAGCAGGTCTCCCTGACTCATTCGGAAACAGTCTCCTTGCCCTTCCCTCTAGCTCAAAAAGTGGCAAATCCTCATCTCTTTTGCATTGAGTTGCATTGGTGCTTGTCCTTGAAGTTTATTTTCAGAAAGCAAGAAGTCACTTCTAAAAATGCTTTTTTGGCACAATTCCACCAACATTTCTTCAAAACCCTACTGAGTTGCAGTAGGTGCTGATAACACAGAAACAAATTCAACCACTGGTCGTAAATTAGTAAGCATTTTCTGAGCACCTACTACATGCCGGGAAGAGGACAGAACACTCAGACCAGTCCAAGGTGAGTAAGACGTGGTCCCTGCCCTCTCATAGATAGAAATTTTCTGGGGAAGACATGAGTAGATTACTAAAAACATCGAAGTAAAATGAGAGTGCTATACTAACGGTGCAAACACTGTGTTTGGGGAATGTTGCGATGGTAACAGTTTTGATCACCTTGTGTAGACTCAACTGACCTAAAGCTTTTTGGAATAACGATACATGTCAGCTACAAAGAAGAGCAATCTCTTTCTCTCTCTCTCTGTTAATTATAATCAGTAGAAAGGGAGGTTAATTTCTCTTGGCTGTCCTTGGGACAGTAGAAGGAAGCAGGAGGAGCGGTTGGCTTCAGGGTGAAGGTGGCATTTGCAGAGTTTTAATAGATTACTAGAATTTAGTAGCAAAACTGGGGATGAGGAGAGAACAGCATGTGAAAAAGCAAAGAGGGGGTGCAAGGCAGATGTTTTGAGAAAAAAGTTAAATCCAGTGCTATTGAAGAACAAATATGAACTTCAGATTAAATAGCACACTCCAAAAACATGCTTCCTTGGAGAAGGAAGAGAAACATGAATCATTTCTCCATTCCATTTTCACTGACAACCTCCCCTGATCAGAACGTCAAGCATTTATGCAGCATTAAATATATGCTTGTACTGTTCTGCTTTTCATATAAACTCCTCACAACACCCTACCACATATTATTATACCATACATGTTCACTAGCTTTTTTCCTATGCATAGACTGAAATGCAAAGAGGTTAAATGGTTTTGTCACACAGCTGTCACATAGTAGAGGGATTTAAATTCAGGCAGCCTGGTGGTATGTCCACCCTCAACTGCTGCATTTTACTGCTATATGTAAAGAACTGTGGCGTGCTCTGGAGATACAGAGTGTATCTCCAGATACATGGGTGTGGCTTTACCCTGCTCTCTAGAGCTTACATTCAGGAAGGAGGAGTTAAACAAGCAAAAATAAGCGTGAAATTGAACATCTATTTCCAATTATGAGTTTACTGGAGTGTAAACCAGGGTGGGGGGTACTGAAGGGTCAGAACAAACAGTTGTACTTGAGTAGGTGACAATCATTCTGTGGCCTGCAGGATGAGCAGGAGTGATCCAGGAAGAAAGGATGGAGACTGAGGACAAGCCTCTTCCTAGAGCAGGAATCATCCTATGTGTACGTCTTGGCCAAGCAGAGCAGGCCTCCTTCAATGGGCCAACAGAAAGAAGGCTGGTGAAGTCCGAAGCCAGTTTTGTGGAGTTTTTCTTATATCTAAAGTGGTGAGGAGGTGGGAATCTGATTCTGCAGGATCTGTTAGGATTTTGCTTCTTACCCTAAGAGCAATGGGAATTCTCTGAGTGATTCTAAGCAGGAAATTTGCATAATTTGCATTTTAAAAAAACACACTCAGTCTGTTGTTTGAAGAACAAATTTTGTGTGTGTGTGTGTGTGTGTGTGTGTGTGAGAGAGAGAGAGAGAGAGAGAGAGAGAGAGACAGAAAGAGAGGTGGGCAGGAAAGGAGAGCCACAGTGGCTGCTGGGAGCCCCCATAGGAGGCCAGTATAGTAATGATGGTAGCTTAGATCTGGGGGTGGCTGTGGAGATGAAGAGAGTCACAAAGATTCAAGAGAGATTTTGGAGGCAGGATTCACAGGACACAGAAACTGAGGAGTGACAGCACTGAGGAGTGATTAGGGAGTGAGGAAGCCTGTTTGCTTGAGCTGACTCCCAAATTTCACAACTCTCTGGAGTGACTGTTGCTAAAATTTCCAGCAAAAGGCCAGGGTATAAATACTCTAGGCTTTGTAGACCATATGGTCTCTTGTAACTACTCAACACTGCCGTATGGTGCAAAAGCAGCCATAGAGGATAGTAAACAAATGGGCATGGCTGTGTTCCAGTGAGACCATCTTTACACACAGAAAGCAGCCTAGATTTGAACTATGGGTCCTAGGTGGCCAACTTCAGGTCTGGAGCATGTGAAGGTCACTGAGAAATGGTCCTCTGGAGGAGCATCCGCTAGGCAAGTGATTTCTCACATTATTTCCTCCTCAGGACAGCACCATACGAGAGCCATTACGATGCTCTTCATTACCCCTGCCACTATCAATTGACTTATCCAAAGCCACAGAGCTAGCAACAGCAGAGTCAGTGTTTGAGCCCAGATCTTTATTTCCAAGTCCATTAAGAACCTTCCTGGCCAAGCCTGGAGGATCACGCCTGTAATCCCAGCATTTTGGGAGGCCAAGGTGGGCACATAAGGTCAGGAGTTCAAGGCCAGCCTGGCCAACATGGTGAAACCCCATCTCTACTAAAAATACAAAAATTATCTGGGCATAGTGGTACATTCCTGTAATCCCAGCTACTCAAGAGGCTGAGGCAGGATAATTGCTTGAACCAGGACCCGGGAGGCAGAGGTTGCAGTGAGCCAAGATCGTGCCACTGCACTCCAGCCTGGGCTACAGAGTGAGACTCCCTCTCAAGAAAACAAACAAACAAACAAACAAACAAACAAACAAAAAGCCTTCCCACCACCCCATGCTATCTCTGCTTCTATTTCCTTCTGCAACTGTCCCCTGACAGTGCCAAACTTTGTTTTGCAAGCTTTTCTCACATTTCCCAAAGGAAACTTTTCCTTTTTGAATGATTGTTTAAGCAGCCAAACAGAAAGGGACAGTGAGTCTCCAAATGTACCATGGTTGCTTTTGTTCAGTACAATAGATTTTATCTTGCTTTGTCCAGTTTCTACGAAGTGGGACATAGGGGGTTTGTTTCCAGGAAATTAGCATCCTATTTTTCTCTTTTTTTTTTTTTTTTTGCTCCCGACACAATTTTGTCTTAGAGATAAACTGTTATTTTCATTCCCTCCATTTGAGCCCTGTGTAGAATGTTTTCTATTAAAATTTAAATAAGCCACTTCAGAGACAGATGAAGATATGAAGCTCAGATGAGCTGATTCACTAGAATTTGTTCCTGAGAATATAACTTGTTTGCTCTTATAGCTTATGCAACTGGGTTTCATAATAGAAGTTTTAAGTGGGCCAGAATCGTGCTACTACAGTCATTTCATCCGACTTCTCCAGACAGAACAGTCAATTGCAAAAGGAGAAATGAGGAACATAAACTTTCAATTCCCCTGCCCCAGAGAGATGCAATTATTATTCCAGGAAATTGCTGGCAGCTGACGTGTTTTCAAAGATACATTGAATTCTGTTTGTGTGATCCTCAATGAGTATACATTGCAATAAAATACTTTGCTGATAGCCAACTGTCCGAATTTTTCCCTCTTTCCTTTGATTAAGTGTGAGACAGAGCTGAACAAGGTGGAGAGGTGTATATGGGGTTGGGTGTGCTGAGAAGAGGTCGTAGTGGGAACAGAGAGCAGAATGGGTGCTAAAGTAGAACAAAGGCAAGGCCAAAAACTGAGTTGGTGTCCAAAGACCCAAGAGGAGAGAATAGATAGCTTCTAAGTCAGATGATCTAAAGTCAAGGGAGAGAGCAAAACATTCAAAGACCAAGTAGATGAGACAACTGTAAGTGAAGTGTTGGGGTGGGGGGTGAGCAAAGTGAGAATTATTCTAAGTGATTGCAGAGAAGAGCATGATCCAAGCTGCGTTCCTTACCAATCAGTGTCTAAAAGAGAGTGATTCTTTGGTTGAGTAATTTTGAAAATACATAATTTTTTATTCTTGGAGAGACATATTGATAGAGATAATAAAAATAATAATGATAAAAAATAAATATATAGATGATTGCCGATGTAAGCCTTATTACCACCTATCCAAGTATGCAATTTTCCTCCCTTTCTGAATATATTGAAAAAAATGTATTTTTGCTGCTATTTAAGTTAGCTACAGACAGGTGACTTCTTGGGCTGACGAAATGCGAGTAGAAGTGACATGCAGAAGTACTAGTTGTTCACATTTTCTGTCTGCTTTTCTTCCTGCATCTGTAAGTGATGCCATTTCCAGAATAAAGATGACCCCAACCCCTACCCCACAGTCAACAAGTAATAAACATGTAAGATAAAGGAATAATTCTTTGTTGTTCTAAACCATTGAGATTTTGAGATTGTTTTTTACAGAAGCATAAGCACACCTATCCTGACTGATAAAATAATGAAACCTAGAGTTTAGTGGTTTCATGAAACCATTAAATGGTCCCTCCCTATGTGCCAAATACTATTCACAGAATTTTACATGTGCTTACACAATAGTGTATTATCAGAAGTTCTGTCATATCTAGAAGAAAATAAGTATGTAAGTAGCATATAAAACAACAGAAGTCTCTCATTCCTATTATCTTTATTTTCAGCACAGAACACCTATTGATGTCTTATGGAACACAATCACATAACACATTGAAAAACTCAGGCTTAAAACATGCTCCACTGTCCATGGCTGAGCCAGGATATCACCAGCTGCAAGGAGAATGGAAGCCTTACATAGTGCGCTAAAAGGAGATGACGAGTTTACAATACTCGCAGCTTCTCTTCTCCCATGCCTGTTTCTACCGCAGAGCCTGAGATGATTAGTGGCTCTTCATTAAAGCATGACTCTGACCCTCAACTAACATTTAGTACCCAGGAGGAGTTTTGAAATAGAGCAATGAGGAAGATGAGGGCTTGCTATTTTGGTGGAATGGTCTTCCAAGAGGAAAACTTCCAGGATGCTACATTCTTTCTAACCTACAACTCCAAGGCAAGATAAAATTCCCCACCTGTTGAATAGCTAGGGGAGCAACAAAGACTAAGATCAAGAGTTAAAGAAAGGTGATCTTAGGGAGGTAAGGGTCATGTGGCTAAAGCCCCCATGGCCAGTGCTTATGTTTAAATTGGTGATTAAAATGGTGATGTGATAAAGAATGTATTACAGAGAAGCTGGGTGACCATGGCATTGTTCTCAAAGTCACTGGGTATCTTGAGGTCTGTCACTGGGCCAGGTTATCAAAGAGGCAATAAGGTTGGATGTAGAAGCTGCATGGGAAGGATGCAGGTCCCCTGTGTTGGTTGTTTCCATTGCTTGCCACAGACTTCTCAGGAACTTTGCCTATCTGACTTTTTCTCATCATTCAGTCTCTCCTAAAATGTTATCTCCTTAGGGGACTTCACTGACCTCTGAAATGAAAATGGGCCTGGTTACATCATTCTGTTTTACTTATGGCCCAGAACTCATCACAATCTAATATTTTTCTTATTGATTTATTTATTATGTGCCTTTTCTTAGTAAAATATAAGCACCTTGAGCATAGAGACCTTGTTTTGTTAACAAGGAACCCCTTTTTTAATACCTAATGAAAGTTGAATCAGTGTTGTATCTGATACCTAACGAAGGCTCAATCAGTATTGTAGAATGTCAGCTGAATGAATGAATTATTGAGTGAACAGCTGCCACTGGAGCTAATGGAGCTCCATACAGTAAGATATGCATAGAATGGGCAGAAAGAAATGCTAATGTGGTAGGAACAGCAGAAGATAGAAGTGGGTAAAGTACTCTGTCTATACCGTAAGCTGAGGTTGCAGTGTTGCCCAATCCCAAAGGGTACCATTCACTTCTAGTGTCACCAAGGCTGGGTTTGGGGCACCTACTCTGTGCTTCCAGAACCTATATAGGTTAACTCTAGCTAAGCGTCCATAATCCAAGATGGTGAAGATTTGCTAACTTACCTACCTCAATAACTAGCCCAATTCCTAGAACAACTGTGCCTTATTTATGACAGTGTTCAACATATAGAGATGACAGTTAATAAAAACTTGTGGAATGGGTAAACGAATGCATGATTATGTAACATAGACAATTCATTTGAGATCTCAACCCAATTGCTAAATCCTCTTGCTTCAGCCTACCGTAGACTTTGGGTCCAGAATGGCAAAATGTTTCATCATGCATGCCATATTGGCTACCGTTAGTGGCTACCTAAAGAGATACAAAGAGAAGGGACTTAAGGCTGATTCTAGTGTCAAATGAAAATGAGCACCATGATGGATTAGTTATGTCTGCACTGGGCAAGGGGCAGAGGAATAGCATGAGAACACTGTATTTTCTAAGCTGACTTTGTGGCCATGGATGCTTCCTTATTAGTAAAAATGGCTCCAACTTGATTCAATCTTTTCAACCATCTCTTTGTAGTCAGTATATCATTCCTATGCATAAATCACACTTCATGGGTTTCAAACTCTCCTCCCTGTATTCTCTTCTTGTTAAGACATATTTAATACTATATACCAGAGCGAAAGCCATGTTCCAGGACAAGAAAGTGACATAAGGAAATGTGAGTGGGAAAAGGGAAAAAAAAAAAGCAACTTTTGGATGTCTAAAAATTGGAAAGAAAGAACAGGAAAGAGAAAGAGCAGGAAGAGTAGGTTAAAAGAATGGCTGAAAAAAAGGATAGAATGCAAATCTTTTTTTGAATAGAAACACCAGATGCGAAGGCTTTAAAATAGACCTATTAATACCTGACCCTTCTGAAATCAGAGGGCTGAATCAGATGTTCACTTGAGATTTTATCAACTTTGTAAGTTAATGACTTTCTTGGTTCATTAAACAAGAATCTCCTTTCTAGTTTCTTCTCCTTTCTTATTCTTTCCCTCTTATTTTTCTCCCCTCCCTCCCTCCCTCCCTCTCTCCCTTCCTTCCTTCCTCTCACTCCCTCCCTTCTTTTCTTCCTTCCTTCCTTTCTTTTCTCTTCCTGGGTCTAGGCTAGTGCCGTCTTCCTTGAGCACATGGGCAAACAAACATTTGAACAAAATCAGGAATTTGCCATGAAGAAAGCAAAAAACAGAGTTGAGGGATTAGTTATGCAGCTAAGAATGGCTGCTGTCATTCACATTTATATCTCAAAATCTCAGCCAACTGCCACTTACTTAGTAGGTCCTCTGAAATAACTGTGGCAAAAAAAATCCCATTCTTTCTCCTACTTCCAGCTGCCTACTCAATATTTTCACTTGGATGCATGTAGACTATTTGGACTCAAGAAGCCTGAGACTAAAATTAGTCTCCCTTATCTAAAATCTGCTCTTTTCCTTCTTTTCATTTTTTCTAGTAGACGGTGTCACCATTCTTCCAATTTACTCAAGCTAAAAGCTTGAGTAAAAGATATTTAACAGAGACCTGTTCAATATCTCACTCTCCCTCGTCTCCAGCATTAAATTGGTCTGTTAGTGGCTACCTAAAGAGATAGCTAGCAATCTGTTGACCTGATGCCCTCCACTATATTTTGCTACTGCTGCTGAGAATTTAGCTCTTATGCCCTCTTACCTGGACACTACATCTGGTCTTGCTGCCTCCAGACATACTTCTTTCCAATCTATCTTCCATATGGTGTACATTATGTTCAACCTTGCATGCATATCTAACAGATTCCCTCTCTTTCTTGTAACTCTTGAAACGCTTTTTGTTACCGAATGAGTTGTGTCCCTTCAAACAGATATGTTGGAGTACTACCCCTCAGTACCTCAGAATGTGACCTCATTTGGAGACTGTCTTTACAGAGATAATCACATTAGAATTTGGTCATTAGGATGAGTACTAATCCAATATGACTAGTGTTCTTACACAAAAGCAGAATATTAACACAGACATGCACACAGGGAGAGTGCATAAGGTGAGTGCAGAGATTGGGATAATTGCCAGCAAACCACCAGAAGCTAGGAGACAAGCATGACAAAGGTTCTTCTTCACAGGCCTCAGAAGAAATCAACTCTGCTGGCACCCTGTTCTCAGACTTTCAGCCCTAGAACTATGAGACAATATATTTCTGTCCCTTAAGCTACTCGGTCTGTGGTACTTTGTTAATGGAATCCCTAGCAAACTAGTGTACTTCCCTTTGCCTCCCAGGTAAAACCCATGTCCTTTATCATGATATAGAAGGTAATCCAAGATCTGGTTTTGGTCCATTTCTACAGTTTCTCATCCTTCTATCCTCAAGAGATGGCCTATATAGAGTCTTCTCAGGGTTCTATGAACACAACTCATTATATATATATATAACTCATTATATATATTCCTTTATATTCTCGTTACATTGCATTTGTCCTTTGAAAGTCAGCTCAATTGCTGTCTTTTCACAGAGGCCTCTTTAACCCTGTCTCCCCATAGGGAGTTTTCTTTCTTCTTTTCTCCCCTAGCACTTGTGCAAGCCTCCACTGAAGCACTTACTCCAATGGGCTATGTTTGTCTTTGTTTTCCATATCTCTGCCTAGACTGAGCGAACACAGTGGGTGGAGGTCACTTCTGACTCACCTTTCCCTTTAGTGTCCAGCCCAGGGAGGCGGCTTAAGCTCCACCAATCCATGCTGAGATGCTGCTACTAAGCAACTAAGGAGTCGAGTGTGGACTCCTGGAAAGTGGGCTGGACTAGGGTGGTGAGAACTTAGTTCTGTATTTACTCTGCTGCTAATTTGCTGGATAATCTTGGGCAAGTTTATCACCTCTTTGGGACTCTGCCTCCCTATTTGGAAATTTGGATGATTGGTCAGATGATCTTTAAGATCATCTGATTACTGAATGAATTTCAGGCAGACGTAGGTAAAAGGGAAAGGTTTCCTCACCAAAAGGCCTGCTCGAGCCTTTCATTTGTTGATATGAAGGCAGCCATATCCTTTGCTTACTGGCAAGGCTGTTCATAACCAAGAGGTACAAGGCCACTATGGCTGAGGTTACAGCTACAGTTGGAGTTTTAAATTGAATGACCATTAAGAACATTGCCTGGGCTATTTAGAGTCACTCCCTCTTTTGCCTGCAGAGATCTCAGGGGCAGTTAGGAGGAATCTGCAAGAGGAAATGGAACTAGTTTGAACAAGATACCTGCAAAACCTGAATGGAAAAAAGTATAGGATAGAAAGTAGAACTTCTTATTGCACCCATGATTCTCCTCTTCCTCTCTCAGCACTTGCAATATCTCCTCAAAGCAATAAAAGGCTTACTTGGTGAGATAGAGGGTCTCTCCATTGTTAAGCCACCTGAGCTTTGGGTATCCAGTGGAGTGACAGGTTTAGACTATATCAAGACTCTCACAAGCTTGGTGAGCTTGATTTTATGATAGGATAAGACAAAAGTCTTTATTTCTGCAATGATGCCAAATTGTGTTGGTTACTAATACATATTCACATGGGAAATTCTTGGCTGACTTTGCCATTAGTGAAAGGTTCCTTCACTTCAACACTATTCCTTGGGAGATCCATATCTTGACAGCCTGAAGCAGTCCAAGAAATTTTTCCTGTGCTCTGTGAGTAACTAAACATGGCTCTGTGTGTGTGTAATATAGATAAGTTTTTCTTCCTTCCTGAGATGTTTAATACAATATTTGGTTTATAGCTTGCTAGCTTGTGTAAATCATTTGGCATCCATGGGCTGTAAAGTGGGTATAATGATGCCTTCTTACCCGTTACTTTTTACTTCTAAAAAATCCCATTCATCTGTCTCATCTAAAACCTTTCACTCGTTGATGTTACTTCTAGTTTTAAGACCTATAACTTGTTGAAATAAAATTTTGATTTTAGCTTTGCAAAAGATCATTTATTTAACTGAGTTTAGTGGAAAGAAAGCTCTACTAAACTCTGCATTATCATAGATCTGGTAGTGACAAACTTGGGTCCTTCAAAGGCTCTGGTTTGAATAACAATTCTAGTGACATTTCTTTCTAAGTTATACTGCAACTCTTTCTTCTTTATTTGCCATTTCATTTTTTACAATAAGCAATTATCACTTTCTTCTATCAGTTAAGATTACTGTTACTCAGAATAAATGATGCTTCCAACATTACCAAGTCACAAGAAGCAATCAGTACCTGGAGCAGGGTCTTCTAACTCCAAGCCCAGTGCTCTGTCTACTACGGAGATGATTACATTCATCATGTCTTGAAGCTGTTCAGTGCTTTATCTTAACACAGAGTCAAAAATACATAAGTGCTTGTTATAAGATGAGCTCTCTGATAAATACTAGATAACTCCCAATCCCTTCTGTGAAGAAGCTAACGATTGAGTAGTAAAGATAAGATTTCTGTGGAAATAGCCCCAATACAAATCAGAATATAAATAGCTTACAGGTTAGAAAGTTCTTAGATTGTCTAGCTAAAGAGTTTGGAATTTATTGGTTGGTCATGAGGAGCCACTGACAATTTGTTGCGTGTCCTGTGTTCACTGAGCTCTTAAAAAAATGGGATGAGTTGAGAGCAAAGATTTGCTTTAAAGACAAATGAAGGAGGACAAGCAGAATACAGTGACCTATTCAAGTCACAATGAGTGAGAGGGAAGAAATGGAACTTCCAAGAGATCAAAAGCATCCCCTACTATGCCTTTCCCTCAGTTTCTATTGTGCAGATGAGTGAAAGTTGGCTGGGCAGAAAGACAGGAGCTAGCAGGCTAGGGGAGCTAGCTGAACCTTGGTCTTCCTCTCTGTACCATTGTGTACACATCTGCTGGCTCGTAGGGACTATTTCACTCATGCCACTTTTTTGTCTTGTTCTTTGAGAGTGAACTAAACCATGCCACTTGCTTTGGACAATGAGTTGTTAGCAGACCTGACAAAAGTTGTATCTTCAAATGGCCTTGAACTTTGGGCTTTGATTTTCTGTGCCTCTGTTATCACCAGATGAGCATGTCCTGGCCATTAGCTCAGAGTAAGAGGGCACTGCAAAGTTGCATAGCAAAGAAAGTGGGTAGCGGGGCAGGGGAAAAACTGGGGTCATCATTGCAGTTTTCCAGCATCCATCTAAACTATGCTCAACCTTCATACCATACCATGCTATCTTTCTGTAGCACCTACACTGTATCCTGCTCATTTTATTGAATACTACCACACGTGAGTTGACCAACCCCTTGATACTAGCTGTACCCCTCCTTCAAGCACAGTTTAAGTATCATCTTTTCCAAGAGGTAGTAAACACTTCTAAATCCTACTAATGGTGCTTTTCTCTGGGTGCCTAGAACAAGTATATATTGGTACCTTGTTTAATATACTGTCCTTTGATAAATGCCTTATTTGAATGTCTCTTTCAAACAAATATGTAGCAGACAGAGAGTCTAGAGAAATTGAAAGAGAATATGAAATCCCCAAGTAGCCAGGAACTCCTAGGGTGGAAGGCGTCTCCACCCCTAGACACTTAGAGCCTCTTCAGAGTTGATTCCTTAAGAACTCCAGTAAAAGGCCTTATGCAATCAGGAAGCAAAGAGCTAAGGCCTCTAGGCCTTATATACAGGGGCAGAGAAGAGGAAATTGTTGATAGATATTTGGTGTGACAGCAAACTTGAATTTATGGACAATTAGAACACTCTGTCATTGTCAAAAATATTAATAAACAATGGTCTCCTGTGCTGGTCAGTTATTTTGTGCCTTCCAAGTAGATGTTATAACTCTCACTAAACAGATGAGAAAACAGACTCAGAAAAGAGAAGTGATTTACATAGGATCAACCAGCTAGAAGGAGAAGAAAGAGAATTCAAACCCAGACCTGCTCAGCTCTGGGTCCAGTGCCTTTCTGCTGTGCCATCTCTAATGTCTGTTGTCATTGCCATTTCCAGCTGTAAAACTCTGTCCTCAATGTAGGCCATGCTGTTCCTCATGGGTCCACACCAGTAGTTAGGGCTTATGGTGGGAAGGCTATTATGAAGTGTCCTCAGAGAACCTGTCTACAATCCCATATGCAGACAAACATACCTTGTTCCTTGGGTCCCACTGTCCACCTGCCCCACATGTCCCAGCAGGCCACAGCATTGTCTGGTAGAACACACAGGCACTTACTGGGGAGGAAGGAGCTGAGATTCTAGTTCTGGCTTGGCTGTGTGACCCTAGGCAAATCTTAGATCTGTCTGGGTTTGAGTTCCTTCAACTATAAAATGAGGAAGTTGTACCACATTTAATTCAACAGACAACTATTTGGCATGTGCTAGAGCTAGGGATTGAATCAGGGTGAAGAGAGTCATGGTTGGGGGGGTGGTCAGTCTTTGCTTCCAAGTAGCATTTGGCCTGCTGGGGACAAGAACATATGCCCAGGTCCCTCAACACAACTCAAACTGTAGTGTGAGCTTTGACAGAGATACAGCCACACTGTGGGACATCAAGGAAAGAGACACCTGTAGGGAGGTTTGGGAGGGGAAGTTTGCACCAGGAAACTAATAGGCAAAGGAGGCCTCAAGGATAAGTGAGGTTTCAAAGACAGATAAGGGTCTCATTTCATCTAAGTAAGTATCCCCAGAATGTAGACACACAAACACACACACACACAACATATGCACACACACCCTTCTCCTTTTTATAATTTTTTTTTTACTATCTACAGAGTAAGATATATGTTCAGACAAGAAAAAATGAGATAATGTAAGCTGAATAGTGTCATTGATCCTTTTATATAAAAATGGAACCCATGGCAACATAAAAGAGGGACATAATATGCTATATTAGTCTATCCATGCTCAAAATATAATAATCTCTTTTCTTTCAAATATAGCCTTTCTTTTCACCTCAAAACAATGATGACCATGCTAATGGCAATATTAATAATACCACTCACTAACATATCATCATATACCAGGCAGTGTACAAAGTACCTCACAGATTTTGTTCTTCTTTAACCTTACCCCAACTTTGTGAGGTGGTGTACAGAAGAAGTTTAGAAAGTTGACAAAACTACTCAGTTGGGAACTCAGGCTTGACCAACTGAAAGACAATTACTTAACTAGCCTCCAAGGATGTCAGAAGGTGGTTCTAGAAGTCTTCACACAGGGCAAAGAACAAGACTTCTAAATGTCATAGGATTCTTCCATGAGTTTAAAGGGCTTTCAATAATGTATCTTTGTGTTATAGAGGATGTAATGGTGACAACAATGAGACCATCTCAGCCAGCTGTTGGCTGCTGTGCCTGTTGCAGTCCTGAGCTGGCCTGACAGCCTTGAATGCCCCAAGTTGCAACAGGCACCCGGGTCAATGACCTCTACTGTGCTCCCAGCCAACAGCCCATATCAACTGTCAGCCATGTGTATGAGCCATTTGGGGGCCATAGTTTAGGAAAGCCTTTATTTAAGTCAGCTCAATGACCAACCAACTACAACCACATGACCCAACAGAAGAACCTACCAGTGGAGCCCAGTCAACCCATAGGACAATAATAGACTGTTTTATTTTGGGTAGTTTTGTTACATAGCAATAGATAATCATAGCAGTACATTGAGTTGGGTTGAATTTCAGTCCTGACATAATTTTTCAAAATTTTTTTCCAGGAAATGTATTTTTGGCTTTCAAATTCAAATTCCTAGGAGAGAAAGGTTGTTTTTGACTATTACATAATAGGTTGCCTCCATTAGATGTTGGCAGTGAGCATGTTTTCTGCATCTATATTGGCAAGAGACTCTGTGCAGACAGACATTTCAGTAGATTAAAGTTCGGCAAAGCCATTAGTATATTTAAAAGTGGGGGGAACATGGTCCTTGGTGCCAAAGGACTTTTAATGATTCCTGAAAAAAAAAGAAAAAATATTTAAAAATATTGAGAGTAGATGAGCTTATAGAGTAAAGTGCAATGAAGTGTTTTAATAGGAAAATCATGTTGGCCATTTCTACTTTTCTCGTATGATAACATTGTGGGTCAGTAGAGTAAAAGGAAGTACGCTTGCATTCCTGAATAAATTTGTGTTTGGTCATGCTATATTATTCTTTTAAACACCCATGGATTATGCAACCTACTATCTTAGCTAGGGTTTGTATAGAGATTCTTTATTAAGCTTCTATTATTTTCTTTTCATTCTTTTGTTTTTTCAGATGCTAATATTTTGCTGGATTTTTTATGATAATTTACGAAGGAATTATGGATAATTTATGAAGGAATGGTGAGGTTTAGGCTTTCATGATCTGGAACATTCTAAAAGGTATTTGGTTGATTTGTCTTCATAGGCTTGATAGAATTCTCTTGTGAAATACTCTTGACTTAAAACGTGTGTGTGTGTGTGTGCATGCGTGTGTGTGTTTGTGTGTGTGTGTGTGGTGTGGTGAGAAAGTAGGCATAAAAGAGAAGACAATGATGACTCTAGAATTCTGGCTTGCATACTTGTTTGGAGAGTGTTGCCATTGCCTAAAGTAGGGAGCTCTGGAAGAAGGCCAGGCTTAGGTGGAAATCTCATGGATTTGATTTTAAAGAAATGTTGACTTTCAGATTTTGCCTGAGGAGGAGCCTTAGGGTAGCAATGTACTTGTCAGGGAGAAGGTGACTATGAAATTTGTGCAGAAGCTGTGTTTAAATATCGTATTAGTTTATTCGGGCTGCTACAACAAAGTACCACAAACTGAGTTGCCTAAACAATAGAAGTGGATTCTCTCACAGTTCTAGAGGCCAGAAGTCCAAAATCAAGCCGTTGGCAGGGCTGGTTTCATCTCAGAGAAGGACCTGTTTTGGGCCTCTTTCCTAACTTCTGAGAGTTTCTTGGCTTGTGGTGGCATAAACCCAGTCTTCACTTGGCATTCTCCCAGTGTGACTGGGACACCCATCATATGAGCCCACACTAATGACTTCATTTTAACTTGATTACATCTGTAAAGCCTGTATTTCCAAATGAGCTCACATTCTGAGATACTGGGATTAACTTCAACATACAAATTTTAGGGGGAAACATAATTCAAACCACAATAAATATCAAACATACTCTCCTAATTTAGATTTTATGTTTATTTTGGGGTAGCTTATGGGATGGGGCTAGTGAAGATTACTTGGGGGAAATGTGCCTCACCCGCCAACCACTCATTGTTGCTGCCAGAAGTTTGCTGCTATGTATTGAGGTGACTTCAAGATATTCAAAAGCGTATGTTAGGCTAAGTGAAAGAAGCCAAGCACAGCAGACCACATACTGTATGATTCAATTTCTGTGAAATATCTGGAATAGGCAAATCCATGGAGACAGATTTGTGGTTGCTTAAGCCTGGGGTTGGGGCTGGGATGTGGAGCACAGCTAATGGATATGAGGTTTCTTTGGGTGGGGGTGAAGAAATGTTCTAAAATTAAATTGTGGTAATCAACATGTGACTGTGGATATATTAAAAACTACTGAATTATAATTTAAACTGGGTGAGTTGTATGATGTGTGAATTTTATCTCAACAAAGTTGTTAGACATTGTCAGCAGGTGGATGTAGGAATATTTGACTAGATGAATTTTAATGTTCAATTCAGCCATGAGATTTTAAGATCCTGCATTCCTTTATCATTTTGAGCCTCAGTTTTATCATTTGTAGGATGAAGAGATGGAAATCTATGAAATAGACGATTCCCTTTATCATTGAGCTGAGAAACATCACCTGACATCCTTATTTTACCTACAGAGCAGACTAGTTTAGAGTATGGACTTTGAAAGCAACATATTTTGATTTGAATCCAGTTCTTTAATCTACTAGCTCTGCAATTTTAGGCAAATTATCATGCTTCTCCCAAGCTTAATCTCCAAAGTGGAAAATGGAGGGGAATAATACAAGTACTACCTTCTTCATAGGGCTGTTGAGAGGATTTAATGTGATAATATTCAAAAGGGCTCAGCAAATAGCTGGCACATGGCAAGTCACTACAGGAAGGTAGCTATTAATTTCCTATGGCCAAGACTAATGACTCTACTTCATTAGTGGGCCAGATGATTCTTTTTCAATAGGAAACAGACCACTGCGTTGTCCCTTCACATTTTATATTCTATCATTTATACATTCCATGCGATTATTAATTATTAATTCAGCAGCATCTGTGTCAGTTCAGAACATATTTTTCCTCACACCCCTCCTGCAGTCTGGTAAGATCTTTGAGTTATCAAATAATCAGCTTGCCTCTGTTTACAAGAGGCACCAAATGCCAAATTTGTAATAATTAAAAGCAATTTTGATGGAGGCAAATACATCTGGTTGATATTTATTGGGCACATATTTTGTTCAAAATATTATGCCAAGCACAGAGGGAGGTGCAAAGATGAGCAATATAAAGATGTTACTCTCACAAATCCCATGGTTTAATGGGGAGGATGCCCCCATGTGTTCATTCAGTGATACATCAGATATTAGGGGGATGGGAAGATACGTAATGCAATGCATCATGTTGAGCTCAATAATAGACGTATGAACTAAGTGCTGAGGACACCTGGAGAAAGAAGTGATTGACTCAATATGGAGAGGACATGCTTGCCAGGTGGAGAGGTGAATGAGGCCATACCCAGTAAAATTAGGGAATACATTGAATTTCTCATCATTCAACAAACAGGTCATGCCTTTTCACGGCCTGCATTTCTGATTCGGAGACCAGGCCAGGCTTCATGTCTAGGTAAAGCTACATCTGGAATGTCAGAGTAATATTTGGATGTTTAGGGAAGAGACTAGGGAGGGCGATCATAGGAAGGGAAGATAAGGTCAGATTATGAACGGCCTTCATGCTAAGACATTAAGACAATAAAAACTCATAAAGAGTAATGATAAACCCAAATTTACACATAAATGTGGCTGTGCACATGCATAAGCGGGAAATAGAACACACAAGCGTTTTTTTTCTCCACTTATCACTTAGTGTTCTCAACCCAGAATTTTGTGTGCATTGATCAGGAAATTGCTTTTTTTTTTTCCTAATAGGTAAGTATTTGAGCAACAAGATGGCATGTCCAAGCTCACTGATGACTCATTTGTCTTTCAGCAACTAAGCTTTTCATTGTCAGTAACGTTAATTATACCTATCATTCACTCTAAAATGACCTTATTTTTTTTTCCCCTTATAGCATTCTCTCCACATGGGCTCATGTTTGGGAGGCTGGAGACTAGTGATGTCAGCCCTGAGTTTTCATCATGTGGCAATCAGAGCTCTAGAAGCACAGGTCAGACTTCCAGGCTCTCCCGTTGCTCTGCCTCTGGCGTTACGTGCCTGAACTGAATTGGCAAACCATTCTTTGCTACCAGGATGCAGAAAATCAGGTTTCTCATTTTCCAAACAATTTATTTCAAAAGGTTGGGGCAAGATTTGCAGAAGAGAGTTGGAAGGAACAAACATTTATTAAGACATCAGTGAATGTGGACTGTGGGCTCCAGAGACCCATATTTGAATCCCAAATTTGCCACTTATTTTCTGGGTAACTTTAAGGAAATTGCTTCCCTGCTTTGAGGCTCTGTTTCCCCCTCCTCTAGAGAATGAGGATGTTATTATTTATCCTGCTGGCTTGCTGTGTGGCTTGAATGAAGTTCTCACTGCAAAGCATGTGATCCAGACTCGGGTACAAGGTTGATTCCTACAGTCAAAGGCTCAGAAGAAATGACAGCTATGGTGAGCTCTCACCTCCTGCAGGCTGTAGTAAGCCAGTGTGTAACGAAAAATAGTGTAAAAACTACTGATAAGGTTTAGCTGTGCCCCACCCAAATCTCAACTTGAGTTTTATCTCCCAGAATTCCCATATGTTGTGGGAGGGTCCCGGCGGGGGGTGGGGGAGTAATTGAATCATGGGGGCCTGTCTTTCCTGTGCTATTCTCATGATAGTGACTAAGTCTCACGAGGTCTGATGGGCTTGTCAGGGATTTCCGCTTTTGTTTCTTCTTCATTAGCTCTTGGCTTTGCCATGTTAGAAATGCCTTTTGCCTAACACCATGTCTCTGAGGCCTCCCCAGCCATGTGGAACTGCAAGTCCACTTAAGCCTCTTTTCATTCCCAGTTTCAGGTACGTCTTTATCAGCAGCATGAAAATGAACTAATACAACTACCCTTGAAAATCCCTTAAGCTAAATGACTGCATATATGATTTTATGGACATGAAAATAAGGTTGCTTCTGGTTAGTGGCCAAAGTAAACAAAAATCAAGTAAACAAAACATATATTTTAGTATTGAGATCATATTAATCGCAGAACTTATTAACATATTAGATATACATGGGGACCAAGAACCACTGGGATATGGGAATAAGAAAAGTCCAGGGCTGACTTCATAGTTGTGCATTCTGTGGCATTGCAAAAGGCCTCACACTCAGAAGAACCCTGTGCTTGGCCCAATGCTCTGCTATCACTATCTTGAAATTCTTAATTTTTGAATAAGGAGTCTCTCAATTTCACTTTTCTCTGGGCCCTGCAAATTATGTAGTCAGCCCTAGTTATATATTTAAATTATTACTTCTCTCTTACCCTCATTCCCATCTCCATTTGGTATGGTTGAATTCACAAAAGGCTTATATGATATGTTGTATACCTAACTGGCTGTTGTACATAGTATCTTAGTGCATTTTGAAGCATACCCTGGGAGATTGGTATAATTGGCCCCATTGGAAGGGTGTCGAATTTACTCAAGGTCACATGATTAGTAAGGCAATTGGTATGCCTGTCTACTAATTGTGCCACAATGAATGAGAAAAAACACGAAAGGAAATTTCAGTGCAAAAGTAGGAGTTATAGGAATACACTTGAACTAAATGGATGAAGAGGGGCATGCTGGAACCAGCAACACATAATTAATTTATGTTAAATTTCTCCAGATGTATGCTTGCTTCATGGTGTGAAATCTGCAGGTTTTTTCTCATCATTGTATTCCCAGCCTGTAGCATAATGGTTGGCGTGTAGAAGATGCTCAATAAATACTTGTTGAATGAAGGATAATCCTGCCAGGTTCTGCTTCATTCTGTATTAATAATATGGCCTTCCTTCTTGCATATTCATATGTTTGCTCATTTTATTTGAATCCCTGTCTGTTTAACAGAAGAATGTTCTTTAGCAAGCGTGATGACTAATGATATCAGGCAAAAAGTTCCAAGATCTTAACTGATGAACAAACACAAACTTTGCTAATGACTTTGCTTTTTGTATAAGACTTTGTGGGCTTATTACGTATTTTAAGCTCTAGGAGAGTCCTGCTTACCATTTGAATTCTCTGCTACATGGAATGCCTTGGAAAAGGCTTTAAAAGAAAGGACTCCTATTCTAAGTTGAAATTTTTAAATTAGGAATTCTCTCCCTGCCACACCTAGGAATGAATTAGCACACCCTCTCTGTGTCATTATCCATTCATCCTTACTCTGTCCCTGTAGTCAATGTGTTATGAGGGACTTTTGATTTTTCCTCCTAAATTGCTCAACACCACCCCTCTTCTCCACCACCCACTATTTCTCCATCTTGGAACTCACATTTCACCTTCCTGGACAAATCCAATGGTCTTACAGCAGGCCTCTCTGCCTCCTTCTAATAGAGTCATTGTACAGCAGCCAGAGAAGTCTTTCCAATACAAGACTCTAAACTCAGCACCCTCTTCTTACAAGGCCCCTGGTCTCTCACTGTCAGCCGCATAAGTTCATACCTATTGGCACGCATTGCAGAACCCTCACCATCCTGCTCTTAACAACCTTTCTAGTTGATTCCTCTGCATAAACCCACTCATGGCATAACCCAGGCTTTCAGTCTGGTTCTCTGAGAAGCAGACTCAAGTACAGAGTTTGGTGTTCAGGTGAGATCAACACCTGTGAAAGGAAGGGTGGAGGGAAGAGTTAAACCATGATAATGCAATACCAATGGTGGCCTCTGCCTACCCCAGTGGGAGCTCTGGAGAAAAAGAGCTGCTAAGATTGTCCCTCAGTGGACCCAAATGTCTGAGCAGTGGTGGGGAGTGGTCACTCCTGGAATGGTGTGACCCTGGGTAAGATGGCTGTCTGTAGCCCAGGTCACCCCTAAGGAGCTGACTGATGGAGATGTTTCTCTGCAAATGCTTCCAGCATTTGGGAAAACAACATTTTTCCCTCCCAGGAGGGAATCAGGAGGAGGACCCAGGAAGGGCATCTCCGTGTCTGCTTCACCTAATCTCTTTTTTTCTGCGGAGAACTTTTCCTCCTTTTCTGTGGCTTCATGCCATTGTACCTGCCTTTTCTTCTGTCTGAAATGCCCCTTGCCCACCTCTTTTTCCCTTTGATCTGAATACTTTTAGTTTTCCTTTATGACTGATGTCAAATGCTAAGTCCTCTTGAAGCCTCCTGTCACTCACCCAGGTAGAGTTAGTTGCTATTTCATGTTTTCATTCGATGTACATTGCATATATACATGCATCATAAGCTCTGGACTAGACACTAAAGATATAGGAGGTGCAGTCCTTGCCCTTATGATCTCCTAATGATGTGTGCCCTTTTTTTTGGGGTGTGGCAATGCTCAGTGCTTTCTTTTATTTTAACATCTGCTACATTGCTTCTTTATTCACCCACTCGGTTTTTCATTTGTTCATTCGCTGAGTATTAATCAAACTCTTGCCTTCTATGTACCCAGTGTTCCACTAAGCCCTAGGATACAATGATGCATAGTCAGGTTTGCTGAGGGATAAATATTCATCATATCAAGGCTGCACAATTTTAACTTGGACAAAGAGTATGAAGTTTATGGAACTAGGAGGTTTTACAATAGTGCGTTTAGCCTAGTCAGGGAGGTCAGGGGAAGTGGCTGGTAGAAGTGATTATTACAATATAATTTGGCAAAGGGAGAGGAAAAGAAGCCTTTCAGGTAGAGATTGCAGAATGTGCCCAAACCACATGGCAGGAGAGTGGATAGAGAATTTAAGATGAGAATGAAGACGGATGAGGCTGAAGTTCACAGAGTGAAGAGAATAATAGAGAACAATGTGTGATGATTGTAAATGCTCATGAGAAAGTTTATGGCTTGGCATTTATGCTCAGAGCAGTGGGAAGGCATTAAAAGGTTTTAAGCAAGAGATCGAAAGGATCAGATTAGAGAGCTGAAAATATGCTCTGACTTCAGTGTGGAGAATAGATTGGAGGATGGCAGAGACACTATGTGGGAGACTGTTAGCTAATGAAATGAGGGTGGATTGAACTAAGGTGGGGGATGGACAGTGGGAGATAGATCTAGAGCAATTTGGGGGAAAAGACAGCAAACCTGGCAATCTTTGGTGGTTGGTTTGTATGTCATTAGGGATGACGGGAAGGGAAGTGTCAAAGCTGACTTTAGATTCCCATGAATCCCTAGCCCTTTTGGATTCTAAATCTAATGACAATTACAAACTTCTTTCTGGAGGCAGACACACACACACCCCATTTTGCATATCATTTCAGAAGGACATATAGAACTCGTAAAGCCCATTTATGAGCTCCAGGTGGGAAAGAAAACCAAACCGTATTCCTCCCTGTGCCTCTAGATTCTATTCTAGAAAATAACACGGAATCTGACATGCAGTACATGTTCATTGAAGTATTGAATAAAGGTGACAGGAGACAGAGGGCACTGAGACACTTCTGGTGGTTAATTTTCTGCCCTTTCAACTGCAATATGGATGTAAGAGTCCTAATAGAAGAGCTATACTTGCATGTCTATGAACCAACTGCTCATTAGCTTGCAAGGCAGCATTAGGTGGGAAAGGCCACAAATGGACTCATGAGCCTTCAGGTGGTGAAGAAGAATAAATTTCAAAGTATTAAAGTTCCAAAGACCCAAGATTTGTCTGCAGCAGATGTCTCTCCATAATGGTAAATACTTTGGACTAAAGAATAAAACTGTCTGCCTTTATTTTATGTGGGGGAGTGCATCATTTAGAGATGAAGACAGCCTGCCTATGGCTGGATAGGTAAGTTAGGTTAATGTTACCGTGTGGAAGAAGGAAAAATGGTAATTGTGTTGATAGAGATTTAGAATAGAATCATGCCTTTACAGATAAGACATTTCAGGAGGCTGGTAAAGATCAGAGGGAGAAAAAATGCATAGGAGGAAGTTTTAGGGAAGATTTATTTTGCACTTATTAACCCTAGGCTGGGTTGGATTTTTCTCTTTGTACTTTGAATAGCTGCATGTTAGAGAGAATTGCCATCTGAACCACAGACTCTCTGAAGGGCCTCAGCGATCACCTGATCACCTGGTTCAGTCCCCACCAGAGCAGGAATTCCCCCTGCAAGACCTTGGCAGATGGTTTGTGTTTCCTCCTGAAGCTGTGCTAATGAGGCTCCATTGAACAACTCTGAGGTCCTGTTCTGATTGTTGAGTCTATACCAGGAATGGCAAATAGATTAAATTTGCATGACAATTCCAATTACTCGATAGTGCTGAGGGATTCTGAGGCTGAGCATCAATTTTTTTTCAAAAAGGCATTAATTGTGATAACCTGGAAGCTAAAGATGTTCTATATTTGCCATTCCTGGGCTAGGTCTTTCAGTCACTGAATTTAACTTATATTTATTGAGCATCTACTGTGGGCCAAACCTTAGAGGGTTGGGATATAAATCTAATGGCTATTTCTCAGTTCACATTTTACCTGCCCCGTCTGCTACATCAGATACAGCATATAAATAGCATTTGAAGACATGGGACTGGAGGTACTGGAGGTATCTAGACAGAAAGTGAGACAGGGTAAAAAGGAGGTTTGGGATCATAACTGTGGCTCACCAACATTTTAAGACAGAGAAGAAGAGAAAATTGAGTCAGACTAGTCTGTGAGATTATTACCAGCCTGTGAGAGAATTTGGTTTCAGATAAAGCAAAAGCAGGGGGATTTTGGTGGGGCTGGATGGTGGGGGTTGTGGGGTAGGAAGATATTTCAAGAAGGAAAAAGTGAACAACTGTATCTGATGTAGCAGATAGGGCAGGTAAACTGTGAACTGAGAAATAGCCAGATACAACTTTTTGTCTCTAGCCATAGAGTGAAAACTATGTAACCATCTGCTAGGTGACATCTTCTCTTACAGAAGTAAAATGCATCTCAAACAGAACACATTCTAAAGAGAGCCCTTGATTTCCATATTTCCTCTAACCACCCCCAAAATCAGACCTCGCTCATCTGCCTGTCTTCCCTGTCTTGGTAAATGCACTATTGTATATTCAGTTGCACTTGCAAACAAGTCAGGATTTCTCTCTTCTTATCACCCCTTCTCTAATCCATGAACTATTTCTGCTAATTCTATCTCCAAACTTTCTAATCTGCCCAAGTCACTCTACCCCTTGGCCATCCTGATCATTCTTGCCTGGAATATGTCAATAAACTCCTGTCTGTTCTTCCTACTTGCATTCTCGCTTCCTGTCATCCCACTGACCACACAATAAGAGAATCTTTAAAAACGAATGCTAATAAGATCATGGAAATTGGCTGTTTAGAATGCTCCAAAGGCTTTCCTGTGAAGAAAATTCAAACATGGACAGGGTGGATCTCAGGGTTTGCCTCCCTCACCGACCTCACTGCTCTTGCTTCCTTCAACCACCCCCTGACTTTTTATTGCTTCATGCATCTTCCCTCCTTGGGGACTTTACAGGGTTTTTTTTTTTTGTTTCTCTGCCTAGAATATTCTTTTCTCTGGGTTCCCTATGGCTGACTCCTTCTTGTCTTCTAGGTCTTAGCTTAAATTCTACCTTGTAGCTTATCTCTATCATCCCTCATCTGGATGGCTGTAATCACCCTTGTCTCCCACTCCCATCCCCTCCTCCACACTGCTCAGCAGGTTCAGCAGGATCTGCTCGGTGTAACATGGTGTAACCCCTGCCCAGCCCTCCAATCTCAACTTCACTGGATTGTGTGCCTCACGTGTTCTGTTCACCTCACATAGATGAGCTCTTCCTTTGCTGTATTACAGAATGCCTCTGAGCCTTTTCCCAGGTTGTTCCTTCTGCCTGAAATTGTCTTCCATCCTTTCTTTTGACTGACCTCTACTCTTTGTCTAAGAGCAATTTACCATGTCACCTTCCCTGGAAATGCTTTACTGACCTCTCTCCTTTCCTAAAGTTCGCCCACCGCTTTCTGTGCTTGGCTCCTGAAAGTTTTTGGGAACTGTTTAGTTACATTGTTATCTGTTTTCTATTCTCTCTCCTGTATGGCCTTCTTGGAAAGAGAGTCTATGTACCTCTGAGCTTGTCTTTGTCCACAGCACTGAGCACAGACCTTTACAGTATAATAAATGCCCCATAAAGATTTACTGGCAGGATTCCTGGAAGAGGGCAGTAAGCTGACTATTCTGCTGTGACAGATCATAGTCAGTGTTTTACCCAGCTCCAGAACTCATGAGCTCCGAGTGAAGGCTGACCTCTGGGAACAGAGTGAATAACATACCTCTAGGAAGAAGCTGCTAGCATGTGCTTTGTGGAGTGTCAGGGTGAAAGGGCTCAGTGCTGTCCCAAGCACTGGGTTTTGCATCCTGCAGGAGCCCATATAGGCCTAGGAAAGGACGGAGCGTCAGTGGTAGAGGAAGAGTTGGAAGGACCGGAAAGGCTGGAGTCCCCCAGGAATTATTATTGTTTTCAGCCCTAGTATGGCAGCCTCCTTTTCTGTAGACTGCCTGTAACATGGAGTGGACTGTAACTGGCCATATTTCCTTTCAGCAACCCTGTCCACCTGGCCATACCTGGTTGAGTCAGGACTAGGCATCCAACCCCACCTGGGCAATAAAATTCTCCATCCCCTAGAATTTAATAATTAAATCAGAATGATATAAAGGTGGTGGTGCTGGCAGCAGCTAATGGTAGCATACTAGAAATAGGGGCTATAAACTCTTGCTTTTGGAATATGCCCACTTCCTTTCCCTTTCTGAATCAAATCTTCTTGATTCTGTGAGATACCCTAGTAGCCCTACAGACATGAAGGGAGGGAGAAGGAAATCAGGATGGGAGCAACTCAGATGCCTTCTGGGGAAAGGAATGGACCAGTTTTCCAGGAGTGAAGGGTGCAATGAGAAAAGAACCAGGAGTGGATCTCAGACTTCCCATTTCAAGCTGAGCAAGTGTCTTCGCCCTGTAATAATATCAAGGACTCAGAAAATGAGAGCCAGAAAGGATCTTACTCATGAGGACTCAGTGGCCCAGAAAGGAGACATGACTTCCTGAGGATCCTGCAGTCAGTGATTAGGTCTGGAACCCAGGACTCTCATCTCAGTACTCTTTCTACCATCTCAGTTGTCCCTACCTCATCTGGGCTCAGCTCCTCTGTCCAGATGGGTCCATTATGCTCCCATTCTCCTTCCTAATGGGTGGCTCCGGGTGATTTCCTGTCGGGTCTGGGGTTAACTCCAGACTGTGCAATTACTTGAGGAGCGTGTTTACTGAGGGCATCTGCCTACATAAGGACCCAGGTGGCTCATCCCTTAGGATTGTGGGACTGAGAGCCACAGTGCAATAATCACATGGCAGGACACCAGTACAGAGGAACACAGGTCTTAATAACATGATGTTATGTGAGCGTGAGGGTGGGACTCTCGGGCTGCCTGACCCACACACTCTGCCAACCCTGCAGCATTCTAGCAGGGCTGCATTCCTGTCTTCAGACGTAACATTTGTTATATTGCTTCCAAATCTGGCTGGATGCAATAATTGCACTCTTCTTTCCAGTCGACTTAGTCTCCCCAAGGTAGGAGGATGTGTGCTCTCTCTGCACCAAGCAGGATCTCGGGGTGGCCTAAGATGGTCAGTGCTCCTGCGTTACTTATATGGTTTGAGGCCATAGCCCTCAAAGTATGATCTGAAGTTTGCTAGGATCAGAATCCCTTTGGTGTGACGTTGGTGAAAATGCCAACTATAGGGCCTCTTGCAAAACCTACTGAATCATAATCTCTGTATTATTAATAGACTTTTCAGATAATGAAGGCTGCTGGTCCAACGGGTTCACTGGCGTTGGAAAAAATGATGGGTTTAGGCTAGGGAGATGATGGTTTCCTGTTCCTGCCACAACACTTCTTAGCTGGGTGATTTTTGGCCTGTCACCCACTGTTCGAGCATCCTTTGAAGAGAAGGAGTGTGTCTTATATTTATCTCTATTCAATGCCTAGAACATAGCTGATCCTTAACTAGTGTTGAATGAATAAATACACGTACAAGTGAAGATTGTAACCCATGTTCCACCTCTTGAATGAGATGACTCAAGGAAGTCACTTGTGCAAACTCCTACACGTTGAAGGTGCTCACCAAGTGCAGGTCTCTCCCATTCCCCTTGGGACAGTGGCTTGTTGTCTGCAGGTAACTTGTTCAGGGACACAGTGAAGTGTGGAGGGGATGGCAGGTGCTCAGGGACCTGGCTGAGACCTAGAGGTGATAAGTGCTCCTGTGTTCTTCAAACTCCATTCTTACTCCACTCTCTGTGGTCCTCAGTCCATTGTCCCGGGAGCCGCCAAACCCATGAAGGTCAGCAGAGGCCAATCACAGAGAAAGGGGTATGGCTGTCAATGTGGTCAATGTGAGGCTTGGGAGGCCACACTCAGCAGATGCCAAGTCTGCATCCAGAGTCTGAAGAGCCATGGCTGTGATCAGCCACTAAGGTTAGAGGGCAGCATAGAGGACTAAGTTGGGGATTTGGGGTACTGCTTATGAATAAATGAATCCAAGTGTCAGCACTTGTGATACCCTTGGGAAAAGTGTATTCCCCCTAGAGTCAATGTTTGTTTGTTTTTAATCTATGAAAGAGTCATAAAGAACCTCCTGTATTCATTCTCAGCATTCGTGTGAGAAGGAAACGAGGTAAATGAAGATACAACTATTGTCTCTGTCTCTGTCTCTCTCTGGACTATATTGTGATGCTTTCTGCTCAAAGTGTGTTCCCAAACCAGCGGCATCAGTGTCACCTGGGAGCCTGTTAGAAGTGCAGACTCTCAGACCCCACCCCAGACCTACTGAATCAGAACCTCATTTTAACATGACACCCAAGTGACTTAAAATTCACATTAAAGTTTCAGAAGTGAAGCCTAAACAATTACAAGGAATTTTTCATTCTCTAAGCACTTTTTTTTTTCTAGTGAGTGCTTCAAAGAAAGGGAATGTCTTACTTCTCTCTTTTCAGTACCTGGAGTATAATTGCTAACCAATGTTGAATAAATGAATGAAGATCTTAACCTGTACTGCCTTGTTTCTCACCCACTACTTGGAGTTCTTTACCCAATTTATTTCCTGCTGTAATAGCAGGAGATATATGTGGGGATTGCAGCTGCCTCACACTCAGCTGATGCCAGCCACAGATGCAGACATTTAGCATGTGATTAAGGACAGAGTAATCTACTTAATGTGGGTTGTGGGAGATATTTGGCAAGAACCAAGGTACAGGGGTTGGATTTTACTTTCCAAAGATAATGTCTTTCCCAATTATTTAAAGCCCTCAGTAACTTGGATCACACCCAGACAGAAATAAGCCTTCTTAAGACAGAATTCTGTAAATAGGACTCTTGCTCACTTTTGCAGTAGAATCTTGACTCTAATAGTCTACTTAGGTTTTTATGTAACACGGCATGGAGGCTTGCCCAGCCGGATCTTTGTTGATCTAAGCCCAACTGAACTAACCACCTATGGAGGAGAAATGCTTTTTGTTTACTATATTTTACCACAAGCTAAATTAATTAAAGAATTAATCTATTCCATCACTCAACGAATACTACAGTGCCCAGTTTGAGGTTACCATAGTGAGTACGCTAGCAGTCCCTGCTTCTACCAAGTAATTGCCAGGTGGTGAGGACGGAATAAGATTCAAGCAATTACAGTGGGGTCTAAGGAAGTGCAGACTGACACAGGAGAGCATGGCAGACAAACTTATCCTGCAAGGGTGGAGGTGCTGGAGAGACACTTCCTGCAGGAAGTGGCCTGTAGGCTGATACTTCAAGAATAGGTAGGAGTTAGGCAATTGGGATAGGAGGGAGGAAATGAAGCTGGGACAAAGAATAGCATAGGCCAAGACCTAGAAACAAGAGAGTAAGCTACAGTAAAGGAAGTGATGCAGTGCATGTTTTCGATAGGTCATGTGTGGGGTGTTTGTGGATACACATGTAGGGTGTGGAGCATGTTGAGAGAGGAGGCTGAGAAGGTAAGCAGGTGAATCCTCCTATGAAATTTGCATTTTATCCTAAGGCCAATTGAGGAAGTCTTTGAAAGGTCAGGTGTTGGTGGGGTCTGATAGTTTCCAGTTTGCCTCCCTCATGGACCAGTGGGCCCCTTCATCAATATGGTGAAATAGGATGATCAGAAAATATTTGGTTTTGGTCTGTGTGTCTCACGCTGCCCTAGTGCCTCTGGTCTGAGCTTCTTGTTTCGCATCCTGTAATGTTAACAACAGAAGTGTCCTAATTTGGCCTTACACATCTCTTCAAAAAATGGAGAAATACTGTCCTCTCCCTTTTTTAACTTTTAAGGGGTATATGCACAGGATGTGCAGGTTTGTTACATAAGTAAACGTGTGTCATGGGGATTTGTCATACAGATTATTTCGTTAGTCAGGTATTAAACCTAGTATTCACTCTAGGCTGATTCTCCCTCTCCTACCTTCTTCCCTCAAGTAGGCCCCATGTGCATTGTTCCCTTCCATGTGTCTATGTGTTCTCATCATTTAGCTCCCACTTATAAATGAAAACATGCAGTATTTAGTTTTCTGCTCCTGTGTTGCTTTGCTAAGAATGATGGCCTCCAGCTCCATCCATGTTCCTGCAAAGGACATGATCTCATTCCTTTTTGTGGCTGCATAGTACTCCATGGTGTATATGTATCACATTTTCTTTATGCAGTCTATCATTGATGGGCATTTAGGTTGATTTCATGTCTTTGTTATTGTGAATAGTGCTGCAACAAACACACAAATGCATATGTCTTTATAATAGAACAATTTATGTTTTTGGGTACATACTCAGTAATGGGATTGCTGGGTCGAATGGTAGTTCTGTTTTTAGGTCCTTGAGGAATTACCACACTGTCTTCCACAATGGTTGAACTAATTTACACTCCCACAATCTGTGTAAAAGCATTCCTTTTTCTCCACAACCTTGCCAGCCTCTGCTATGTTTTGACTTTTTAGTAATAGCCATTCTGACTTGTGTGTGATGGTATCTCATTGTGGTTTTGATTTGTGTTGCTCTAATGATCAGTGATGTTGAGCTTCTTTTATGTGATTGTTGGTCACATGTATATTTTCTTTTGAGAAGTGTCTTTTCATGTCCTTTGCCCACTTTTTAACGCGGTTAGGTTTTTTTTCTTATAAATTTAATTTCCTTGTAGATGTTGTATATTAGACCTTCATCACCTGCATAGTTTGAAAATATTTTCTCTATAGGTTGTCTGTTTATGCTGTTGATAGTTTCTTTCGTTGTGCAGAAGCTCTTTAGTTTAATTAAATCCCATTTGTCAATTTTTGCTTTTGTTGCAATAGCTTCAGGCATCTTTGTCATAAAATCTCTGCCTGTGCCAATGTGCTGAATCGTATTGCCTAGGTTTTCTTCTAGGGTATTGCCTAGGCTTTGGGTTTTGCATTTAAGTCTTTAATTCATCTTGAGTTGACTTTTGTATATGGTGTAAGGAAGGGGTCCAGTCATCCCTGCACCTTTTATTAAATAAGGAATTTGTCAGGTTTGTTGAAGATCAGATAGTTGTAGATGTGTGATTTTATTTCTGGGTTCTCTATTCTGTTTTATCGGTCTATGTGTCTGTTGTTGTACCAGTACCATGCTGTTATCGTTACTGTAGCCCTGCAATATAGTTTGAAGTCAGGTAGCATGATGTCTTCAGCTTTGAAGAACAGTATTTCTCTACTGATATGTCAGCAATTCACCTCTCCTGGTAGTTCTGCTTCCAGTCTCTTTATTGTAAGGACTTCCTCTGTTTGGTTTCTTTCCCTGGGTCCCCTAGGCCTGGTGTAGCAAGTGGGGTTCTGCTACTTGGAGTCCCCCACTGAAAACCACTGCCCTATGGGGTCTCACCAGCAACATCCCCATGGCCACTCCCTGGCAGCAGGAGTTCAGGTCATTTCTGTGTAATCATTTTATACCCATTAGTGTACCAGCTACATTCATATATGCTTTCATTACCAGAGCCCTTACTTTGAGCTGTGACTGTTCAAAGGTTTTTGGGAGGCCATGCAATATAGTGGTCAGATCACAGGACTGAGGGTCAGAAGAGCTGGTCTGAACTGTGGTCCCTTTCTGCTCTCATTGCGCGTCCTTCTTGAGTCATCAGAATCACAGCTTCAGTTTTTACAAGCTGTAAAATGAGGACAACAAGAGCACCTGCATGCCTTTCTCAGGGTGGTGGTGAGATCAAACATGATGGTACATGGGAAAGTGCTTTGAAAAATTCTATAAAAGAGTGGGCTTTTATTAGCATTGTGGGCATCCTGGGTTCAGTTCTTGGCCACTTATCTCCTTCTGGCACAGCTGAAGGTGAGAAGTGCCAGGAGTTATGGCACTTCTCACCTTCTGCAACTCATCACCACCTTCTTGTCTGAGGCTTGCAAACTAGGTTTCATTTTACCACTGCTCCTGTACTCAGTCACTTAATAGGCAACCCAATTGGAAACCATTTGTCCAAATGTAAATGTTAATCTATAATTGTGCAGACCAATATAGTCCAAATAATTTTTGGTGACACAACGCACTTTGAAACATAGTCTTTCTGGTGGAGATATGAAAGGTGAACACACCCATTGTGCTTCCCTTGTAAGTAATTATCTATTCAAGCTTCTTGCTGGCATTTCTGAAATGTTAATGGAACATTAAATTCCAGTTTATTTCAGAATGCCTGTTTCTGCTAAAAAAAGTTTCTCAGGGAAATTTAAAAAATGATAGCTAGACAGATGGATAAATAAAACAGAAGAGCAAGCTATTATGTTTATCCAAGTAATTCTCTTCTAAAATACAAAACACAGGCATGGTGGCTCATGTCTGTTATCCCAGCACTTTAGGATGCCAAGGCAGGCAGATTACTTGAGCCCAGGAATTCCAGAACAAGCTGAGCAAGTTCGCGAAACCCTGTCTATACAAAAAATTAGCCAGGTGTGATGGTGCATGCCTGTAGTCCCAGCTACTTGGGAGGCTGAGGTGGGAGGATCACCTGAGCCTTGGAGAGGTTGAGGCTTGTGCTGAGCCATGATTGTGCCACTGCATTCTAGCCTGGGCAACAAAGCAAGACCATGTCTAAAAAAAAGAAGGATAAAATACAAAACACAGACATTATAGCACAAAGGGGGAGATGAAAGGTTTAAAGCATTGTCACAAAAATAGAATTTAGAGATTTTCAGAAACTCATAGTATCTTTTTGTTTTTTTTCTGAGATGGAGTCTTGCTCTGTTGCCCAGGCAAGAGTATGGGGACCTGATCTCGGCTCACTGCAACCTCCATCCCCTAGGTTCAAGCAATTCTCCTGCCTCAGCCTCTCGAATAGCTGGGATTACAGGTGCACGCCACCATGCCCAGCTAATTTTTGTATTTTTAATAAAGACAGGGTTTCACCATGTTGGTCAGGCTGGTCTTGAACTCCTGACCTTGTGATCCGCCCACCTCAGCCTCCCAAAGTGCTGGGTTTACAAGCGTGAGCCACTGTGCCCAGTCAACTCATAGTATCTTATCTTTGAGAAGCCTTCTCCCTATCCTGTCTTTGGGTCCATTATACATGCTGAGAATTTTTGTCCTGGAGACAATGGACCATATTCGAATATCCAGTTATTCTTTCTGGGTTATCTTTAAGATAGCAGAGAGGATCCTTCAGAAAAGAGGGAGCCCTCACAGGTTGTCTGCTCCTCGAAGCCTTCTTGGAGCCTCCTCCCCATTAGAGGTAGACAGTATTTCTTTCTCTTTGCTTCTGAGTGGTACCCATTTCTTTTCCATTATTCTTCACTCATTTATACAATGCTTAGTTTTTTCATCTGTGTCAATGGACCATGAGCTCCCCAAGGACCAGGACAAGGTCTCATTCACTTTGGCACATCTAACAACTATTTGTAGACAGAAGGTATGGAATAAATCACCCAGGTCACCCTCTCAAACCCTCATCAGCCCTCACCAGGATTACTGCAACAGCCTCCTACCTGGTTTTTCTGATGTTCTTTGTCCTAGCAGCCAAGGGAGGCTTTAAGGTAAAAATCAGATTAGTCATTCCTCTGCTTAATATCTTCTGATGCCCACTCTTGTCCTCATGATCAGTCCTAACTCCTCAGCATGGCTCAGGGGGCCTTTTGTCATCTTGACCTAGCTTAGCTCTCCAGCCTGATCTCCGTCTATTCTCCCCTCAGCTGAAGTTCTAGCCACCAGCAAACTACTGTTTTTCCCTAAATACATCCTACCTTCTCACAGAATAGTAGTAACTAATATTATAGAGCACTTGCTGTGCTCTACATAGGAAGTATATGCTATGATTCTATTTATAATGACTCTGTCTGCATCATTAGTAAACCTCACACAGCCCTATATCATAGTCATTATTGTTATTCCCCTTTTACAGCTGAGAAAACTGAGATTTGGTGAAGAAAGGAAACTGTTCAGGTCAGATAGTTAAAGGCAGCTAAAAGTTATAAACAGGCCTATGACTGACTTTCGTCTACCACATTACATTGAAGAAGATATGGTTTTCTTGCTTCAGGAAATTTCACCTAGCTGAGAAGATGTGACTTTTCCCAAATAAAGAGAAGTCACTGTAAAAGAGTAATCCCAATGCCATGCTGAGAAGTGGGCGCTGCTTCTGAGGGACAGTCTGAGAGATGATGACTATCTTTTAGCAGAGAGGTGGTCTAATTCCAATGTTGGCTGGGTGGAAAAAAATAAGAGTGGATTGAAAGTAAGCAGGGAGAGAAGGCAAGTCTGGACCTCCCGGTAAGGATGCTTTTGCAAGAGTTCTGACATGAGACAAAAGTGGAGGCTGTGCAATTGCAAAGCAAAGGACTGGTCCCACAGGCATTTAAAATCACTTTGGGCTATAATTTGCTCTTTAATGACACTGCTGATCCTGCTGTTATTGATGTCTGAGGACCTCAGAGGCATTTTAGAGACACCCTCTTGGTGGCCATTTGCCTGTGTGTGGCACTTAAAGCGCCCTCAGTGAGGGTTCAGGAGCCCCAGGTGGGCTTCACTCCTGGTGGGATAGCCTTAGGCAACTCATTGAAGCATCGTGGGTGATTGCCACATCTGTCATGCCAGGTGATCTGCTCATTGTATCCACCAATCAGATTGGAGTTTTGGCTTAGAAATACTCTTCCAGGCTTGGGAGTGCTCACCATGTGCCAAGAGCTGTGAGTAACTAGGGTCAGGTCTTGCTCCTCCTCTCCCTCTGGGTGACACACCCAGTGGGACTATCACTAATCATTGCTTCTGCAGTGTAAAACAGTGTGTGTGTGCATGTATTAAAGACCTCACTTAAAAACAAGGAGGAGAGACAACAGCATTCTGAGGAGCGTCCTAGCACCCTAGCCAAAGCAGAGGTGAGTCAGTTTACATAGAAGCACTGATAGGGCCCCCTCGGTGCTAATCTGAGTCCTGTGCAAACTCAACCTGTTGAAAACAAGCCAGAGGCCTCCAAAAGCTTCTGCCAGGAAGAAAGAAAATCCCTTTAGGATTCAGTTAAAGGGATCCTTAGTAAGAGCACAAAGCAGAGTAGGACTTTACTATATGCAGTCAAAATCAGTCTGAGAAAATTGATTCATTTTTTTAACATTTATTCATTCACTCTGCATTTTAAAAGCACCCAGTCATTATGTGGGTTTACTTGACTGCTGAATTGAACAGATTTTAAGCTCCTTGTGGAGAGGAAACACATCTTGTTCATCACCCCGTCATCAGGGCTACAATTGATGCTCAGATGAATGCCCCGAGGCTGGACGCCAGCCTCTGCTCTTGCTTACTAGGGCTTCTTTAGCCAGGGAGGAACAGCCAGAATAAATGACAGCCTCTTTTCATAAACACAAGGTACTGTCTGTTTGCTCATCTGCATACCTTAAGAACTATATGCTCCTAGAACGAATATTTTTCAAATTGATCGGCTCCGAAAAGGAGTTTTCTGATTAGCACAAACACGCTTTTTATGCCAGAAGTGGCCATAGGTATTATGGGTCTAATGTTGTGCTACTCTAGCACTGTATTTTTTTTAGGCAACATTTATTTGGCACTAACTGTGTGCCAGGTGTGATGTTCAGTTGTCCCCAGGTGTTCAGTCCTGCCCCATCACACAAAGATGAATAGGGCAAAATACTGACTTCTAGTCCTAGGAGACAGACATATAACTAAGCAGTTTAAGGTAAGATATGACAAATACGCATGAACAGAAAGTAGGGGTACCTCCTATAGTCTGGGTAGTGATGGAAAGCTTCCAAAAGGTGACTTCTGGTTAGGTTTGGAAGAATGAATAGGGTTTAGCCAGGAGGAGAAGTGTGAGGACATGTTCCAGCCCAAAAACTGAGAGGTGAGTAGACATGATGCATGTGGGCAAACTTCAAGTTTCATGGGTCTGATAGGAACCGGAATGTATAATTTTTTAGACTCAAGTCAGATAAGTCCTTCTCCAAGAAGTCTTCCTGAATTCCTAGAGAAGGAGGGATTCACTTTTTTTTTTTTTTTTTTTTTTTTTACTGCCCCTGTACCTATTATCAGCTTCTATTATTGTATTTGTCACATAGCACTGCAAACATTTAAAATATGTGCATATCCCTGATAGACTGGGAGCTTGTTGAGATCAGAGAGCTAGTGTCTTTTTCATCTTTGTTTAGTAAATTGCATACACCCTAGAACAGAGTAGGCACTTACTGCACGTTTGCTGAAGTAAATTCTCACTTGGAGAATATGAAGACGATGTTCTCCCTCCCAGAGCCAAGTTGAGGGACAGATTATCTCTATATTCATTACATTTAGGCGCCCTCTAAAATCTTTCTTGAATTTTTAATGCAGATATGTCTACCTAATCATAGGAATATACACATATATGCACATGTGTGTCTTAGATATATACTGGAAGAATTTATATCCAATGTATCAGTGACATTTCTGGGGAGAGGGATGGGAAGTGGGCATTGGGGGACTATTTTGGGACCACTGAATGTGACTCCACAATGTACACTGTACAATTCAGGAAGACTATTCATTTAGGAGTGAGTCTGTACTTTATAAATTTAAACAAAAAAATAAATAAAAAGGAAAAAATCATGAAACTGTCAGTGATTTTTTTTAGTGTTTTTCAGAGTTTTTCTGTATTTCTCCAAAATATCTGAAAAATACATAGGCCTGGCTTTCATATTCAAAACCTGTTAAAGCAAGTCAATAGTGGACAGTTTGAGAAATATTAAAAAGTATAAAGGAGAAAATAAAAATGATCCATAACTCACCAACCCCAAAATCTACAATTCACATTTTACTTAATAAGGTTTTTGACTTAAAATACTATATTTTTCTTTGAGTAATTTTGGATAATACAGAAATATACAAATAAAAAAATCATTTCATCACTCAGAGATCACCCACTGTTAACACTTTGCACATTTTCTTGCAGCCTTTTCTGTATTAGTTACAATCATAGCTTCCATTTGGTGAGTGTTTAATTTGAGCCAGCCAATGTGCTGAGTGCTTGCCAGACCTCTCATTTAATTCCCACATGAGCCTGTGAGGTGGGAATTGTCAGCCCCATCTCAAAGAAGATACAAACTAAACGTTAAGAAACTTGGATCATCTGTGATGTGAACCTAATGTTGTCTGAGTCCAACACTAATAATTACACTTTACTCCTTCAAAGTTGTGTGTGTGGTTAATTACAGACACACACACACACAGACACACTTGCTGTATACACAGACACACACAAGCTATGATCACATTGTACCTTCTACTTTGTCATTTTTTAAAAAAATTTGGTATCATATGGTGTGCATCTTATGAGGTCATGTAAAAATACGTTTAGAAATGTTTGGCAATGTTTAAAAGTTATATTCTAAGCAAATCAGTCTTGACTCTCAATTTTCATTGACTGCTGGCCTCTGCCATCAGGCCTCCAGACCTGCTATGTATCCAATCCTCCTGATCCCGCCACCGGAGCTTTTCCCTGTTTTTTACTCCTTTATTTCTGCTTCCTCCTTAAACTGGGAGTAGGAAAAGCTGGGCAAGCTTTACTATTTGTACTTAGAAGCTCTCAGGAAACTAACTGCCAAAATGCCTGCATTTTATGGCAGTACCTCATATGGGCATTCCCTGAAGTCTCAAATCCTTTCTTGCTCGTATGTGTGTGTGTGCGCACGTGCGTGCTTCATGTGAGCAACTTTGTTTGGCTGAGAAGGCATTTTCAAAATGGAGAAATTAATGGACAGGTTAAGCAATCAGGATAGTATAAAATATTCATCAAGAATTGCAACAGACATTTAGGGCATAGAGCACAAAACTTTTAGTACACTGCAAACTGTTCACAAAAAAGTGGAACAGATCACTTCAGGTTTTCTTAGCTCTGACATGTTATTCATGTATATTGTGAATTCCCGGAGGGACCCAGAGTACCTAGTGCTTCCCAAACTTACTTGACTAAGAACCTGTTGGAACACAGGCAGCTTTCTTGAATAACTAGCATTCTGAAGTACATGGTTTGAGAAATACTAATCTATAGGTGTTCTAGATAATGTTAATTCACTAATTTAGTTTTATTCATAGCTAATTAGGTCCTGGCTACTCTAAAGTATGGTCTGTGGACCAGTGGCCTCTGCTTCCTCTAGGAGCTCCTTAGAAATACAATAACTGTGTTCTACCTCCCCGTCCTTCCCCACATAGACAGATTTAGAATCTGCATTTTAATAAGATGGACAGGTCATATACAGGCATATTAAAGATAGAGACAGACACACTGCTGGTAAGGACACAAAAGTTGTTAATAATGTAGAAGTCACCACACAAAGTTCAATTTCATAAAGTGTGTTTCATACAAATATTTAAGGTAATGTATGATAAACACAGGAAGTGAAAAATGTATTTGGACACTGCTTTCTCAAAATGCTGGCCATTTCCTCTGAGGGTGTATTTTGGTGTCGGCTCAACAAGGATCTCAAACAACTGTGAGCCCACAGCTTTCTCTGAGTCCTTTTTCTTGTCCTTTTTAGGAGAGGGTGCAGTCCCATAGCATGTCCACATTTGGAACTGGTGTGATATGCAGCCACATCAAATCAGCTAATAGCGCTAGGTGGCGAGGCCCCTGGAGAGGGGTTTCAGCTGGGAACACACAGCTAAAGCCCCTTTAATGGCCCAGTCAGCTGTCAGGGCTGTAAACACACTTCTTCCCATTCAGAGCCATTTGCCCCTCTCTGTGACCTCTCATGGCTCTCGGACCCTAGCCACGTGGCCCAGATGGCATAATCCGTCAGGCCAAAGCAGGTGATAGTAGGGCTTGCTGTTAGGTAATCAGTGACTATAATTAGCTGGGGTGGAAAGGATAATGGGACCAACTGCAGAGCTGGGGGGAGGGGGCTGGGGCCAGGGGAAGCCCTGGATGGATGGAGGACCAGTAGGAGGGAGGCTCGCTACCTCCCCTCCTCATTCCTCCTTTCCCCTCCCTTCTTCTCCCTCTAGTATTATGTTTTGTAGCACATGGAGTATGTGCGTGCTGGGGGCTTCATCCTCAATGAGGAAGGTCGGGATTGAGCACTGGCAATTCAGTAAGTGAGTTGTGTGGCAGCTCTGATCAATTTTATTTCATAGAAGCTGTTCCAGAAATCTATGGCGCTTTGCTAATTAGTTGGGTACGAGGACCCTGTGGGAGTAAGGGTGGTGGAGGGCGTGCTGTCGAGGATTAGAACTTGATTCCAGGGAGTCAGACACACTGGCATTCAGACCCTGGCTCTGCTGTCACCAGCCAGGTGAGCTCAGACTGGCGTAGTAGCCTCTCTTGTGTCTCTGACAATAGCAGTTCCCAGTGCTCAACTTCTGGGCATGTTGTCTGTACCAAGTAAACATGGCCATCAACACTGCCTGAAACATGCCTGATCTATAGCAGGTACTCTGAAAATATCATTTCTTTTTCTCCTTTCTTTCTTGATAGGTATGATTTTCTATATATGATATTAATGATATGGAAATAACCAACCAAGAAAATCGCTATTAACAGATCTTAGGTGTCTTTGATAATAGGTGAAACTCAGTTATGTTTATCAAAAAGAGGTTGACAGGTGGCTGGGTGTGCTGACTCACACCTGTAATCCCAGCACTTTGGGAGGCCGAGGTAGGTAGATTGCTCGAGGTCAGGAGTTCAAGACAAGCCTGACCAACATGGTGAAACCCTGCCTTAACTAAAAATAAAAAAATTAGCTGGGTGTGGTGGCGCGTGTCTATAGTCCCAGCAACTCTGGAGGCTGAGGCAGGAGAATCACTTGAACCTGGGAGGCAGAGGTTGCAGTGAGCTGAGATCTCACCACTGCACTCAAGCCTGGGCAACAAAGCAAGACTGTCTCAAAAAAAAAAAAAAAAAAAAAAAAAGAAGAGGTTGTCAGCTGGCTTTGTTTGTAACTTTTATCAGGAGAACTGCCCCTTCATTTTCTAAACAAAAGTGAAATAGATAGGGCAGTCTATGAGTAAACATTGAAGCCCTGTGTGTTTGTCCCCTGGCCACAGATGATGGTTGTTCTGGAACAGAGCATGCATTGTGGAGTGCACTGGAAACATTGTTGAGGCTCGTACACTTCTGTTTCATTGAAGGTCTAAACTTCTCCTCTGTCATATAGCGTCTAATCTTCCTAGAACTGTTTTCTCCTTTCTTCTCCTCCTTTAATAATATATATATTATTTATATATATAATTTATTAATTTATACATTATATATATTTATATATAATATATTAATTTATATATAAAATATATAAAAATATATTTATGTATATAAATAGCTGTAAGCAACTTATATATCCAACTATGAATATATATATCCCTAGAGATGGAAAAAGAAAATAAAAACCACCTATAATTTCAGAAATAAGCAGTCAACACTTTGGTTTATATTCAGTAATATCCATCTGGGCACAGATATTACTTTTTCATCAAAATGAGTCCTATTTGCTCACTTGGTATATGTCCCCCACCTCCCTTAATATTCAATCTTACTCCGTCAGTAGCTACATTTCTATAACATCATTTAAAAGTTTTTTGTATAATAGCTTATAGACTCTTAATAGGCAGAATTGTACCAATCTTTCTTCCTCACTTTTTTTTTCAATTGAGATAATTCACATACCATAAAATTCACCCCTTTAAAGTGTACAATTTAGTAGTTTTTAGTGTTTCACAAGGTTGTGTAATTCTGTTACAGAATTTCAGAACATTTCATATTAATTTGAGGTAACTCCCTCCAACCCCTAGCTAATGTTAACTAGAGTACTGTTAAGATGCCATGAGCTATTGACTCATCTCTTCATAGTTGGATATGTAAGTTGCTTACAGCTCTTTATTATTTCAAACAATACTATAATGATCAGTCTGTACAACTATGGTCCAATTACATTTTGTTTTTGAGCTGTCAAGGTTAATACACACATACTGTTTAAATTTGAAAAGGAGTGTTACATTTGGGATCATGCGGTTTTGGGAAAATTGAGAATTAAATCTCTAAATCTGCAGAATGGTAAACATTGGAGATTTCCCAAGGAAAGTACTCAAAAAGACTTAAGCGATAACAAAAGTGGTCATTGCAAAATTGCTTTTGCAAATATGACCTGTGGAGTTTGCCAGATGTTTGAAGTTATGAAATTATACTACTCTGTAGTTTCACAGTAGAGGTTAATTCCTCACTCCACCCCTTGAGAGACAGTCAAAATTGTGTTTTGTGTCTCTCTGAACAGCATAAGGACCTGGTAGAGAGAGCGGTGTGAGGTGGAACCAATTCTGTTTATAATTTTTAGGACTGATTTTGACAGTGTGACTTAAAAAATAGATATTAATCTGATATAAAAAATCTGGTAATTACATTTAAAATCCCTGTATACCTTTCCACACACAGACTGTATTTAAACATTCATTCCAATAATAATAATCATTATTATAACAGTTCGCTTGAATTGGAGGGTTATGAGACCCAGGTGTTGTGCTAAGTATTTTGTATGCATTATTTCATTCCACGGCCTTGCAAAATCATCTATTAGATTGTTTAAGAAATGGATGTCGTAAGTTTACAAAAAGTAAATGATGTAACAAACTCCTCATGGTGTCAGCCTGCCATATCTATTGTCCCTTAGTCATTTATCCCTTCCCAGTGCCTGACTCACTGCCCTGCCGTCTGCCCCACCTCATCTCTATCTTTACCTGAGAATCACACCAGAAACAGGCAGGGCTGAGCCTTAGTGGAGAGAGTATCATTTGAGTCTTGGTACTACCACTTACCATGTCCCACCTTGGGCAAGTTATTTGGTGACTCTATGGCTCAGTTTCCCCATCTGTACAATGAAGATAAGAGTATCTACTTTATGCGTTTGTGGTGCCAGCTAAATAATCTTATGACATGAAGCTGAGAAGTGTGTAAGCAGTTACTTGTTATGGCAGGGTTGATCCAGCCTTGAGGTGACAGCACCAACCCTGTCCCCAGAGATAGCTACAGAAGAGATCTCAGTGATCAGCCATCCCCGCTATCTTTTTACATTTGTGAAACCCAGGGGCTGCAGAGAGGAAGTGACTATCAAAAATCACATTGCTTGTCAGCAGCAGAATCTTTCTAGTGATTCTTGAGAGTGATCTGTTTGGTTCCTGTTTGCATTCCTCCAAAGCAAAGACTGTAGTGGCTTTATAAGCGTCTGAGAGCAGTGCTGTATTTCTGTACTCTTGCTCCCAGGGTTCCCTTATTTAGTCTTTGCTCTAATACACAGCTCAGGGATTACTGTACTCCCTTGCATTGTCCCAGCACTGGGGTTGACTGTGTGTTTAATCCCCACTGACAACCAGGCACTGTGCCCTCAGTACATTCTAACAAATGCCCTATGAGAGAAACCAGCACTTAGTCATTTTGCAGATTTGGAAACAGAGGCAGAAATAATAAGCCGTGCCCAAGGTTATCCAGATATAAAACGAATAGAACTTAGGAAAATTGCATCGTGATCAAGAGCTCTGACCTTGGCAAGTTTCTAAGCCCATTTGTCTCCTTGCTTTCTGTAAAATGGCGTAATAAGAGTATCTGCCCTAAAAGGAGGTGGTAAGGATTATTAATGCTTGTAAAGTGCTTGGAAGAATGCCTGGCACATAGTATGAGCTCAATAAATGTCAGCCTTAAACACAACAAACAAAACCAAACTGTTTCCAAAGCTTGTATTCTTTTCTCAACTCCGCGATGCCTCACAAGGAATCAGGGAATTGAATTCATACTTAGAAACTTGGAGCAAGATTAAATATTGCAAGGCGTTGGAAAGTGTGGCCCAGTTAGAAAGCACACTCACTCACATACACACGCACATAGCTACTTTTAATAGGTGGTAAGAGCCAGAGAAAATCCAATTACAGATGAGTCAATCGATTAAAAAGAAAGGGAGCAGAATAAAGGAAAGAATGTTGGAGAGACACAGAACCAAATTACAACCGGATAATAGAATTAAGGGTCTGTAGAACAAACTCGGAGAAATAACAAAGGGATATAGGCTGGAGACGCTTTCACAGCTCTGTAACGATTTGATTCTTTCTGGGGCCCTAGACTCCAAAGAGTGGTGATAGGGCCAACGCCCCAAACAAGTGGGTGGATCAGAAAGAGCCGGAATAGTGTTTGGCAAATCGTATTTTGTGGAGCAATGAACCACATGTGTCCTGGGGAAGAAGAGGATCGTGTTTGGGTTAAACAGATGCTCCTAGTTAAGGGTGAGAGCCCAGGGCCCAGATAGAAGCAGGCTTTGATTAGCAAAGGTATAGCCTTGCTCCAAAATAATTTTTGCTAAGACATTCTTCCTTTGTTTTCAAAGAAACATCTCTTTGTTAAATAGGATTACTCTCTTGCATATACCTAAGTCAAAGTCAAACACATGCACTTTTAATTTTACTTTCCATTGGCAGGGGAGGGGGGGAGATGACAGCAAGGTGGGGCTGTTAATTCAGCACCAACCTCTACAGCTGTGTCTATTATTGGCGGGCTCTTGAATAACATCCGTTTCTATGTATTTATGGAAAGGCGTCCTTAACTAGGCCACATAAAGAGCGAGCGCATCTATAAATAAATTAAGGAGGCTGCGAGGCGCAGGCGGCTGCCCCTCTGCTGCGGCCTCGCGGGCCCTGCCGCGCAGCTGTCGTCTTTGTGCCCGGCTTTGCGCGCTCCATTGTGGACGCGATTACCCCGGCCCGGGGCGGCGCGTGCGGGGGCGGGGCGCGCCTTCTCCGCCGGCGGATGGGGATTGGCTCCGGGGCGAGGCTGGGCTGCTTCGCGGCTCGGGCTGGTCTTGCTGGGCTGCGAGATTCTGGCCTGTGACTTGGCGGGCGCAGGTGACCTGGCGGCGGTCACTTCCTGGGAACCAGCTGCACCCATCCGGGCTCAGGCTGGGCTGGGCTAACAGATGGTGGCGTTGGGGGTGGGCGTAGGGTGGGGCAGGGGGAGGACAGTACAAAACGACGGGAATAAGAAAATGACTTAATAGACAAGATTAAACAGGTCAAAGCTTCGGTAGGGAGGATAAGGAGGAGGGAAACTTTTTTCAAAGCTTGGGAGCCCAATCCTTTCTTTCCACCTTAGGATGAGTGCCTCCCCCTGGGCACCTCCTTCCAGGACAGGCGTGAAGAATCTGAGTTCTACTTGCAGATGGAGATTCAAAATAATAAAGCCAGTCCTTTTCAGAGAAATGAGGCAAAGAGCTTCTATTTGGTTGGCAATCGTTTCTGGGTTTTGTAGGACTCTTGTCTTGAACAGGATCTCGTTACTCAAAGTGTGGTCCCTGGACCTGCACCAACAGCATCTCTTGTCCAAAAAGCAGATTCAGGGCCCACAGGGAAACCGAGTCAGAATCTGCTGTTTTATAGGATCTTCTGGAGGTTCCTGTGTACATTGCCTTTGAAAAAGCTCTGATCCACAGCACTGATTCTTAACCCTGAAGTTATGGGTTGAATTGTGTTCTTCAAAATGATGTTGAAGTCCTAATCACCAGCACCTGTGAATGTGACCTTATTTGGAAATAGGGTCTTTACAAATGATCAAGTTAAGATGAGGCCATTAGAATAGATGGACCCAAATCCAACGTGACTGTGTTCATATGAAAAGAGGAAACTGAGACACAGAGACAGACTTGAACAGAGGGAGGATCTAATGTCAAGATGAGGGCAGAGATCAGGGTAATGCATCTTCAAGACAAGAAAAGCTAAAGATGGATGGGAACCACCGGGTGCTAGGAGGGAGGCGTGGAACAGATTTTCCCTTATGGCCTTCAGAAGGAACCAACCGTCCCTACACTTCGGTCTCCTGCTTCTAGGTTCCAGAACTGTAAGACAACATGTTTCTGTTGTTTAAATCACCTTGTTTGTGATACTTTGTTACAACAGCACTAGCAAACCAATACACCTGCGTACTCCTAAGACTAACCCAGGTTTCTGAGCTCCATCTGAAATGTTTGCAATCAGAATACTCAGGATTGGAGCCAATGGAACTGCATTTTCTAAATATCCCTTGGGCGATTCTAAGGTAGTTGGGAGATTGGGAACCAGTGAGCCCGTCTCCTTTCCTTTGCAGCGTGGTGAAGGAAGAAAGTTAGAGCCGAGGCAGACGAAGCATAAGATCTGCTCTTACTTCTTGCTGTGTGACCTTGGGTAAGTCATTGCTTCTCTGTGTCTACTCAGTGCTCGCTTCAGCCTTATGGTGTTCTCCCTAAATCCAGATGCTTGCAGTCACCAGCCTCCTGGGGAACTTCTAGTGATGGGGACTCATCACCTGATGGGGCATCCCAATCTATCATGGAAAGTTTGAACTGCTTAGAGAAATCTTTAAAGTAAAAATCTGCTGTGATTATCTCCATTATAAAGGTGAGGAAACATGCCTGGAGAGGTTAAGTAACTTGCCCAAGGCCATACCATCAGTATGGGGCCGACTGTAGATTGAATGCAGGCAGCTGCCAGAACCTATCCTCCTGACCACTTGTAATACCCAGACTGACAAAAGTTTACAAAAGGCTATCACATTGGTGGCTCAAACAAGACTCCTTCCAACCCTGGGAGACAGACACCCAGCATCCATCTCTGACCCTCACACCTGGATGGTGTGGGTGGGGGTGGAGGTGGAGGTATGAAGCTGGGGGAGGCATCCTGTGAACCCTGGTTATGGAATCTGCCATGTGTGCAATCTAGAATCTAAATGAGTTGGATGGGGAGACCAGGGTATGAATTTGATTCTTGTGTCAGGGCCTGTTCCTGACCCTAACTCCCTCAGTGACCTGGGGCAGCTTTCCCTTTCTCTGTGGCCCTCAGTGGTCACACCTGTGAGATGGGGCTAATAGACTCTATCTTTCCTACCTAGTAGCTGTCTTGAGGGGCTCCAGTGAGATTGCAGACAGGAATATGCCTTGTGAGTCACAAATATGATGATAATTACAGCTTAGCATGAGAAGAGAACTTAGCTACTTCCATGAAAAGACCTCTCCTCCCTAGGGGAACTCTGGCAATTGCTACACCTGACCAACCATTTCTGCTTATTTTCCACCAAGGCATTTCCTTCCAAGCTTGGGCAGAAGTGGGGTGTGGGGAGGAGAATTAGTCAGGGGTGAGGTCTTGTAGGAAGCAGTAAGTTCAAGAATATACTGCCCCTTTTCCAGAACACACTCCTCCATAGACTTGATCTCCAAAATCAAAGACAGCCTGCCCCCTCCCTTCCAATAGATTATACCTGGGCTGCATTTTCTAAGAGTGGGTCTGTTTGTTCCTTCTTTCCCTTAGAATTCTAGATGCCCCTCATCTCCTCCCCACCTCCATACACCTCCACTAATGGGCAGAACCTGGTTCACTCGTCAGAGTCCAAAATTCCCAATAGCATTATGATTCCCACCCCTAATTTTCTCATTGATGTTTTTTATTCATTCATTTCTCCAATATATTCCCTTGGTGTTTACTCTGTCCCAGATGCTGTGTGGGTACTAGGAATATCAAGTGGATTAAGATGAGCTCCTTGCTCCAGGAACTTACAAGCAATCTAATTTTAAAGATGCACATAAGTCATGTTGGCTCTCAAGGCTGTCTCTGCTTACAGGCCTCACAATAAACCACCTCCTCTCCCTTGCAATGTGGTGGGGAAGGAAGAGAGTAGAGCTGAGGCAGGTGATGTAAGATCTGCTCTTATTTCCTGCTGTGTGACCTTGGGTACATCATAACCTCTCTGTGCCTGCAAATTCATCTGCAAAATTAGATCAGCAATAAATATATAAGATTCAGTGAGAGTTTTCTATGAGCCAGCCACTATTATCAGTGCTTTTACTTATGTCAACAGTTAACAACTTTAGGAGGTAAATGTTAGTAATGTCTCTATTTTACAGATGAAGTAACTGAGGCACAGAGAAGTTAATTAATTTATCAGGAATCACAAAACTAATGGCTTGCAGGATCAAGAGTCAAGCCCAGGCTATCTGGCTCTGGAATCCAGGTCCCTAACCCTTTGTATTAACCTGCTCTCATAAGCTGCTCATTACTCCAATTTACCTTAGAAGGTCTGTGAATAGGCATAACTACTCTAATGAGCACGTGAAGAAGGGGAAAAAGGAGGAGGAGAAGGAGGAGGAGCCAGGAGGAGAAGGAGAAACAATTCCCTTTTTGGTAAAGAAGTCTGAAATTTCTGATAGGGTCTTAACTTTTTCTCAAACAGTTTTTTTCTTATTAAGTTGCACATTCCGCACAAGTCTTCTATAATAGGGAAAAACAAGAGGGAGATGTAGAGGAAATAAGGATGAAATAGTTCCCATTTTAGGAACTTTGGGGAAAAAACATTGAATATGCAGGTTATGTACTAGACATTGTGCTGGATACTCTCATATGAATATTATCGACTGATAGAGGGATGATATAATCCTACACACTCAGAGGTATTAATATGCTAATTTTGCAGATGAGGACATGGAGGATTAGAGAGGTGACTTGCCTCGTTCAGGGATGGTTAGTGGCAGAGCTGGATTTTACCCAAGGAAAGTCTGATTGCCAAGCCAATGTTCTTATATCTGTAGGGGGAGAACCTCTGCAAGAGCCGAGGCAAGGATCTGAAGCCTCAGCCTGTTCTCAGATAAACATAGAAAAGAATTAGAGATACATAGTTATTCCTATATATATAATCATGAAATAATCATATAGCTATTCATATGTAATCACAAATATACATCTATATAATCACATAATTTTTAATCTTACTAATAAGTCTCACGTCAAGAAGTATGGGACTGAAGTGGCATTGGAAAAGAGGTGACCCTAAGGCAAGATGCTCTAAGTCCTCTGTCACGCCCGCATAAGGGCTGCTGGAGGGCACCCTGGCTGTGCGACCGTGTCCGTGCTGTGACAGCACCTGCTGTTTAGCCAGCTAGGGAAAGAGATGTCCAAGATGGCCGAGACATCTTCTTCCTTGGGGGAGTGAGGAGAAAACTCTGCTTCTCCAAGCTCTTGTGGTAAGCCTGACGGCTGTCAGGGAGGCCCACAGACATCTGGGAACTTAATTGTCTCTATGTGGTGCTGTGCTTCAGCGGTCACGTTCCCTGTCAGCTTTCAAGTTCTGCTTCTGCACCAGGTTCCTCTTTTTCTTAGAAGATAAGAATTAGTAACAAATCTTAGTGACCTTGTTATTGCTTGACAAGTATGAAGAAAGTGCTGATGCCTTAGGTTTTTTCCTCATCTTGGCTTCTTCAAAGTCTTGGGCCCCTGTCTCCAAGACAAGTCATTTAGCTGACCCTACCACTCACCATTACCTCATCCTGCCTGCCCGCCTCCCTGCTTTGTACTCAGTAAAAGTCAGAGCACCCAGGCACTCGGGGCCACTGCTGATCTCCGCACTTTTGTAGCAGTGGACCCCGGGGCCCAAACTCTCTTTTCTCTATCTCTGTGTCTTGTGTCTTTATTTCCAGTTTCTCGTCTCCACACCAGCAGAGTGGGACTCACGGGACCCTGTAGGGCTGGACCCTACAATAGCTCTCTTAGTTCTTGGATAGACAGGAATTAGCAAGTCTCCTGTGTAGCTGAAATTCAGTCTTCTCTCTCCTTCCTTCTTTCATTTATTAGTAATTTTCAGAGCAATTTATGTGTACTATTAAGCCATGGATAATTCATCGAAAACAATTCCACAATCCTGGCTTTTAGGGAGCTGTAGGGTGTGTGTGTGTGTGTGTAGTTGTTTATATGTTGTATATATAGTTGTTTATATGTTTTATATATATATATATATATATATTTTTTTTGTATGAAGGCTTGATAACTCTCATAAGGGATAAGCTATTGATCAGAAGGAGCCAAAGAAGGCTCTGGTCTTGGGTTGAATACTAAATTTTATGTGGTGTTACCAAACCATATCTTTTATTTAATATACTTTATTTTTTAGAGACGTTTTAGGTTCCCAGCAAATTTGAAAGGAAGGTACAGAGATTTCCCATATCTCCTCTCCCCCCACAAAACCACAGCTTCCTCAATTATTAACATATCTCACCAGAGTGACACATTTGCTACAACTGATGAACCTACACTGATGTATCATAATCAACTAAAGTTCATAGTTTACATTAATATTTGTTCATTTTTTGGCTTTTTTTCCCAATAGTTTCTGGGGAACAGGAGGTGTTTGGTTGCATGGGTAAGTTCTTCAGGTGTAATTTCTGAGATTTTGGTGCACCCATCACCCAAGCAGTGTACCCTGCACCCAATGTGTAGTCTTTTTCCCTCACCACCCTCCTACCCTTTCCTGCAAGTCCCCAGAATCCATTATATTATTCTTGTGCCTTTGCATCCTCATAGTTTAGGGAGTCATAGTTTTAAATTATTATATAATTTTATCTTCTGTAAGATGCAAGATTTACCCAAGGAATCACCACTTCAAGTGAGAACTCTGGTGCCCAAAGGAGAGGCTCATCCTGTCTCTCTCAATCTCCCTTCCAGTTTGTTAAAATCTGGATTGGAGTGCTGTTTCCTGTGTCAAGCCGACTTGATTTGTATAACCCAAAAGTCAGGGCAGCAAAGCCAGGGGAGCTATCTCTTTCTAACTTCAAGATCTCACAGCAATAGGTACATTAAAAACAGGGTTATTCCCAGTTCTCTTTGTTGTGTAAACAGATTGGCTTTTCACTAGTATGTTCTGTGGTAATAGTTCTAATATACCACAGGTGACAAATCATAATTAGAATGATGTGTGTGAAGTTAATGTTGGTGGAAAAATGCACATAAAGCTGTGCAGTGCAAGAATGACCAAAATTAAAGACATTTTTTTCCTTTTGCAAGGGAGACATGTATAAATTCAACTAAAGTAAACATGCTCAGAAGAGCCTAAGATATGTATGTTTACTTCCTTAAAAAGGAGCAGGTTAAAGGAAAATCATTCTTATTTCATCCCTATATTGTGCTAGCAGTTAGACCCTTTCACTGGGCTATCTCCTTTAATCTCCTCAACAACCCTGAAATGAATGTATTATTATAAAAAAGGGATAGAATTATTTGAGATGATGCAAATAAGATACCAAGTTGAGTGCTTGCAATATAGTAATTGTTCAAGAATATGGCGCTTAATGTCCACAGAGGTTTGACAACTTGCCTATGATCACATTTAAGTAGGGGCAGAACAGGGATCCAGTGCAGACAGATTTGTCCCCAAGATCACTCATACACTCATGGTGCTACCAGGTCACACTTTTTGCAGGAAAAACAAAAGACACCTTGTGATTCATTATTATTCTTTTTAAGATGACCTGGAATTTGAATTCCTCAGGACCATTCTTTTTTCTTTTTTTTTTTTTAACATAAATATGTGCTGGCAATTTTATTTTTATAGGATGAATTTTCAGAATTGGATTATTGGGTTTGTGTATTTTTTAATTTAGTAGACATTTCTAGTTTATTTTTCCAAAAGGTTGTAGCAATTCAAGCCTTCCCAGAATATAGGAGAGTGAAAATCTCCCCCAATTTTTACCAATTCTGGGTTTTGTTTTCTTTTATTTTTGCCCATGTGATAGACCAAAAATGATGTCTTTAAGCTTACTTTATGCTTTCTTTCCTTTTTTTTTTAAATTGCATTTTAGGTTTTGGGGTACATGTGAAGAACATGCAAGATTGTTGCATAGGTGCATACGTGGCAGTGTGATTTGCTGCCTTCCTCCCCTTCACCTATATCTGGCATTTCTCCCCAACGAATTCCTCAGGACCATTCTTATCTCTGGCTTTTTTTTGTTTGTTAGTTTTTCCCTTATTCTCTAGTTATCCATTCTAATTAATAAGAGACCACCATACAGTCCCCTTTTTAGCTCCTTGCACAGCTCAAAGTCTGAAAGGAAATGAGAAATGAGAAGACACTGGAAGACATCACTATTACAGGCCTTTCTCAAGCCCCATACTAATGAGTCTTTCTCTCCATTGTGACTCACACCCCATCACCCTCCCTTCTCCCAGGACAAACAGGGTTATGACTCACTGTGGCTTCTGACAGTCTCAAAAGAACCATGAACTTGAGCCCAACCCTTCAAGGTCAAGGAGCACTGTAGTTCTTTAAGCCACACCACTGTGCACATGCTTTCTCCTTTAGCCAAGGGGAACTCCATGCTGCGGGTTTTTCCCTTTAGACTAATATCCTTAGTTCCACACTGAGAGAACTGTCAGTCAAGTGGGGCATTTTTGGGTTTGAGGTCAGCTTACAAAAGCTCCAGGGCAGAGACCGTAGGTGAATTCTGGGGATTTGCAAAAGAATCAGAGACTGGGGAAGCCAAGTCTTCTGTCAAGAGAAGAGTATCAGGAATAATTCTATCAAAAGCAGGGACACCTTAGTGCTGTGTCATCATGGGCCTCTGGGCCTGTGACTTCTTGGGCAGGAGATAATTAGCAGACAGCTCATCCTGGAGGAAAGCAGAGAATGAGCCTTGGAACTAGTTCCCCTGCCTCCAGTTTGGCTTCCCTCCAGCTTGCCCCATCATCATGTCATGTTCACGCTAAAGATCTTTAATGCTTCCCTTTCATCTCTAGTTAACAAGAGGAAGAATATTTTTATAGCTTAAATGGAAAGGAAACAAGAAACACACCTCCTCTATGCCTTCCTGCTTTACCTGAACAACTGCTCCTAGTTCTCCAAGGCTCAGCTCTGCTGTTGCCTCTTCTGATTTGCCAAGTGGGGCTAGGTGCCTGCTCTGTGTCTCTGCAACACACTTTGAACTTCTAGCCCAGCCCTAATGCACTATACTTTGATTTTTGCATTTAGTCATCTTAACTTCCCAACCATGCCATGAGCTCCTCAATGGACAAGGCCTTGTTAGCACTAGCGACATAGTAGGCATTCAAAATGATGGGTGCTGTAGCAGGGTGGTTGAGAAACTTAACTGTGTTTCATTTGATGCTGCTGTAGAGATACTGGAAATGAAGGAAAGGCATTCCTTCCTCTCCTAACAAAGCTAACTAGTCTGTGTTGCTGAGACCTGAATTTTCTTTACTCTTCATGAAAGCAGTTAATAGCCTTTTTGAGTTTCAGGGATTAAAGCAGTTAATAACCTTTTTGAGTTTCGGGATTTAAAAAAAAAAAAAGAAGTAGGCAGGCCCCTTTCCCCAACTCAGTTCTAATCTCACAACGTTTTTCTTTTTTGAGGTATAGTCTAAAGTAGAGAGGGACTTCTTCAAGATTTGAAGACAGTGGCAGCATAATGAGTTGGTTGGGTCTTCAGGGACTGGGTGAAGGGTATGGTTGTGGGAGTGTTCAGTGAGTTGCTCCAGCTGAAAGGTGGGTTCCTAGAAAGAGGTGCCTTCATGGGGGCCTGAGAGGCCTGAATATTGAGTGTGGTGGCCTCAGAAACCCTGTGGCTGAGCTGGTGTAAAGGAAGGGGAGCTATTAGCATAAGCACTCATTTTCTGGTGGACCATGACAACTGAGCAAGGACTTACATATAGCAGCAGCACTAGGGATGGAAAACGAATGCTGAGGCTGTTATCTCCTTACCACCCCCGTCTCTGTTGACCATTTTCCTGGAGCTAGTAAACTCTAGCATATTTACATGACCCAAATGAAACAGACAGATCCCAAAAAGAAAAAAAAAAAGGACTAAGGCTTTCTTGGAGTACTTTTGCATAACAAAGAAGCCTCATGAACAAAGAAAGCAGATCACTAGCCTAGGAAATAAGTCAGCTGGAATGAGAAACGTTTCAATCCAATAAGCATATGCCATTGGCCCTCTGTATCTGTGGGTTCCACATTTGTGGATTCAACCAACTGTGGATCAAAAATGTTTGAAAAAATGATGGTGGTTGTGTCTGCATAAACTTTTTTTTCTTGACATTACTTCCTAAACAATGCAATATAAAAACAATTTACATGAAATTTACATTGTATTAAGTAATATAAGTAATCTAGTAACTAAAGTATATAGGAGAATGCATAGGTTGTGTGCAAATACAACACCATTTTATACAAGGAACTTCAGCATCTGTGAATTTTGGTATCCACTGGGGATCCTGGAACCAGTGCCCCACAGATACTGAGGGATGACTGCACAGGCTACACTGGCTCTAGGGTAGCAGCTGGGATATCGTGATGGACGAGTCATAGACCCCTCTTGGGGCTGATCCTTTCAGCCTGTTGGGTAGACCAGATGGCTACATTATCGGGACTGCAATGTCATTTGTGATACATTGAGGTAGAAGGAAGCACTGAGGGGAGGGGAAATTAGCCTGGATTGAAAGAGGAAGAGAGGCTTCCTGGAGTAGATGGCACTTGAACTAATCTTTGAAAGTTAATATAAACTAAGTTTATAATAAAAATAATAGGGTATTTCAAACACCAGGAAGATAGTCAGGGATAGATAAAAAGATATATGAGCTATCCTCGAGAGTGGGGGAACTGACATGTAGTTGGATATTACTGGAAAGTGAAATGTGTGACCTTACTGGTAAGAGAAATGATTAGAGAGTTTGACAGAGCCAGAGCTAGATAACTCCGGACTTAATCTCAAAGATGATGGGCAGAGATTAGAAGGTTTTAAGCAGGTCAAATTTCTGCTATAGAAAGATATATTAATTACTGCAAAGGTAGGTGTTCCAATAGAGAAATTCTGAAACCTCAGTAATTAAATGCCCTGCAAGATTATTTTTCAGTGACAAGCATTTCAATTGGTGAGAGCAAGGAGTGTGTTCAAGGAAGGTATTCCAATTCGCAGGTGAACATAGGCTATCACTTCCATCTACATTCCACTGTCCGGAGCTCAGTCAGCACAGTCACGCTGCCACTGCTAACAGCAAGGGAGCCTGGGAAATGGAGCTGTACAGGAAGAAACATCTACCCTTTATAGTTCTTAGTTGGGACAGACCTCTGTAACAAAAAATAGACTAATAAGAGAAAACTCGGTGTTTATTAACATGTATATTTCCACTGTAGATTGGAGACACGCAAGGATAAGTGAATAAATCTCTTTTCAAAGAAGTGGCTTTGAATTCAGGTTTAAATACCATGTCTATTGAAATGAAAGAAAGGTGTGAGGAAGGCTGGTTATAGAGAAATACCCAGGAAAAGCCCAGTAAACAAGGGTAAAGTTTGTTATGCAGATTAAGTCAGTACCTTCCCCATTGATAAGAAACTTTAGAGATGTAGTCATCCTTTTCTTCCTGGTACAAAGAAGGAGATACCCTTCTATGGTTTGAATGTGTCTTTGGAAGTATATGGGTTGAAAACTAATTCCCAATGAAACACTATTGACAGGTAGGATCTTTAAGAGGTTTTTAGGACCTGAGGATGAGTTTAGCCCCCTCTCTTGTTCCCTTGCCATGTGATGGTGATGCCCTCTGCCATGCAATGATGCAGCAAGAAGACATTAGATTTTAGAACCATGAGCCAAATAAATTTCTGTCCATTGTAAATTACCTAATCTGTGGTATGCTGTTACAGCAGCATAGAACAGGCTAAGATTCTTGCATATGGAGATTTTTTTTTTACAGATGCAAATTTTCCTTACAAAAGGGTAACTTCTACTCTGTTTTCAGAGATTCTCTTGCCTGCAGGGTCTCCAAATAACTGGCTCAAGACAGTACTATACCAAAGAGGCATATTTTGAGGTGGCATAGTCTGGTGTCCTGCCTAGCCAAGCTGTTACTCTGGAGGAAAGGAAAACCAGTTTGGTGAATGGCTAGTTCATCTCTGCTCAAAAATAGTACTTTGCCTCAGTAATAAATAGATTGAAAAGACACAAGACAAAAGGACTGTAGCAGTAGTCCATGCTAGGGGTGATGGCAGCCCAAAAGTGGTGGGAAGAGAAATTAGAGAAATAATATAAGATACTTACAGAGACAGAATTGGCAGCCTTGAAGTACTGGATGGGTGAGGAAGTGTGATGGGAAGGAGAGAGATGACCGTGAGGTTTCTGGCTTGGTGGATGATGCATTCAAGAGAGATCAGAAATTACAGGAGGAAGAACAAATTTGGGAGGAGTAGAAATCAGCAGAGATGATAAACATGGTTTGGGGCATGTTGAGTTTATACTGTTCATGGGACAAGTAAGTGGCCATATGAGTGACAGGCTGGGTTTGGAGAAGAAAAGACCAGATTAGGGAGAGGGCTGAGTAAGGAATATTCACATTTAAAAAGCCAAATCAATATTCCTTCTTTTATTAATGAGGAAAAGGGAAAAAAAGAGATCTTAAGAAGGGAGAAGAAAAGGTAACTCTCCATAGGATACAAACCATAGACATATTTTGGAGAATGTTTAATGCTTTTCTCCTGTAGACTATCTTGGCTATATAGTGCATGTATTATCCTTACCAAATGCCAGGAACCATGCTTGGTGCTGGGAGAGCACTTCTCTACCCTGAAGGAACGTGAAGTTTAGTGGGGAAAATGCTTGGGTATATATCATGAATGGAGCTCATAGCCAGCAAGATTTTCTGTTCAGGATGGGCTGTGGGTCACAGGAGAGATGTTTCCTTCTACGTGCCTGAAATTCCACCATTGCAAGTTCACTATTTTTAGCTACACTCTTTACCTTTTATTTTGGGAAGCAACACGTTGTAAGAGAAAGAAGACAGTCCTTAGAGATAAGCAGTGGAAGATGATGTCTACTAACTGACAGACCTTGAGCTGGTAACGTAAATTCCTTGAGCTTCATTTCATTACTCATTTCATGGGAACAACCAACCCTACACAACTCAGCACAGCCTCAGCACAACCAACTCTGATTGCGCTGAGAGTAACTGGCAACAATGAATGGGAAATTCTTGGTATTAAATATACAGTGCTCCATAACAAGAATAATGATAATATAATGATGATAGCAACCAACAAATAGTATCTTACTATGTTCCAGGATTACTCTGAATCCTTTACTAATATTATCTCTATTAATCCTTATAACAACCCTACAAGATGGAATTGTTATTATTCCATTTTAACAGGTAAGAACATTGAGGCAGAAGAGGCCTCAGGCTTGAAGATGTAATGAATTCTGGTTGGGCACAGTGGCTCACACCTGTGATCTCAGCACTTTGGGAGGCTGAGGCAGGCGGCTCATGTGTGGTAAGGAGTTCGAGACCAGCCTGGCCAACATGGTGAAACTCTGTCTCCACTAAAAACAGAAAAATTATCTAGGCATGGTGGCACACGCCTATAATCCCAGCTACTCAGGAGGCTGAGATGCAAGAATTGCTTGAACCAGGGAGATGGAGGTTATAGGAAGCCAAGATTACACCACAGCACTCCAGCCTGGGTGACACAGCGAGATTCTGTCTCAATTAAAAAAATAAAAAAGAAGAAGATGTAATGAATTCTGGATGGGCCATATTAGAACTAGTTCTGAATACATCCCTGAGAAGGAAGAACTCTAGGATATGGAGGCCTGGGTGGGTAGGCACTTAATGCCTGTTGAAAGGGAACCTGGAAATGGACCAGGGTGTTGAAGTGTGTGCAAACCCATAAGAAAAAATTGACAAATACTATTTCTCAATATTTTGCTCAAGAATGCACAGATTCATTCATTCACTTAGTCAGTGTCCTTTTATTAAACTAACTCTGTGCCAGACTGTGGGCTAGGCTCAAAGACACTGCTCTCTTCCTTCCTAGTTTCTAGAAGATCCTGGTTGGTTCCAAAAAGGGCTAAATAATAAGTGATGGACAGGCAAAAATTGAAAAAAGCTTCCTTTTACACTTCCTTTTACACATTCATTCCAAAATATGCATAGATAGTTTTGTATCTACCTAACATATTTCTTTCTCTTGGGGAGTTACTCCTCAACCATATTGTACAATACTCATAGAATTGGCCTGTGACCCAACTAGGGTGCTCAGGCATTCTCTCTCTACAGTTTGTTTTGAATGGAGTGACACATGGCTGAAACAGCTTCATCCAGACACCAGCACCCTGAAGAGACTTCATTGCTAGAACCTAAAGCCCTTGTGCTACCCAAATTCCTTTTTCATAGCCATGTGCCTTACTATGTCCTTTATACACACACACATTTATTTTTATTTTTATTTTTATTTATTTATTTTTTTTTTTGAGACGGAGTCTCGCTCTTGTTACCCAGGCTGGAGTGCAATGGCGCGATCTCGGCTCACCGCAACCTCCGCCTCCTGGGTTCAGGCAATTCTCCTGCCTCAGCCTCCTGAGTAGCTGGGATTACAGGCACGCGCCACCGTGCCCAGCTAACTTTTTTGTATTAGTAGAGACGGGGTTTCACAATGTTGACCAGGATGGTCTCGATCTCTCGACCTCGTGATCCACCCGCCTCGGCCTCCCAAAGTGCTGGGATTACAGGCTTGAGCCACCGCGCCCGGCCCTATTTTTATTTTTAATTTTGTTCTTCTTTAATAATTATTATAAGATACAATACTATATATTATATATACTTATATATATTATATAAATATATTTATATAAACTATTATTTCCCGATTGGCCAATTTTTTATGTTATTTGCAACCAAATAAATTTAACTAGCATGTGTCATTTTCTGGTACCTTTCTACCTTGAGTTTTCTACCTATAAAATGGGGATAGTAAAACTTGTTACTTGCCCTCAGGCGGTTGTGCAGATTAAAGGTGTATGTCGGTAAAATGTTTTCAGATGCTTGCATGAAAGTTGTTGGAGAACTACAAAGTCTTATTTTCAATTTTAGTGGTACTTTCAAAGGACGTTCTTTATATACCATAAAGCAGCTTTTATCTTGGGAGGGTGCGCTCCTCACGTTACTGTCTCTGTAAACAGTTCAAGGGTTGCTCGGTGCATGATCCTGTTTCCAAAGCTGTCATTCAAGATGAAAGCTCAGCTCTATTTAGCCTGAGAAGTTGCTGTATGATACAGACAGTGCTTCTGTTTATTATTGCCATTATATATTGCTTAATGATAAGGAAGTTTGCTCAAATCCTCGGTTTGTCAATTTGTTGGCTTTTTAGGGTTAATACATTCTTAACTGAAATAAAAATAAAATGTAAAAACCCTACCAGTTTTGGAGCAGAAAGTGTGGCATCTTATTAGAGTGCCTGACAATTATGAAAGTAGGCACCATAGTAAAACTGTAACACCTTACAGATTATAAGGCGTTTTATGATTTTTAAAACACGTACTTTGGACTAGTCTGGATAGTAGAGTATGTGGCAGATACCAACTGTCCTTAAGACTCTTGAGTTATTTATTTATTTATGTATTTTTGATACAGAGTCTTGCTTTGTCGCCAAGGCTGGAGTGCAGTAGTGCGATCTTGGCTTTCCCGCCTCAGCCTCCTGAGTAGCTGGGATTACAGGCACGCTCCACCATGTCTGGCTAATTTTTATTTTGTATTTTTAGAGAGACGGGGTTTCACCATGTTGGTAAGGCTGGTCTTGAACTCCTGATCTCGTGATCCGCCTGCCTTGCCCTCCCAAAGTGCTGGGATTACAGGTGTGAGCCACCGCGCCCGGCCGACTCCTGAGTTATTATTGCTAAATAAACCATTTGTATAATATGCAAACATTATGACAATAATACATGCTCATCAAAGAAAATTTGGAAATGCAGAAGTGTAGAGAGATAAAAATATATCAATATTTTAATAAACTTGCTGTTGTAAAACAACCATTCATCACATTTTCATGCATATCATTTTTCTTTTGGTCATAATTACTTTATAACAATTTCACATTTGTTGACATAATATTTTACCCTGTGGTTTTTTCTTTTTATAAGACATTGTCACTCTGTCAGTTATCTATTGTCACCTATTAAAACAATAACCATTTATGATTGCAAATGAGTTCAGGGGTTAGCTAGAAGATTTCACAGTCACTCTAGTTTCAGTGGGGCTTGGTAATGGGCCTATAACCTTGGCTGGGTTCTCTCACTTGCTGGTGAGTTCACAGCACTCCTATCCTTGGTCTCTCATCCTCTAAGAGGCCAGCCTGGGGGTACGTACATAGCAGTGACAAGATTCCAGGAGAGAAAACAGAAGCAGAGATGCTGAGGTGCAGCACTGGTATGCCACAGTGTCACTGCCACACTTTGCCAATGCAAGTTACAAGGCCAGCCTGAATTCCAGCGTGGGGAAGTAGACATCACCTCTGGATGGGACGGGGCTCCCCAGTCATTTGCACAGGTCACAAATAGAGGGAGGAGTGATGAATGGAAGCTACGTTTTGCAATCGATATAGCAAAATAGCGTAAGCACACTTCTGTATGATTTCATGGATATTTGTCATGACTTCATATGACAAATCAGTGTATTAAACTGAGTGACACTCTCATAGATAATTTTGAACATTCCCAAAGCTTTATTGGAAAAATTTTATATTTGGGGTAATTAAAAAATCTAAAATCACAGAAGTCAATATTTTGTCTTAAAGTTGATAAATAGTTTTGTTGTTTTTCCTTCATAGTTACAAATAACTTTGGAACTGATACCAATTTAAATTCACATTGGAAGTGTATGAGTGTTTTTGTCGCTGCCTGGCTATGAATATTGAATACTTAAAAAGATAAATCTCTGTTGAAACAAATAAGGTATTTTCCCACCTCCAGCATTTTGTTGATGTAATTGGCACTCATTTGATTGCTCGTAAAGGAAGAAAGGAAGGGAGCTAGAGAGAAACAGAAACAAAGAGAGTTCTGTAATCAAACAAGGTTAGGAAATGCTGTGGCAGTTTGGTTCCTATCTTAGCTATTCCCCACGTATGTTAGCACTGGACATGCTCTGAAGAGTCTCACAGTAAAGAATCATATTCCACTTTATTTACATCAATGTTGCCCTAATTAATTTGATCACAGAGCTCTTAATTTTTGTATCAATTAATACCTAAGAACAACCATTCTGAGTGGAACATTCTTGAGGAAATGGTGCCATAGTAAAATACAGTCATTTTTCATGATGGCAGGAATTTCAGACACCCTGGTAAGGTGGGAGGGATACGAGACACAGCTGGGGCTTTCAGTCATTCCTCAGATCATAGTGACCTTCACAAAAAAGCAATGTAACCTGTCAATGAAAATATTCAACTTGTCTTTCCTCCTAGCCATTCTCTTTGTAGTGAGAACCCCAAGAGCTTTTAGGCTTTGTTTGAAGGGATGCATTCTTCCCTGAAAATATCCTGTTGGCATTGTTCCTCTTGTTCGAATCTCCGCAGTAAAACAGATCTGAATGGCAGCCCCATGTGTAAGGGACTGTCCCTTTTCTAGGGCTCAACAGCTCCAAGTACAATCTGTGGACCAGCAGCGTCAGCCTCATCTGGAGCTTGACAGAGGGCAGCGTCTCAGCCCTCACTCAGACCTCCTGAATCAGGGTCTGTCTTTTAACAGGGAGATGTCCTGGTGATTACTATGCACATGAAAAAGCACTACTGCTCCAGGGGACATCCAAGTAATCTAAAGGATTTACCTCTTCCTCCTGACCATTGTTTTCTTGTCTTCCCTGAATTCTATTCCAGCTGCCACTCCCACACACTGCAAAACAGTTACCTGGGCATATGCTCCTCTCCATCCTTTCAAAGTCTGGCCCAAGCAAGATCACAGGCCTATTCTCCTGGTTCCTTTAGGCATACACTTACTGTATAAAATAACAACCACCATCAACACCAAATACAGAGGCAAAACAAAGGGGAAAAAAAGGAAGGATGAAACCAAGTCTAGAAGGCACGGATTCTTGCTCCTGCCACAACCCTCGTCCCTGTCTTGGGTCCAGATTCACAAGCCAAGTCTTGATCTATTTCTAATTCTGTCTTGGGAGACTTGCCCTCTACCCCTAGATGCCTGATGCAGTGACCCAGGGCCCTTTTATAGCCACTTCTCTTGTCTTGGCTTTCTAGCCCTGCTGCTTCCTGGAGAGGGTTTCTCACAATTCATACACCACACCCCCAACTTTCTGCTCACTCCCAAACCCTGCAATAGGCCTGAGATAGTCTTGATTATTCTGTTGTCAAGAAACAGAGAGGCTGGGCATGGTGGCTCATATCTGTAATCACAGCACTTTGGGAGGCTGAGACAGGAGGATCTCTTGAGACCAGGAGTTTGAGACCAGCTTGGGCAACAAGACCCCCTCTCTACAAAAAGTGACAAACAATTAGCCAGGCATGGTGGCAAATGCCTGTAGTCCTAGCTACTTGGGAGGCTAAGGCAAGAGGATTGCTTCAGCCTAGGACTTAGAGGCTGCAGTCAGCCATGATGGTGCCACTGCACTCCAGCTTGGATGACAGAGCAAGACTCTGTCCCCCCAAAAATTTAATTGGTTAAAATAATTAAAAATAAATAAAAAAAGAAACAGATAAGTCTCTTGCAGGATGGGAGACTGTCCCAGAAACCGGAGGCTTCATCTACTTTCTGATGTCTTGTTACTTGCCCTCATGAGTGATAGCAGGCATTGATAACCCAACGCTGTTCCTTTAAAAGAAATCCTGCCTCAACCCACTGACAGGGCAGTGATTTAACTGTAGCAGGCCTCCCAGGCACTATATTCGAGAATCCTATGCATCTGAAACATGGGGATCATTTCTTAAAAGCTGCTGGGCTAAGAGTCATAAGCATGCGGATAAAGACTACTTGGGTGCTGGGAAGTGAGAATGGCAGGGGATGGAAGCCACTTGGAGTTAGCACAGAGTAACGGCTTTTAATTAAATTCTCTCACCAGGAAGGCACTATCCAGGAGCATTTAAAAGCATGGATCGGGAAGAAACTTCCTTCTTGTGCTACTTGCTAGCTGTGTGGCCTTGGACAAGTTGTTGAACCTTTTTGCATCATAATTTTTTTATCTGTAAAAGGAGCATAAGGGTAATTCCTGTCTCTTAGAGTCATGGCTGACTGCTAAATTTGCCAGGCCTAGTGCTAGGTGAAAATGTGGAGCCCTTTCTTCAAAAGTTATTAAGAATTTCCAGATGGCTTTTCTGAGCCCAGGGCCCCATGCAACTGCAGACATTGCATGCCAATGAAGCTATCCCTCCTCAGAGCTGTTAAGGTCATTCCTGTGTCTAGGACATGGTAGGAAGTCAATAAATTCCACTTACGAATTGAAGCCTTGAGAGGTATATATTAATAGTGCTGCATAAATGAAAGAACTGAACATCAAGAAAGTAAAACAACTTAGGTCAGATGGCTAAGTGGCTGAGCCATGCCTCTGCCTAATTCTATGTGGAAAACCCATAAACAAAATTTGTATAATAAGCAGTGCAGGTGAGAGGAAATGAACTTCATTTCTACCCACTGCAGGTGGAGAAAGGGGCCCAGGGATACATCCACTCTCCTCTCTGTCAAGGGGAGAAGAAAGAGGGAATTGCATATCTAATTTTTGGGACATTTGACAAAATCAAAAGCAGGGCAGAGGAGCTTTGAGTCAGGACTGGGCTATTTGTGAGAGTCCAGCAAAGTATTCAGCTTATTTTGATCAGAACCTTAAAACTGAGCCTCAGGCCTGTGGTTTTCTCCATCCTTGAATGACTCCATTCTAGTATCCAGGTTCCTTGCTCCCCCACCAACCATCTGGCAAGAATCCTTCCTTTTGGGGGGCTGCGGTGTTTCCAGGCCTCCAAAGAGTGAAAAGCAATAGGAAGAACCCCATAAAGCTTAGGGTCTGAGAAATATGGCTAATTAGCCTGGTTGAGAATAAAAGCATTTCCAAAGAGAAACCCTAAAGAAGCCATGTGCAATGAGACAGCATCTGGGGAAGTGTCTAGCACAGTTCCCTTCCACCTGGGGAGAGTGTACTCAGCACACATACTGTTGGCTCTGGTCTAGATACTGTGTTAGGCACCTTACACATTAGCTTTTATAATTCTTCCAGTATCCCTGGGAGGCAGGCATGACTATTCTCACTTTACAGATGAGGAAACCAAAGGTCAGAGATTATAATCATTTGTCTTAAATCATAAAAGCTAGAAAACGGTGGAGTCATGTTTTGAATCCAGCTCTCTGGTGATGCCATGCTATACCATGCAATGGTATCCCATTTCATTGCATCCCATCCCATCCCATCCCATCCCATCCCATCCCATCCCATCCCATCCCATCCCATCCCCATCCCCATCCCCTCCTCATCTCCATCCCCATCTTCATTCCCATCCTCATCCCCAACCACACTCTACCCCATCCCTATCCCTATCCCCTCACATCCTAACTTTTAACTACTTGCTATGGTTTGACTATGTTCATAGGTTGGAAACCTAATCGTGACTGACACAGTGCTGGGAGGTGGTGCCTAAGAAGAGGTGATTAGGTCAAGAGGGCTCTGCTGCATAAACGGATTAATTTTATAACCGTTTTTCTCCCTGACTAGTATGCAAGTACCACGAAAGCAGAATATTTGGTTTGTCTTGCTAATTATCTTGTGAGTGGGTTTGTTACAAAAGTGAGTTTGCTCTTGCATATGCTTTCTTGCTCTTCTGCCTTCTGCTATAGGATGAAGCAGCAAGAAGGCCCTTGCTAGATGCAGGTTCCTCAACTGTAGACTCCCCAGCCTCCAGAACTGTAAATAATACATTTCTTTTTGTTATAAACTACCCAGTCTGTAGTATTCTGCTATGGCAACATAAAACAGACTAAGATACCACTATACAGTGAGATTTTACAATTGGGATGGTTAATTTCGTGTATCAACTTGACTGGGCCATGGGATGCCCAGATATTTGGTCAAACATTATTCTAAGTGTTTCTGTTATGATAATTTTGGATGAGATTAACATTTGAGTCAGGTGACTGAGTAAAGCAGATTACCTTCCCAACGTGGGTAGGCCTCATCCAATAGAAGAAAAAGACTGATCTTTCCCTCAGGTAAATGACAGTTTTCTTCTGCCTTTAAATTTAAGCTGAAACATTGACTCTTCCTGAATTTTGAGCCAGCTGGCCTTTGAACTAGAATTGCCATTGGCTCTCCTGGGTCTCTTGCTTTCTGACTCACCTGACTCAACTTGCAGATTTTGGGACTTTCCAGCTTCCACAATCACTTGAGTCAATTCTTCATAAATCTTTTCTATCTAAATATAAATTTAGATATGTATACACACACATATCTATATATGAATGGGGATAATCATACTATTTAGTTGTCCAGTGGATTAAATGAGATAGTGGCTATAAGGTAAATATCTTTAGCTTCTCTATCAAATGTTGCTGAAATGTCAGCTTCTCAGGGAAGACTTCCCTGGTCTCCATTTTGAATTGCACCTTTTCGCACCCCTGTGTCTGGCACATATTATTCCTATTCAATGATTTATTCTTCTCTAACCTTTATTATTCTATAATTTATAATTTGTTTTGTTTATTGTCTCCCTGAGTAGTATGTGAGTACCACGAAAGCAGAATATTTGGTTTGTCTTGTTGTTTAGCACATAGCTGGTATTCAGTAAATATTTATTCCACAAATGAAAGACCCGGTCTGGTAAATAATATGCACTTATGAAATGTTAGCTATCACAAACAAGATGAAAATTATTTTACTAGTGTGTTGATGTTCCATAAACAGACTTCCATAAACACACTTTCACTACATATCCTACCTCTCCTCCTTAAAATGAGATGCTAACTTACTCTGAAAATCATTTGAGAGGACTAACCCCTGGCCCTCAATAATAGCTAGACAATTTTAGGATTTTTGACATCTATTAGACGTGACTCAAAACTGGTCAACGGATTTACCCTTTGGGTGTGACTAAGGTAGAATGTCTTTCTTGGCCTACCTTCTTTCATTTGTGAGATAAAAGAATCAGAAATAGAGCTATGAAAGCATGAAGCCTGGAGCAAGTCACACAGACACTAGTAACATACTGGCATCCCTGCAGGTACCTCTTCATTTGCTCTTTTACAACTACCAAGTGACAGATTATACTTTGAGCATACAAGAGAGAAATGACAGTACCTTATTATATGGCACAGTTAAGTTTCTTAAAAATGCTCCTCACTGGCAGTTCTTTGAGAACTTATTTTAATAAAATAAAACTAGTGTTTTATTAAGCTTAGAGGAAACTAGGTACCTCCCTACATTGTACCAGGTCTTCTCTTATTGTGGCCAGTATGAAGACATCTTGATACGTGTGGGTGCTGTGGTTTGAACGTGTTGGAAACTTAGTTGCTACTGTAATAGTAGTCAGAGGTGTGGTCTTTAAGAAGTGATTAGGCCATGATGCCAGGGCCATGCTTTTGGGCTTCTCAGCCTCTAGAACTAGTACCAAATAAACTTCTGTTCTTTATAAATTACCCAGTCTATGGTATTGTGTTATAACGACAGAAAACAGACTAAAACAAAATTGGTGCCAGGAGTGGATTGTTGCTATAACAAAAATCTGAAACTGGATTAGCCTAGAGAAAGCCTGTATTGCCATGAATGGAGAATTAAGGGTGATTCTCTTGAGGGTTCAGAAGAAGAGAACTTTAGGGAAAGTTTGATTATTCTTAGAGATTAGTTAAGTGGTCATGACCAGAACGTTGGTAGAAATATGGGCAGTGAAGGCCATTTTGATGAGGTCTCATATGGGAAATGAGGAACAAGGTATTGGAAACTGGAATAAAAGTCATCCTTTTTACAAACTAGGAAAGACCTTGGCAGAATTGTGTCTGTGACCGAGGACTTTATAGAATGTGGAACTTGAGAGTGATCAACTAAGATATCTGGTGGAAGAAATGTCTAAGCAGCAGAGCATTCAGGTTGCTGCATGGCTGTTTTTAACTACACAAAGTGAGATATGAGAATAAGTAAGTTACTTAAAGACAAAATTTATATTTCAAACAGAAACATAATGCAAAGATTTTGAAAATTTGTAACCTGACCATGTAAAGAATAATAAAAAACGTGTTCAGTAGAGAATATTAAGTACATGGCCAAGTGAACATTTGCTAAAGAGATTTCTATAGGTGGAAGAAAGCCAGGTTCTACTCATCAAGACAATGGGAGGAGGACCCAGAATTCATTACAAACATTTTTGAGGCTGTCTTCTTATCACAGTCCTAGAGCTCTAGGAGGGCAGAATGATTTCAGGGGATGAGCTTGGGGTGCCCTCCACAGGTTCAGTGCCTAGGAGTGCCTCAGAACTCTGCACTCTGCATTTCAGCACAGCACTTCTCAGCTGCCCAAGCCAGGGCTCAAGTGGCTCCTGGTGTGGCTCAGGCTGCCACTCCCAAGGGAGTGGCATTCACACTCCCTCATATCATGTGGTATTCACCTGTCAGAAGGGTGGAGGCACTGCAGAGAGCCACTACTAGGGCATTGCCAATGGAAACGTGGGGTTGGAGCAGCCACAGAGAGTCTCCACTAGGGAAACATGTAATGGAGTGGTGGAATTGGGGCTATTCCTGAGACTTCAGACCTGTAGAGACACCAGTGCGAAGTGCCAGTCTGGGAGAGCTTCAGACATAAGACTCCAGCCAGTAAGAGCAGCACAGGCAAAACTGTGTAGGTCTCAACCCATGCCCCACTGTATTCAGGATTCAGGACTCAAAGATTATTCTGCAACTTTAAGACTTAATTTTGTTTCCCTGTTGGGTTTTGGACTTGGAACCACCTACCCTTCTTTTCTTGCCAGTTTCTTCCTTTTGAAGTGGGAATGTCTATCCTATCCCTGCTCTACCATTATATTTTGGAGGTAGATATCTTGCTTCATTTCACAAGCTCACAGCTGGGGGGAATTTGTGTCAGAATGAATCATGCTTTGAGTCTCACCCATATTTAATTTAGATGAGACTCTGGGCTTTGGACTTTTGAGTTGGCGCTAGAATGAGTTAAGACTTTGGGGGCTATTGGAATGAAATGAACATATTTTGCATGCGAGAAGGGCATGAATTTTAGAGGCCAAGGGCAGAATGCTATAATTTGAAAGCATCCACAAATGTTCATGTGTTAGAAACTTAGTTATCATTTGACAGTCCTAAGAGGTAGGTCTTTAAAAGGTGATTAGGCCATTAGGGCTCTGAAGAGATTATTGTCATTATCGTGGGAGTGGTTAGTTATTGGGGGAGTAGATTCCTGATAAAAAGAGTGAATTTGGTCCAGCTTCCCTTCTCTGTCCTTTTCCTTCACTCCCCTTACACTGTGGGATGACTCTCACCAGATACTAGTGCCATGCTCTTGGACTTCCCAGCACCAGAATTGGAACAAAATAAACATTCATCCTTTATTAATTATTCAGTCTTTAATATTCTGTTATAGCAGCAGAAAATGACTAAAACAGTGGGCTACAAGGTCAAGGTTAAACATACCCTGATGGTGGAGGGAAACACATTTATGTTCCCAGTGTCAGTCATCTGCACTGGCAGATCCTTGGTCAGGAACCACAAAAAGGTGAGTGGCTTACGTGGACAATAGGTTTACTTTTGTATTCCTTTCTTGACCTGCACTTGAAGCACCTAGGAACCTATGAGGTCACTCTCAAGCAGCGGGAGTTAGAGGCAGACTCTGTCACTTGGGAGTGAATGTGAGTGATAATGGTAGCTCACACTAGTTGAGCACTCATTATATACCAAGCACTCTGATCAGTGAGTGATCTCATCAACTTCACAGCAAATTTAAAAGATTACTGGATGCTACTGTTAATTCAGTTTTGCAGACAAAAAGATTGAGGTTCAGAATAATCAAATGACCTTTCTCTGGTCACATATGCAATAAGTTAAGGTACTGGGATTTGAATTTGATGATTCTGACTCTGTATTAGTTTGCTAGAGCTGCCATAACAAAATACAACAGACTGGGTGGTTCACGCACCAGAAATGTGTTTTCTCACAGGTCAGGAGGCTGGAAGTCCAAGATCAAGGTGAGCCGGTTTTCTCTGAGGCCTCTTAGAGATGGTGGCCCTCTTGCTGCCTTCCCATAGTGGTCTCTCTGTCCTGCTCACCCTTGGTGTTTGTGTGTGTGTCCTAATCTTCTCTTCTTATGAAGATACCAGTCAGATTGGATTAGGGCCTACCCTAACAGCTTCATTTTAATTTAGTGACACCTTTAAAAGCTCCATTACCAAACACAGTCACATTCTGAGGTATGGGGGGCTGGGTTAGGACTTCTTTATGGTTATCTCAAAATACCATAACAAAATACATAAACCAGGTAGCTTAAGCAACGGAAATAAATTTTCTCACAGTTTTGGAAGCTGGGGGAAGTCAAAGATCAAGATTCCAACGACTCAGTTTTGGTGAAGGTCTTTTTCTGACTTGCAGACAGCTGACTTCTTACTGTGTTCTCACATAGCAGAGAAAGAAATGGAGAAAGAGAGACAGAGAGAAAAAAGAGTGGGAGACGTGAATGAGAGCCTCACCCTTAAGTCCTCAATTAACCCTAATGATCTCCTAAGGATGTTATCTCCAACTACAGTTATATTGGGGGTTAAGGTTTCAATATATAAATTTGGAGGAACACAATTTAGCTCAAAATGGACCACTCTTAGTCATTTTACAAGTTCAAATATTTAACCAAACCACTCTTAGCCATTTTACAAGTTTGAATATTTAGAACCTGAAGACTCTTTATGTGTATTTTGCTGATGTTAACTCTCCTTTGGTAAAGCCTTTTGGGAATAACAGTCACATCCTGCCTTAGATATACTCACAGAAGTGAAAGGGCCCTCTGCCCTTGGACCACAGCATAAAGGGGAAGTGGCACCCCCTGTGGCCAATGCAGTGAAGGCAGGCTCATTCGTGAGCTTTTCGTGGGGAAAGCAACTCTTGGGCAAGATGCTCAACCTCTCGGTCCCTGCCTTTCCTCATTGGTGTACCAGGCATAATAATCATGCCTAACTTGTGGGGATACTGTGAGGGAATATAACTTAGCATAATGCCTGGAACACACTTAGATGTTACTAAGAAAGTGACTTTTTGTTTTTTTGCCTTAGTTACTTTATTTCAGTGAGACTTCAAAAATGTCACTAAACATCTTAGACAATCTCCTCTAATAGGATTTTTCAAGATATAATTTCTATATCCTCAAGTCAAATGATGCTTTGCTCAGAATGATTTCTGGAATCAATTATGTTTGGAAGTAAATGTGCAGTTTCTCCCCCTTTGAAAATTAAATGTTCTGGGAAATCTTAGAACAAAAATCTCATTGAACTTGGTACACCCACCATCTTCTAAATGCATTTAATATTGGAATGCACTTTGGAAATGGCATCTTATATAATTTCCTAATTTTTTGTATATGTGGGGGTCTCTTTAACTCATTTTCAGGTTTCTTCATCATATTTTATATAATATATATGTTTGTGTATGTGTGTGTGTGTGATGTCTTTTTATATCCATCATTACAGTGTACACATAGTAGGTACTTGGTAAAACAAATGTCACTCATCCAATTCATTGGAATCTGTGTTCTATTTCACAGACAAAGAACTTCAGCCCAGCGTAGTATGAAATTATCCTACTTCCAGGCAGACAGCATAATGTCATAGAGGGAACATCAGATCAAACATTTCTGTGCTTTACTTTCCTTATTTATAACTTTAGTGTGGTAAATTGGAGAGGCCCTGAGTTATTGTCTATTTTTAAATTCTATGTAATGCTGAATTAGTGGCATTAAAGTTGGTGAAGTTTTATGATAAAAATAGGTAAAATAGAGAAAAGAATCGTAACCTTGTGAAAATAGGTGAAGACTAACCACATGAGAACAAAGGAAGGCTATTTATTCACAGCTTGGTGTAGGAAGGGAGTCAGCCACCATCATGTGTCAGACTCCAAGGCAGGCAGGGAAGTGGGAAAGATTCATAATGGAAAGAAGGGAAGGCCTTAAGTGTGCCCTGGGTGGAGGCTGTTAGCCTGGAAAATCTGAACGTGGGCTAACTCAAAGCAGGGCATCCCATGTGATCGATATGGGTGAATATTTAGTTTTCTCCGGTTGGTCCTAAGCTGGAAGTGGGGACAACAATTAGGAAGCTTGGAAGTTATTAATAATATCTTGGCCATTGTGGATTGACTGTGATAGGGGTTATTGATTGGCTTCCTGGACCAATGACTAGAGATTATCAGTTACTGCTAACCTGACTTCTGTACATCTGATTATAGACAGCAGACTGGCTTCCTGGGTTGGTTACTGTAGATAATGGATTGGTTTTCTGGGCAGATTGTTGCCAGTTGTGGGTCAGAGTTCTACATTTATGTAGAGTTGGGCCATTGTCTATCTCAATAGCCTCCTGCTTTACTCACTAGCTCTTGGTTAAAGTTCCCCATATAACTCAATTCAAAAGCTTTGAATTGGCCTCCCAGCACTTTGGGAGGCCAAGGTGGGTGGATCACGAGGTCAGGAGTTCAAGACCAGACTGGCCAACATGGTGAAACCCTGTCTCTACTAAAAAAATACAAAATTTAGCTGGGCATGGTGGCTCGTGCTTGTAATTCCAGTTCTTGGAAGGCTGAGGTAGGAAAATTGCTTGAACCGGGACCTGAGAGGCAGAGGTTGCAGTGAGCCAAGATGGCGCCACTGCACTCCAGCCTGGGCTATAGAGCAAGACTCCATCTCAAAAAAAAAAAAAGTTTTCCAAGTCAAGGAAATGTGTCTTGTGTTTGTGTTTCTGGTAAATATGACAATAGAGGAAACCATGGATTTTTCTGGAATTATTTTCCTATAGGTCATCAATGTCACAAATCACATGTTGAACGCAATAGTTAGCCTTTTGTGCTTCTGGGAAGGCATCTTCTTAAACTTTTTAAGAGTTATGAGTTCCAGAAGAACCTAACGGGACTCCTGGAAACTCTCATGGCTCTCGAGGGGAACTGGAGACTCCCCCATGGAGTGTTTAATTCCCTGTACTGATTACTCTCAGGATGTCAATTAAGACTGGACTAGATTGATGTCTCAGGAATTTCAGCATGTCTCAGAAATTTCAGAACAACTCTCAGGATCTCTATTTTATTTTATTTTTTAATAAAAAGAGAAAGATGTTATTGCCTAGAAGGCCATATGCTCTGACCCATGGCCTAAGAAGGATTTAAAAAAAAATTATTAAAAACAAAAACACACACACACAAAGAAGAACATGTGGCAGAGACTGTAAGTGGCCCCAGAGCCTCATCTATTTACCCACTTCACAGCAAACTTTTGCCAACTCCTATCCCGGTCAATTACTAGAGAGCCTTTGCCAGATTTTAGAAGTAGGGTCCCCTTCACGATTAGTATAACGAGTTTGGGGGTGGTGCCTCACAATGAGTTTGGGAATGGTGCCTGGCATCTCTATCCCGAAGCAGCAGAGGATAAACCAGCTTGACTTGTTGGACTGGCCAAATGGGGAGCAGCTGGGGGTGGTCTCAGAGGCTCTGACATCAGCTGGCTCCTGGGAACTGTAGACCTGAGTGTTGCTTTTTTATCTAAACCACTGTGGCTCTTCCTATGTGACTTCTCCCTGGGCCAGTCCTGCTGCCTTTTCCAGTTCATCCTGCTCGATGGCTGGAGAAGCATCAGTATCTTCAACGCTTCAAAGTGTCCTCACCCAGCACTCAGTCTATATGATAATTTTCCTTACCCTTTTCATTCCTTCTGGTTCAATTCCCAATCTTTGGTTCAAAATCCAGGCTGAATTACCTTTCTGGGAAAAGTGATCAGGCATGTGGGGATGATAAATAATAGCAACTCAAAAATACTAAGGCTTATAGCACAGCATTAAGTGAGCAAGTCACATATGAATGTGGGCCTACAGCATAGTCATAACTACTTAAAGCAAGTGGATAGAAAAATAGCAAAATATGCACCGAAAAAAAATGTCAAAGGGAATGCCCCAAAGTTAAACTGCGGTTGCCACAAGGAACTGCAATTGTAGGTTATGATTTTTCCATCTTTTTGATTTTTCTGTGCTTTCCAATTTTTCTATTGAAAGTACATATAATTTTCAAATCAAATTTTAAAAAATAGTTTAACCCAACACTGCTTTGGTGTTTTAGTCAGAAGAAACATGTATATATTTGTGCTCAAATGTCCTCCCTGAGCAGATAAAGATCCCTAAAGATGTGATTTAGACCCAGTTTTCACAGTTATCAGAAACAAATCAAAAACTTAGCAAATCTGATGTTAGAGAGCCTTGAAGTGTTCTGGTAACTACTTCCACTCACTTTACTTTGTGGGCAAGACCTTTTTTTTTTTTTTCCTTGTTTTGAATGTTTTAGCGTTGGAGCTACCAAGAATTATAGTTGTTCTAATTCTTAATATATTTAATTTTCAAAACATGAAACTTCAAGTAGAAATTAAAGCCCTGAATATATCTGAAACTCACTGACACCTCCTTTTTCACATGGGACGAATCCATTGCCTCTTGTATTTATTTTTATTGCATCTGTAAATCGATTGGGAACAATAAAAACCCAGAAGCCTGAATGTCAGGAAGGAAAGCAGACTCAGTCACAACTTGTTGGTAACTCTTTGATGTATATATTTGTCCCAAGTGTGGGACATTGGCATCTTTTTCTGTTTCTTCACAGAGGACAGTGTCTTCTCTAATAGGCGGATTTTTTGGCTTGGCAAGAGGGCAGGCCTGTGTTTTCTCAGGGCAGAACCTTATGTTCATGGTTCTTGTTTTTGTTGTCCTTTATTTCTCCTCCCTCCCTGGGCCACACTTAGAGGTGTTAGAGATCAGGATATGTAATTTTATATTTACCATCTATCTTTTTGTCCCCTACTTGTTTGCCCTTTCTCAGTCTCATGGGGACTCCCTCTGCATCCCCGGCTTCTCCCTCTAACAGACACTATAACTCTGTTCTGCACTTATCTGCCTGCTTGCCTGGCTTACTTACTAGTTTACAAGCTCTTTGAGTCCAGGGATCATGCCATATTCAGCTTTGTATTTTTTTTCCCCCTGAGATGTAGTCTTGCTCTGTCACCCAGACTGGAGTGTAGTGGTGCAATCTTGGCTCACTGCAATCTCCGCCTCCCGGGTTCAAACAATTCTCCTGCCTCAGCCTCCTGAGTAGCTACAGGTGCGTACCACCACACCCAGCTAATTTTTGTATTTTTAGTAGAGATGAGGTTTCACCATGTTGGCCAGGCTGGTCTTGAACTCCTGACCTCAATCCACCCGCCTCCCAAAGTGCTGGGATTACAGGAGTGAACCCCTGCGCCCGGCCTCAGCTTTATATTGTAAGCAAGCAACATGGAACCTAGAAGTATGCTTCAATACATTTTCTTACATGGATAAATAAAGTAAAATCGATAGAACTATGGTTCAAGCACTATTTTTAAGCCCTTTGCCTGTATGTATTCGTGCAATACACTGCAAGAGTTCTATTATTGTCCCTGCTTACTTGTATATGAGATGGAGGGCACTGGTGACTGGAGACTTTCTGTCTCTAGAGCTGTGGCTGTTGAAAGCTAATACCTCCCCAGTGGGTGATGAGGGTGGGAATGGTCCCAGCCCCAGGCAGGGAGGGCAATATTTGAGCACACTCAGGGTCTATATAGAGATTTTCCCTCTGCTAACCCCTGCCCAGACTAACCCTCATGACTCAAACTATAGTGCATAGGGGTGTTTCTGATCTGTCCAGATTCTTGGCCATCTGGTTCACCAGGCTGGACTATCTGCACACCCTGTGATTGGGTCTGTGCAAACAGGATGCTGGCATTCCAGCCCTCTTCGGGCTCTTGTCTGGAACACTGTTGCTTATTTTCCACTCTTACTGTCTTTCCGTGTTTTCTTGGCTGCCCTCAGGCCCTCTTGGCTATGTTTTCAACTCTAGCTCCTCCAGCCGCTTCAATTTTTGCAGCAGTGGTTGACTTCACTGGGTGACCCCCACTTCACACAGCCAGCACTCACCCTGGGCTCTTCTCCCCTTTCAGCTTTTGGCAAGTCTCCTGCTTGACCAAATGTCAACTTAAGTCCCAATTTCCAGTGTGACACAGCCTCTAGGGCAGGCGTGGGATTCCCCCAGAATTTATGACATAGCTCTGCAGAGAAGTTGTATGATGGGTTATACATCTCTAGTTCCAGAGTAGAAGTGGGAGAGGGTGGTTATCAGATTGAGGCTTATTTCCCCAGCCTACCCTGCCAGCATTCTTTGTGGTTCCCCGAAACTTCCATTCGCCCTTGTTTCTGGGTTATTGCACACCCCATGCCCACTGCCTGCAAAACTTTCTCAACTGCACTCTCTACCCTTCACCTTGACTCCTGCTCATCCTGTGAGCCTCAGTTTTGATGCTTCTTCCTTAAGAAGGAGCCTGTGCTTTTACATCCCCTGAGCCCTGGAGGCCTGGTTCATGTAGGTGCCTTTTCTTTTTTCTCCTTTGTCACCAGGTAAATCTCCATCATCATCGTACTAGCCCACGTTCACAGAATGCTTCCTTGCACAGGCACATTGCTAGAGCTGTACAAGAATTAGCTCAATTCATCCTCCACAACCACCCTGAGAAAGATACTATTTTTATCTCTGTTTTACAGATGAGGACATCTGGCACAAGGAAGTTACAGAATGTGTCTAAGGCTGCACAGACAATTAGTGGTATAGTCAGGTTTTGAACCCAGGCTGGCTGGCTCTAAAGCCACAGGGCATAGCTGTTCTTGACTGCCACTTGCGAATGGCATTTGTCACACTGCATTGCACTGTCTAGTTACTCCTGTTCTATTCATAGCCTTGAGCTCAAATCTTTACGTTTGTCTGTAACTAGAAATCAGGTATTTGTTTCAGCATAAAGCTCAAATCTGGGCAAAAATTAAACTCAATGAATACTTTCGGTGAAATAAATGCCTGAATTCTAGTTACAGATATTCTACGTCTCAGAAATTCAAGTAATTCATTCTTGATTTTGTGAGATGATATCTGACCAACAAAAGGATGGCCAGTTGGGCATGGTGGCTCATGCCTATAATCCCAGCACTTTGGGAGGACAGGGTTGGCGGATCACCTGAGGTCAGGGGTTCAAGACCAGCCTGACCAACATGATGAAAACCTATCTCTACTAAAAATACGAAAATTAGCCAAGCATGGTGGCAGCCTGTAGTCGCAGCTACTTGGGAGGCTGAGGCACGAGAATTACTTGAACCTAGGAGGTGGAGGTTGCAGTGAGCTGAGATCATGCCACTGTATTCCAGCCTGGGCAACAGAGTGAGACTCTCTCTCTCTCTCTCTCTCTCTCTCTCTCACATACACACACACACACACACACACACACACACACACATATTGATGGCCAATCAGCTGATGAGCCCTCTTTGGATTCCTTAATGATTTCTGTATTAATTCATCATGTTTAATGAATATCAGCTGGGATAAATAACGCTTTCCTGTCAGCTTAAATTTTTGTAAATATTCATTAATTATTATTAAAAAATTTTGAACTGATAGGAGAGTGTTATTTATTCCAGTCCCCTTCCCCCTGTACGCCACAAGCTGGAGACTGGAACCAGAGCATTTAAATGACTTGCCCAAGGTCACACATGGAGCCAGTGACAAACAGGATGCCAGGTTAACTGGTTTCCAGTCCTGTGTCCTTTCTCTACACCTGGTCAAACAAGAACTGCAGTCACATGAGGGCATGTAGTTAAAACAAACAGCAAGTCCACAATTGGTTTGATTATGACTTCAAAGAGCCTGACGGTACTCGCAGCTTTGGTGCTCCCTGGGACTGAGATCAGCCCAGAGTGAACACAGGGCAACTGATAGGAAGCCTGATTGGCATGGCCAGAAGCACCTAGTCCCTGCAAAGTCCCTCAGGGTGTTTTGCTCACCATGAGGCTCTCTCCCTGTTGACCTTGGGCCCATTGCTCTGCCTCCCTGGTCTCCAGTCTATCCTCTTATAGTATGATGAGCTTGATCTCAAAGGCTCCGTTGAGCTCTGAAATTCTGATGCTCTCTCAACATCCCCTGTGTTATTGGCTGTGTTCCCTCCTGCCCCTCTGCCTTCACCTGAGCCATGCGTCCTCACTGGTATGTTTTCCATAACTCCTCGCTGTTCATTGAAATCCTCCCACTTAGAGGTAGAGCACAAGTCCCAGCTCACTGGTGTGAAGGAAGGTCAGTGCTTTTGGGTCAAATCCAAATACTTGGCTTAACTTTTATGTGACCTGGGAACGGCGACTTGACTTCTCTAATCCTGCAGCTGCAAAGGAATTGATAATACCCACAGTATAAGAATGACTGTGATGACTGAATAGAATTGAATGTATAAATTATTCAATGGGGCCAGGAGGCCCCCCCACTGGGGGGATCAGGAAAATTTTCTATAAAAAGCCAGATAGCAAATTATTTCAGCTTTTAAGGCATATGGTCTTACAGCTTTGCCACTGTAAGGCAAGAACAGGCATGGAAGATATGCAAATGAATGGGAGTGACTGTGTTCCAATAGAACATTATTTACAGAACAGGCTGCCATCTAGATTTGCACCCCCACACTAAATTTTGCATGCTTTCTTGACCCCTATAGTAGCTTCTGATTCACATTGCGTTTTCTAATTCCCTGTAGACAAATGTAAGGCTGTTTTGTGTTGTCTTTGTCTTTCTGGAGATCTCCTCCCTGCCTCATTCCTCCTTTACCAAATAAGAGGGCAAGAACAGAGATGTTTTCATTGATGTTCCTTCATCCAGAGTTCTAGGCACAAGCAGTAGATGTGCTCAAAGTGATTTATTTATTTTAGACAGAGCCTCGCTCTGTTGCCCAGGCTGCAGTGCAGTGGTGCAATCTTGGGTCACTGCAACCACCGCCTCCCAGGTTCAAGCAATTCTCTTGCCTCAGCCTCCCGAGTAGCTGACACTACAGTCACATGCTACCACGCTCAGCTAGTTTTTGTATTTTTAGAAGAGACAGGGTTTCACCATGTTGGCCAGGCTGGTCTCGAGCTCCTGACCTCAGGTGATCCACCTGCCTCTGCCAAAGTTATTATTTTTTAATTTAATTTAATTTAATTTTTTTTGAGACAGTCTCACTCTGTCACCCAGGCTGTAGGACAATAAAAAGTTATTTTTAAAAAATAAAATTGGCCGGGGCAGTGACTCACACTTGTAATCCCAGCACTTTGGGATGCTGAGGGGGGCAGATTACTTGGGGCCGGGAGTTTGAGACCAGCCTGGCCATCATGGCAAAACCCTGTCTCTACTAAAAATACAAAACTTAGCCCAGCATGGTGGCGCACACCTGTAATCTCAGCTGCCTGGGAGGCTGAGGGAGGATAATTGCTTGAACCTGGGAGGCGGAGGTTGTAGTGAGCCAAGATTGTGCCACTGCACTGCAGCCTTGGTGATAGAGTGAAACTCTGTCTCAAAAAATAAATAAATTAAAATAAATAAATAAAAAGGAGCCTTCTTCCTTCTCATTTCAGGCCAGGGACCTGCATCTGAGGTCTGTCAAGTGTAGAGGTGAAGTGCCTGGCACCAGGGGAGAAGAAAGCCTTTCTCAGGACCTAGAGGGCTGCAGACTGGGAGGGGCTTTGCTTTCTGAAGAGATGCTGTGCTTTGACCTAAGTGAAAGAGATGCCAGCACACAGGGGAGCTGGCCAGCATCGGGGCAGCATGTGGTCTACTGCAGAGGTTCCAGCATCATGCCAGCAGCACAGTGGCCTCTGCTGATAGTGGAACCATTGTTCCTTGCCATTGTGCAGAGTGCAGGGTTTTCAGGACTACTGTCAGGGTTGGAAGCAGCTACTCTTTTAACAGAGCTCAGCTCTATGAAAATCAGAGAGATAAAGGGCAAGGAGAGGGGAAAGAGTGCTCGCCATGAGAATGTGTACCCGCTCAGACATTGAAGTGACCTGTGGTGTGAGCGAGGATAACATTTGCTGTGAGTTACTCTGGGTTTGGAATGGGAACTGGACTTTTAGAGGCTGGTAATTGGAATGCTCAGCGATTCAGTAACCCATCTGGCAGTTATTCTGCAAATTTCAGTGCCTTGGTCAGGGGCCAGAAAGAAAAAAAATCATGCTCTCTTTTCTCTCTCTCTCTTTTCTTTTTTTTTTTTTTGAGACTGAGTTTCCCTTTGTTGCCCAGGCTAGGCTGGAGTGCAATGTTGTGATCTCACCTCACTGCAACCTCTACCTCCAGGGTTCAAGTGATTCTCCTGCCTCAGCCTCCTGAGTATCTGGGATTACAGGCGTGGGGCACCATGTGGCTATTTTTTTTTTTTTTTTTTTTTTTGTATTTTTGGTAGAGATGGGGTTTTGCCATGTTGGTCAAGCTGGTCTCGAACTCCTGACATTGTGATCCACCCACCTCAGCCTCCCAAAGTGCTGGGATTACAGGCATGAGCCATTGCGCCCCGCCTGCTCTCTACTCTTAATCCCCAGTGCACACACTTCTAGCTGCACTCGGCAGCCCCCAGCCTGGCAGGATTGTTAGTGCTACTTTACTTGGCTTAATGGATCAGGGAAGCCCCTAGAAATGCCAGGTGTGTCAGCTTCTGGCATCCCGCAGGGCCTAGAATATGGCCAGGCACCCAGGAGGGTCCAGGAAGGAGTGTGGGTAATGGAACACTGTGACTTCCAGGGTCACCTGGGCTTGGCTTTGAATCCTTGTTCTATGTGTGCAAGGTACAGAACTTCAGCAAAGACGGTCTCTGGGACCTACTTTCTGGATTCAAATCTTGACCCTGTTACCTATCAGCTCTCTGATTTGGCCAAGCTACTTAGTGTTCTGTGCCTCAGCTTCCACATGTGTAAAATGGAAACAATATTGTACCGCCTCAGAGTGTTGTTATAAGGACCAAATGAGCACGCACGTGCACACACACACACACACACACACACACACACTAGAGTCTTGCCCACAGCACATGCTTGTATGGGTTTGCAACCTTTGTAATTATTTCTCACTTGTAAAATGGGAATGATGGCATCCGGTTCCTGGAGTTCCTGTGAAGATGAGATGAGTTTATAAATGTAAAGCCTCCGTTTCTGGGCTTGGCACATAATAGGTCCTCAGTGAATGTTAGTAAGTTTTGCCTCCACCACAGCTTTGTTGCATAGTACAGGTAGGACTTGTCAATTACCATGGCTTGTGGACCAGGCTTAGTTACCCGTTAGCTGTGTGACCTCAGGCTAGTCACTGCCCCTCTCTGGGTGTTCTTACTAGAAGATTAGGAGATCAGACAAGGTTCACTCCTTCTGCTGTAAAATCCCAGGCTTCCCAGGGGGTGAGAAAGCTTATCACAGATGCCTATCTTATAGAAATTTGCCTTGAGCACCAGCCTGACATTAGATGGTAGAGGTCACAAGTGAGATGTTTCCAGCATGTGTGAAACATGATAAGGCCATCAGCTCCCTGTGCAGCTTACAAAACTTTACCCTAAAGAAAGAGAATGAGGTTTCCTCACCTCTTAGCAGTTCCCAGACCCATCATCATTATTGTCACAAACACTTTATTATTACTGAACACTTTGCATACTTTAATTCATTTAACTCTCACAAGTATCTCATGAAGCAAATGCCATTATTATACCTGTGTTGCAGATGAAAAAATAGGCAATGGAGAAGGTTACCTTGCCAAGGTGACACAGCTGTCCAGTAGAAATGGGCTTTGATTACAGTGGTTTGAGTTCTGCATCTGGCTCTACACCATGGGACTTAGCTGGCAAACGGAACAAATGGATCAGGCCACAGGCCACAGGACATGGAGTGGAGAAGTGGGACATGTATTGGTTCAGAGGGCAGACATGCTGTGTTCATCTGGGGGCCCAGGCAAGACTTGCTGGAGGCCCAAACCAAGTTGCACAACTTTTAATTTCTTTAGGTCATAGTTGCCCTAGCCTGGTCAGGGCATGGGAGGGTTAGGGAGCGTGCTGTCTTCCATAAGGCCTGGGAGAGGAAGAAGCTGTTGAAGTGGGGGGCCCTCATTCCAAGGAAGGCAATGGCTTGCATTGACGGGATACAGGGTGGTAACTGGGGATCCAAGTAGGAGATGTCGAGGCACTTTACACTGAAGAACACATGGGCCAGAGGATCAGAGGCCCAGTGGAGCCTCCACAGTGACTGGTTCCATTATGGAAAAAACGACATTTTCACATGACTTGAGCCTTTGGGTGCCTTGTCCACTCAAGCCCTTTGGACAGGTCCAAGGTTGATCTCCTCAGGGCTCTCTGGGAAAGAAAAACAAGAGTATGTTCTATGCATTGTCCTAAGCGTACCCAGAATGCAGCCCCACTGCTGTGATGGCTCACTGTGCCCTTGTCTCTTACTCCATACAGTGTTATCATTTTATAGGTGAGGAAACTGAGACTCAGCTGTAAGTTCACGGACCACCAGTACACGTATTAGGCTGCAGCAGAGCTGGGATCTGAACCCTGGTTATTCTGATTCCAAACCTCTGCTCTAAACTGCTCTACTCTACTGGCTTTTAGAGGAGAAAGTCTCTATCCTTTGGCTTAACATGCGAGGTGTTTCATGACTGGCCCCTGTCACTCCTGCCATACTGCAGCCACAGCGAGTTATGGCTGTTCCTGGACCCTATGCCCTTTCTGTACCTCTGTCTTTGCCTAGGCCGTGCATCTGCCAGGATTTCCCTTCACAATTTTCTTCTCTTCCTTTAATGCTCAGCTCATGTGTCACTGTCTGAGGAGGGCTTTTCTCATTATATTTTCACAGACTGCTGAACAGTTTTTAGCCTGCTCTTCCTGAACCCATTCTCACCAATCCAATCTTTTCTTTACCCTTCTGCCATGAGGACCTTTCTAGAATACAGCTAGCATCTTGCTCCTCCCTGGTTCCTCACCCTTCAGTAGCTCCCTATTGCTCTGAAGGTACCTACCACACATGGCCAGTTCCGGCTGGCTCTTGCCTTTTCCTCCATGAATCATGCCTTGCCATCCTCCCTCTCCCACTCCAAACTTCTTCCAGTTTTCTGGAGGCTCCTTAACTCTCTCACTGCCCTCCCATCTCACATGCTTCTCCCTCTTCCTGGAACACTCTCCACCTCTGTCTTCAGTGGCCAACGCCTTTTCTACCTTATAGTCTCAGGTTATCTCTTTGTCAGGGAGACTTCCCTGTGTCACAAACCAAGAAGGATCCCTGGATATGCTCTTGCAGCTCCCATTGTAAAACTCACCACTCCCTGCTGCCACTGCTTGTTAGCATTTTTCTCTCTGGAAGATTGTGAGTTTCACTAGGGCAGGTAGCCTGGCCTGACTTTGTGCAGAGTTCCTGGTACGTAGCAAGTTTTTAATGCATATTAGGTATATGGATGAACAGATGAGTGTGTTTGCTTGCCCAAAGCCATGAATCGCTAATTCTGGAGGCTTAGAACTCTAAATTCTGCATCCCAAACCATCTCCCTAAATCAGCTAGTCCCTAGACTCTGCTTGCCTTGCACGCTCATTTCCTACCTCTAGACCATTTTCCCAAATTACTCTCATTATATACCAAATTAACAATCATACTATATGATACTCCCTGCTCTAGTTTGTACTTTTCAAATACTTGTACAGTCTTAGTCCTTGTATTTTGTTTGCTTGTCAAATTCTTCAGTTTAGCTCTTTTTTCTTTCTTAAATAAATCTCCTCATACTCACTTTGTACCCAGTTTAATTTCAAAGTATTTCCCCCTCTTCCTACTTCTTTAATGCTATGTTTTAAATGTCCTTAAGTTGAGAAGCACTGGCTTAGACATACAGTTCAGTTTAGGTCCATAGAAAATTATTGAGTCCAATACTTGAGATAGAAAGATGAGCGAGGCATTTCCCAGTGTTCAGGGAACTACAGTCTTGTATCTCTGAAGGCTGAGTGCCTCTATGCTGGAAGGGAAATATTTTAGGGTGTTTCTTTGTATTGGGCATTAAGCAGGATGTAAGTAGCTTTTTTCCCAACCCAGGGTACTTGGGAAGCATCCCCTGGAATCATCCTGTCCTCTTCTTCTCGATCCCTTCTGCAGACCCACAATTGTAACTCCACATCCTTTTAGGGAACATTGAGACAGCCTGAGCTCCCTGGTCCTAATTCTCAGAGAGGAGGAGACCATGGCCCTGAGTCACGAGACCTGGTTTGGGAGTTAGGTTAGAAAGCTGTTTACTTTGAATTGGGAAACAAAGTCTTGGGTTTGAATCATTGCCATGCCTCTTATTAACTGTACCTCCTTGGAAAAGATACGTCAAGCCCCTGCTTTCTTCATCTGTAAAATAATAATAACTGCCTCACAGAATTCTTCTAAGGATAAAGTAATGGAACAAATATGATATTTCTGGCTCAAGGACTCAGCAAATCCCATCCCCAATCAATGGAGTGGCCATTTAGCCATGATCTGTCTTTTGCAGCTACCCTGTGTGTTTGTCAGTGGCCACATGAATGAGCTGCCTTCTAAAGTCTAAGTCACACCATAACGTCAGGGCAGCTTAGTTAAGGTTAAGTCCTTGGCTCTTAGACACACAACTGGTGTGGGTACAGCCAGAAGTCAGGTGTATTAGAAAGAGTTTTATATTTGATGTAAAAGATACATTCAAATATGATATAGCCACTTCAAAGAACACCTTGGTTATGCTGTTCAGAGTACAAACAAACAATTTTTTCTTTCTCATGATGCATCTAGCCCTCCCCCATCTGTGCATTCAACTATTGAACTGGGGTGTATTGAGCCCCTACTATGTGGCAAACACTTAATTAGTGAGCCAAAGATGTAGCTTCTGTTTGAGGAGGCACACACTCTTAGTTTGTAGGCAATACAGCCTGGTATAGACTGTGATGGAATTAAGCAGAGAAGCTATGGGGTGGTGGCAGATTGCTGACTCCATTGAAGGATCAGGGAGGGTTTCCTGGAGAAGATGATCTGGCAGACAGTCTATGTTGGTGTTGGACCAATCAGAGTAGATTCTGGCCAAGGAGTTAGGACTGGATTCTTAGATTCGTTCTGTTATGCTAGGCATTGACCCTGTAATTGCTGGTTCCCTGTAACTGGGGATGAGACAGGGTGGGAGGGGTTGAGCACAGTCAGTTGGAGGAACTCAGGGAAGTGGCTATTCGCTGACCACATAGAAGGGGTTCTGTTTTACCTCTGGCATTGCCATCACACCCTCACCTTGCTTGGTTATGAAGTTTAGGACAGTTACCAGGTTGACAAAAATCCTGAATCCCTCACCAGAGATGCTACTAAATCTGACTAATTTTGCTTTATTTTCCCCGTCTTACATTTTCAAAAATAGTGTTTTATGTCTTTCTTTCCTGTCAGTTGTATAGATATTTATTTACAGTTTCTTGCTAAATAGAATGTCCAAAACGGTTTCAAGCACCTCTGTCTCTATGCCTTCCTGCGTTAGTGAGTGCTGTGGGTCTGTCTCCCCTCCTTGCGGAATCATGCCCTCAGTACACCTGTAAGCTCCTCGTATTGTCTTTTCACTCTCATACGTTAACTCAAAGTGTTGTATATCTTCTTAGTCTCCGTGTTTTTTGAGAGTAACCCACAAGTGCCTGATGCCTCTTAATCTCTGTGGAAATTTCTGTGTGGGAATGAAACAGCCAATTCTGTGAGGCAAGCGAGTGCACAGAAGGCACATTTTGGAGTCAGGAGACACTAAATCTAAGCACTAGGATTTTGTAGTTGGCTATTTGGCTGTGGGCTAATCTATTTCTTGACGATTTATTTAAAAACTAGAGATTAAAATTGTGAGATTTCAGTGAACTGCCTGCATTGGGTTAGGTCTATCAATAAGTAGACACCAAGGTGGGGTGAGACATGTTAAGATGTTGTTGGAAGGAATGCCTATGAGAAAGGAAATAGGTCAGGAGTTTGGAAAGGCTGGGAGAGCCTCAGAGGGCAGTGTAACTCTGACCCCAGTGAAGGGGAGAGGGAGAGGAAGTTGGTGGAAGCATCCCAGACTTGTTTAGTCTACAGAAGGGTTGACAAAGCCTTTGGGAAGTCCTTGAGCTTCAGTTGGCCAACAAAGATGTCCTGGAGTTCCATGCCTCTCAGGAATGGGTTGGCTTTGGTGTCTTTGCTGCAGTTAGTCATTGTGAGGGCAGCTTGTGTTGTCGGGGGGACTTGGGCATAAATGTGATGGATTTCAGGTACAACAGCTGGATCCAAGGTCAGTTATGTTCCCTGCTGCATGAGGTCTGCAAGTTTCATCCTCACAGCTACTTCAATGCCTGTCACATTTCCTGGAATACGAAAATGACTGTCCAACACTTGAATCTGAAGTGAGATGTCATTTCCTGAATTTGTGAGGCAGGGTTCCTCTACCTCAAAATAGACAAAGCCTTCACATTGGCATAGAATGAAAAGGTGCCGAGTGCTGTGAGCAGCACACAAGAGATGCTCAGGAAACCTGGGAGGGGGCCCACGTATGATGGAAAGAACATTCCTGGCTTCAAGTCCCAGTCCTATGATATGCCTTGGGGAAAATGTTTAAACATATTTTTAGCTGTTACAGGGAGCTGACAAGACGGTACAACAAGACAACTCCACCAGACATGGGTGCCCCTAAGTGCAGGACGGCTCCCTAACTTTCCTCTCTCGGCACCCTACCCCCTTTACTTTCAATTATCTTAATTTACTTAGGTAACAAATTTATCAAAGTACCTGTCCTAAGGCCCAAAATGAGAGCTTGTGTTCTACGTGCCTAATCTTAGAGTATTTACCCTTTCAGAGAATGTCCCTGCAGGAGTCAAGTTTATTTATGATGTGGTAATATTGGGATTTCAGAAAACAGAAGTGTTCATTGGGCAGAGAAGCAGTACCTGGCATATCAAAGCTCTGTTTTTCTACCTGATCCTAGGGTCCGTATTAGCAATGCTGTCCCTTTTTTAACAAAGTTCTTTGATTTGTGACCTAGTACAGCTTCTTTCTACTTTCCATCCGTTCATTTATACAACAAATATTTGAGAACCTGCTCAATGTGAGCCATTGTGTTAGGTCTTGAGATGGAGTTGGTCTAACAGAGCATCTTAGTTTGGGTCCCTCCAAAAGCCAACCCCAACACAGGGATTTGGGTGTAGGTAGCTTGTTTAGGAGGGGGGTGCTTCCAGTAAGGAATTCAAAGAAGTGGGGAAGTGAGTTGGGGAAGAAAAGGAAACCCATAAGTATGCTTCCTCTAGAGCAGAGGCCAGCAAATGTTCTTTTTAAAGGCCCAGATAGTAAACAGTTTTGACTTGCTGGATCATATGGTCTCTGTTGCAATTACTTGACTCCACTGTTGTACTGTGAAGACAGGCATAGGCAAAGCAACATGCAAATCAATGGGCATGGCTATGTTCCAATAAAACTTTATTAAAAACAAGTGTCCAGCTGTATTTGGTTCATATTTGCTGATCCCTAATGGAGAGGGTACCCACTGTGGGCAACTGGGGCCCAACTGCACTGAGAACCCACTGGAAATACGCTTCTGCAAATTTGTCCTACTGAAACGCAAGGACAAATTTTTCTATCAAATTTCTTCCTTTATGGTTTGGAGGGTTAATCCTTTGTTCCCCTGGTTTCATCTGGTTGACATTGAACCCATGTAGTCTTCCCCAGGTGTGCTGAGCATGTTCTGTGTTCAGAGAACACCCTCAGGCCAAAAGGCATAGGATTCTTCAGTGCATGCCAAGCTAGATAGTGACCTTGAGGGTGACCCAAGGGGACATGGGTGAGGCACCAAAAGTACTACATAGAGGATCAAGAATGAACCTTTAAAAAGTGACATCATATTTCATGTCATCAAGAAAGCCCTCGTTATTAGAGAAATCCTACCAGGCATAGAGAAGAACTGCCAGGCAGAAATCATGTAGTTCTGGAGTTAACACAGATACAAACACTAGCTAAGATTTATTATACTCTTCCTGTGGAACAAGTACTGTACCAAGCACTTCAGCTGTATTGACTCAATCCTCTCAACAACTCTGTGAGGTAGGTGCCATTTTATTTTCATTTTATAGAAAGAGAAACTAAGACCTACAAAGTTTACACACTTTTCTTATGGTTGCACAGCTAAATAAGAGGGGGAGCTAACTTGTGAACCTCAGAATTTTGTCTCCAAGACTCATGGTCAGAGATGAGCTCAGGAATTCTGTTCAGACACTCACTGTGTCAATTTGCTAAGACTGCCATAACAAAGTATCAAAACCTTGGTGACTTTAGACAACAGAAATGGACTGGGCATGGTCCCTGCACTTTGGGAGGCCGAGGCAGGAGGATATCTTGAGCCCAGGAGTTCAAGATCAGCCTGAGCAACATGGCAAAACCCCATCTTTGCCAAAAAAAAATACAAAAATTCACTGGGCGCAGTGGCATACACCCACAGTCCCAGCTATTGGGGGGCTGAGGTGGGAGGATCGCTTAAGCCTGTAAGGCAGAGGTTACAGTGAGCCATCATGCCACTGCTCTCCAGCCTGGGTGACAGAGCAAAACATGTCATAAATAAATAAATAAAAATTTTAAAAAGACAACAGAAATGTGTCGTCTCACAGTTCTGAAGGTTAGAAGTCTGAAATCAAAGTATTGGCATACTACCTCAGAAAGCTCTAGGGAAGAGTTTTTCCTTGTCTTTTTCTAGCTTCTGGTGGTGACCACTAATCTCTGGCTTGTAGATCCATCACTCCAATCTCTGCCTCTGCCTCCATACTCTGTTCTTTCTGTGCATCTCTATGTCTCTTCTTTTATTCTTATAAGAATACCACATTGGATTAAGGATTCACCAATGATCTCATCCCAACTTGATTACAACTGAAAAGACCCTAATTCCACATTCACACACAACCCCTAACCAGAGGTTAAAACTAGAGCATATTGTTTTGGGAGCAGTAATTCAGCCTGTAACAAGGGACTAGGCACTGTGCCAGGACAAGGGATTCCGAGATGAAGCAGTCATGGTTAATTTCTGTGGCCAATCATTGTCTGTGGATTCAGTGGGATCATTAAAGGTGCTATGGACTGAATGCTTGTCTCTCCCCGAAATCCATATGTTGAAACCCTAACTCACAGTGGGATGGTATTAGGATGTGGGGCTTTAGGAGATACTTAAGTCATGAAGGTGGAGCCCTCAGGAGTGGAATTAGTGCCCTTAGGATAAGATGCAGGAGAAAACCTGCTTCCTCTGTCTCTGCTCTCAGCCATGTGAGGGCATACCCAGGAAGAGAGGCCTCCCTAGAACTCGGCCATATTGGCACCCTTAACTTAGAATTCCCAGCCTCATTATCTACGGAAAATTAACACAAGAACAGAAATCAAATACCACATGTTCACTTATAGGTGGGAGTTAAACATTGGATACTTATAAAGATGGTAATGATAGACACTGGAGACTAGTTGTGGGGAGGAAGGTAGGGGACAAAGGTTGAATAACGATTGGATACTATGCTCACTACCTGGGTGACTGGATCAGTTATACCCCAGACCTCAGCATCATGCAGATGGAGGATATACCCATGTAACAAACCTGTACATGTACCCACTGGGGAAAAAAAAGAAAGAAATTCCCAGCCTCTGGAACTGTAAGGAATAAATGTTAGTTTCTTATTTATTTTTATTGTTATTTTTAGTTCTGGGGTACATGTGCAGGTTTGTTAAACAGATAAACGTGTACATAGTGGTTTGCTGCACATATCAACCTGTCACCTACGTATTAAGCCCAGCGTGCATTAGCTATTTTTTTGTAATACTCTCCCTCCCCCCACCCCACTCCCGGAGAAGCCCCAGTGTGTGTTGTTCCCCTCCCCGTGTCCATGTGATCTCATTGTTCAGCTCCAAAGATCTAGAACCAGAAATACCGTTTAACCTAGAAATCCCATTACTGAGTACATACCCAAAGGAATATAAATCATCCTATTACAAAGATACATGCACATGGATGTTCATTGCAGCACTATTCACAATAGCAAGGACATGGAATCAACCCAAATGCCCATCAATGATAGACTGGGTAAATGTTGGTTTTTAAGCTACCTAGTCCATGGCAATTTGTTATAGCAGCCTGGACTAACTAAGGCACATGGCTTCTGCCAGAGCTGAGTCCAGGCAGGACTCCAGGGTCCTCTCCCCTATCTGGCAGCCCAATGCTCTCCTTCAGCTTGTTCTCACCTAGAATGCAGGCCCTGGAAGCCTCACCAGAGAAAATTTTTATAATAAAATACTCTGGTTGAGGGAAGCTGTCAGCACGTCTAGGGAACAGATACAGAGACACCATCAATTGTCAATTAGGCACTAATTGCTTCCTGGCAAAGCCAGACCTTTGATGGGTGATGGCTCAGAGATCGCACAGATTAATCAGGTAAACATGTTTCTTCCTTTTCTGGGCTTTGGAATTCAGGTGGTAGGAGAGCTTGGATAAAATAAGCTGGTTGGTGGCCAGAAATTGGAGTGCTTATTGTAGGCGGAAGGCCAAAAAAGGCACGGGAAGTTTCAGTTTATTTTTTAAAATCTTTTTATGGTCATATCTCTATGTTTAACTGTTTCTAAGGACTTCGTTTTTAAAGTTCTGCCCAACTGGGTTTAAATCACTTTCCTTTCACTGTGACCTTGGAGAATTTACTTAGCCTCTCTGAGTCTCAGTTTCTTTATCTGTTAAGAGGATATAACAGGAGAACTTACATTGTTCGATGGTTGTGATATACAAGTTTACAAGTAATGATGCCTGCAAAGGGCTCAGCATGGTGACTGGCACATAAATACAGCTAATCAGTGTTTGTTGCTGTCGGGTTTTTCTAATTATTATTGACTCATGAACCTTGTAGGTGGCGAGAACAGAAACTAAAGGACATTGGCACCAACTGTGTGCCAGGTGTTGGGCTAAACAACATACATAGAATCTCATTTAACATTTATAACAAGCATGTAGGACAGGTCTTATCTTCTTCACTTTATAGATGAGAAAACTGAGGCCCAGGGAGGTGAAATAATTTGCCAAAGGTCCTACAGTGGCATGTTGCTGGAGCCTGACTCCAATCATCTTCCCATTTTCCCTCCCTCCACAGTACATATATCTGGGTGAAATTGGGTTCAAAGGAATAAGGGAAACTTATAAAAAGAGAAATATTTCATAAAAGAGAAACCTGGGGTGCTGCACACATGCACACATATGCTGATAGCTATTCTCACCTGGGAGTTTAGTTATAAATATCTTCAGTGAAATTATAGGGTCTCCAATATGGGTGTTAAGAAGTTGGAAGGAGCAGCACTGGGTACCAAGAGGTTGAGATGGTAACTTTGAATCGACTCATCTGTCCACCATCCCCAATACATCTCATGGGCTATGGGAGACACTTTGAATATCCACTGATAAGTTTATATACTTCCCTGTGGCAGGCAGGGCCCTTCCCAGATAAAATTCAGAGAGCTAACAGGAGTTTCTGGGAAGGAGAACTAGGCTTGTCCTCGTAGGGGTGGGTAAAGGCTCTAAGAGTCTGGCTGGTCCCTGACTTTAGTAACTTCTTATCACTGTTGGTCTCCTTTTCTCATTTACATTACTCAGCCTATATGCCTGAGGAAGGTCAAGGGCAGCCCCCTCCCTGTTTTTATTTTTTAACCCTCTATTGAAGTTAATTAGTAATTACCTCCCTGGGCCTTGGGTTTCTCATCTATAAAGTGAAGAAGATAAGACCTATCCTACATGCTTGTTATAAAGATTAAATGAGATTCTATGTATGATGTTTAGCCCAACACCTGGCACACAGTTGGTGCCAACGTCCTTTAGTTTCTGTTCTCGCCACCTACAAGGTTCAAAGGTCAATAATAATTAGAACAACCTAATAGCAACAAACATTGATTAGTTGTATTTATGTGCCAGTCACCATGCTGAGCCCTTTGCAGGTCTTGATGGTCCTTATCCCAAAACACAGCCCCTTGCCTTGCTGGGTCAAAGAACCTGGAAATTCTTGGTGTGGTAGGCAGAATAATGGCTCCCAAAGATGTCCATGTCCCAATTCCCCAACCTGTGAATGTGTTAGATTGTGTGGCAAAGGGGATTGAGGTTGCCGATGGAATGAAGGCTGCAAATCCGCTGACTAATCAGGATTATCCAGGTGGGCCCAACAAAGTCACCAGGACCTATTAAAGTGGAAGAGGCTGGCAGAAGTTAGAGAAGCAGAGATGGCAGCATGGGAAGGACTCAGCCTGATGCTGCAGACATTGAAGATGGAGGAAGAGGCCGTGAGGCAAAAAGAGCTGAGGGTCAGGAGACAGGTTCTCTGCTACAGAAAGAATATAGCCCTGATGACATCTTGATTGTAGCCCCGTGAGCCCTGAATAGGACCTCTGACTCACGGAACTATAACATAATGCATCCACGCTGTCGAAGCTGCTAAGCTTGTGGTAATTCATTGCAGCAGCAGTAGGAAACGAATCTATTTGGCATAACACAGGGAAGGGTAGGGTAGGAAACCGGCCAGAGGGTTTGAGCTCAGGACTTGGAGAGTGTAAAGGTGACCACCCTGTGTGGCTGAAGCCAAGCACAGGAAAGCACAATTAAAAAAGAAAAAGTAGTAGCTGATATTTTCTTAAACAAAAGGAGAGCAAACATTGTACTGGGAGGATTCCTTTGGGAAAGTGGAAGAGCATGGGTCTTGGAACAAAATCATCTGGTTTAAAACCTGACCGCATCTGTCTTGTTCTGTGATCTTGGGCAAGTTACTTAACCTCTCAGAGTCTCAGTTCTTTATGTATAAAATACCATATACAGACTATCAGATTAAGATCTGCATCATCTCATTGATTATCTGTAAATTCAGTTATTAGCTAACTATAGAATTGTTCTGACTTATAACAGAGAGAAGCAGCCCAGAAGTAAGACGTACAATAAATGGAGACAAACATCTTCTCCAAAGGCTATATGCCACTCAACCTGCTACAGTTTTGTTTCTCTGAACTAAGCTATTGAATATTCTGTAGAAAGAAAGTAATCTACATTTAGCATTAATGCAATGCTGGTTAGTAAAAGCTTCTGATTTAGGGAATAGAATTTTGATGGCAAGGAAACATGTTGCTTGAACTAAGAATTAGGATTAGGCCTAAGCACTAAGATATTCTTTGTAAAAACACTTTTAAATAAGCCTCTAGCCCTTAAAAACTTCAAGTTCACTTCTTAGTTGGCCAACCAACCAAATTTCTAATTCTTATTTTCATCTTTATTTATGTATTTATTTTTATTTTATTTTTTGAGATGGAGTCTCACTCTGTTGACCAGGCTGGAGTATAGTTGTGCAATCTTGGTTCACTGCAACCTCTGCCACCCTGGTTCAAGCGATTCTCCTGGCTTAGCCTCTCAGGTATGAGCCACCACACCCAACTAATTTTTTGTAACTTTAGTAGAGATGGGGTTTCACCATCTTGGCCAGGCTAGTCTCAAATTCCTGACCTTGTGATCCACCCCCCTCAGCCTCCCAAAGTGCTGGAATTATAGGCATGAGCCACAGCACTCAGCCTTTATCTTTACTTTAAATCCAGCAATGATCTTTATATATAAGAATGGATCTTTAAGATGGTCTACATTTCTGCCTTTGCATCAAAGTCAACATTCCCAGATCTGAACTCATTACTTATCCACCTCTGTCCCTAAATCTGTTCATCCTGTGCTTCCAGTCTTAGCAGTCACTTGGGTCCAATCACCCGAGCCCAAAACCTGGAGACACCAATCCCTGCCGAGGCCCCTCCTTAGCATCTTTCTACCTGGCATCTTCTCTCCATGCTCATCATCATCATTATTATTTTTACATAGAAGAAGAAATGATAGTATAGTTCCTCTGTCTGCCTCAAGTCTTGTCCCCATCTCTGCTCTAATCTAGTCTCAACCCTGTGACCAGTATATTTCTAAATTAATAATTTGATCGTGTTACTTTCTTGCTTAAAACCTTTCAGTGTCTCTGCTAAATGTAAGTGCTATGCACTGAATTGTGTCCTCTAAAATTCACACATTGAACCTCTAACCCCCAGTGTGACTGCATTTTGAGATAGAGCTTTTAGGATGTAATTAAGGTTAAAAGAGGTCATGAGAGTGGGACCTTGATTTGACAGGATTAGCATCCTTGTAAGAAGAGACACCAGAGAGCTCCCTCTCTCTTGCTGTGAGGACACAGCAAGAAGGCGGCCATCCACAAGCTAGGAAGAGAGCTCTCCCTACAAACTGACCCTGCCAGACCTTGACTGGGGACTTTGAGGCTCCAGCACTGTGAGAAAACAAATGTCTGCTGTTTAAGCAAATTTGTCTGTGTTATTTATAATAACAGTCTGAGAAGACTAATACAATGAGATAAAATCATGGCATATAAGGCTTTTTTCTTTCTAATTCCCACCTACCTGACAGGTCACACATAGACAGGTCTTCTGTTTGCCCACTCATAATTTAGGTTCCTGACCCACCTTGCTCTTTGGGACAGAAGTGCTCCCTGCTGGGAATTGTCTGGATAGTTTCCTTTCATTCTTTTGTTCTTCACGGTTTTCTTGGTGCATATGGTGACAACTCCATTTTGTATTCTCTTAGGACTTGGGACAAGCCACTTTCATCACAATAAAATGTTATAATTTTTCCTCATCCAATCTACATCTCTTAGTTGACAGATTGAGAAGGAGAGAGGGAGAAAGGTGTTGCCTTTCCTGTCTGTCATATCCATGGAACTCATCACAGATGGTACCTGGTACATTTTGCAAAAAAATGGTCTTTTGAATGGATGAATCAATGAATGAGTGGAACATGAAACAAAGCTTCCTCTTGCTTTTAGAGTAAGTTCCAGTGTCTCTCACATGGCCTATGTACTGCTTCAACCTTGCTTAATTCCATCTCCTCTTGGCACCAGCCACAGGAAGCTGCCTATTAGTCCCATACTGCCCCCATCCCCAAGACTTTTGCATTCTCTTCCTCCTGGTTGGAATGTGCTTCCTGCTCTAACCAATCTTATGCCAGTGAGTAGCTACCCATTTTCACTTGTGGCTAAATGGCTTCCCAAGAAAAGTTTTCTTGACATCTAGTTCCTTAGACAAGATCTCTTCTTCTGCCCTTTGCTCACCTAGCACTTTTCTGTTTGTTTCCTAATACTTTCTCCAGTGTGCTGTAGCATGCTTATGTGATTATAGAATTAAAGTTGGGTTTTCTGATAAGGCGGGAAGGTCCCTGAGGACAGTGAGGTTTTATTCACTTGCTTGATTGTTTTGTTCACATCTCTCACGCTCCACTATCCCCGGCCTCCACCACCTCACCACTGAGGCCTTAGGACAGTTCCCGGCATGTAGCATAGAGCAGGCATTAATAATAATACCCTGAGATGGTAGATAATTGATAGTTGCAAGATACAAATCAGACCCTACTTTTAGCTACTTTTTCTCTACATCATTTCATTCACTTGGAGTTATCTAATAACAGGTTACAATGAATCAGATCTTATCTTTCAGTGGCTTAACCCTTGCATCTCTTGGTTTCTGTCCACCATGGAACAAAGGCTACAGTGTTCAGGCTATCAATGACTAGGTTTAAAAGTAAAGTCTATTCTTGTGGGTGCAAAGTCTTGCAGGTCTAGCAGGTAAGGAAATCTCAAGGAGCTCCTTTGTCAAGAAGACTTTGGAGGAAGTGGGAGCTCATGCTCAGCTTTGAGAGGCAGGTGTAGTTGGACTACAGAGAAAGGAATTGTTAGGGGCAAACACTTGTGTATTCTCGGTAGATTTGGAACTCATTATAATTTGGTAGTTAAGGGCCTTGTTTCTGGAATGTGACTTCTTGGGTTCAAATCCTGGTTCTAGCCCTTTTTTGGGAGACTGACCCTAAGCAAACATATTACTCTTTCTCTGCCTCATCTGCTGAAGTGGAGTTTAGAAATAGTACCTACCTCATCAGGTTGTCATGAGGATTAAATGGGTTAAAATATGTTATGGGCTTAAAACAGTGCCTGGCACATAGGATGCATCTGGAAAGACAATTTGATGCTACTGTTGACCATTCTTGGTGTTTTTAATCCATGTAGAGAAACATCCATTATTATATCACTCCTGGCCTCCTCCTCTGGAGGAGAGAAATAACTAAACTCTCTGGAGAGTCTAGAGGGGGAAACTGGCAATATTTAGAAACTTTCCTTCCCCTTAGGAGTTATCTGGGTTTGCTCTGGCTCGGAATTGCTATGTCTGGGAGATAATTCTGACCAATTCTGGGATTCAGTATGAGGAAGTTTAATTGCCTGTGGTTATAAGCCAGATTCTCTAATATCAGCTTAACAGTGGCCACACTTTGGCACAATCTGCCTGCTTCCTTCGTTTTGTTTTTCTACTGGTTTGGAACTTAATCAGGAAATAGGTTGACTGTTTATTGGGTCCTCATTAAGGCCCCAACAGCATCACATTTACAATGAGTAGAAATGCATGGGAGAATAAACGGCAGGGGTCTTAGTGTCCCAAGAGCAGAAGATTCACGCCTGAGAAACTGGAAGAATTAATTAAGACAACAATCAGTGTTCTTGGAGATGGCTGGAGGAGCAGCAAACCAGCATAGCCCACGTGATCCTGAGTGACATTCCTAAATAACAGAATCCCTACACCCTTGGAGTCAGGGCATGCAAATGTTGATGCTCACAAAGTGTCACAATGGCTGCCTCTCTCTATAATGGAGCTGTTCTTATCCCAGACCCTCAGCAGTGAATCATATTAACATGAGTAAAACGTGTGCAGAGCCCGAAGGTATGACACAAAGCATAAAGACAGCATTCAAGACAGAGCACTCAGATCAGAGAGACGGACACAAAGGACCACAGGGCCATGCAAGCGGAACAGCCAGTCTCAGGCCAAGGGACAATTATGGACAGATATTTGTGCAGCATTGTATGGATGAAGCAACCTAATCCAATTGCTTAAGATGATTCATAAATGAAACTAGCAGAAAACAAACGGCAAGGACTGGGAATATGGCCTTTGAAACAAGGAAAAGATGCTCCACGGCAGACCAACATAGCAGTATGAGGAGATGGAAAGAGACCAGCAGAACTTGGTCAATGTAAACGGTAGAGCAATCTGGTGTCAGCTGTATCAGATACTCTTCTCCCTGCCACACCCGGCTAAGTATGATTATGAGTGGTAATCACAAATAAATGTTAGACCACACTGTAGGTATTTGGTAGTTTTGGGTGAATGACTTTGCTCAAGGTACTTGTTTAGTGTAATACATTTATATACTCCTTACTTCACAATTCAAGTTTCGATGACTCTTAAGCAAACCCAGTCTGTCTGTTGTTATAATGTCTGTTTTAAAGGATCCATATGGGTATATGTGTTTGCAACTAGAGAGACCACACTAAACTTTCAGCCAGGGACGTGGTAGGCCGTATGGGAAAAATCAGCTCAGCAGATAATGTTTACGGCTACCTTAAAAAGTATCTTCTTTTAGTCTAGGAATAATCCTATTTCTAAGTAAACAAATTAAGAGTCTCATCACAGAAGATGTGTTTTGCCAAATGTTTAAATATCACTGGAAATGGTAACCACAGTGAGGCTTCTTAGGGTACTGGAAGAAGAGACCAATTTAGTTAATTAGGATGAATAATCATGTTTAATTTCTCCTCCCCTCCCTTTCCTCCCTTCCCCTTCCTTTTCCTCTCCTCTTCCCTCCCCTCTCTTCTCCTTATCTCCCCTTTTCCCCTCTTCCCTCCCTCCCCGCTCTTTTATTTTCTCCCCTCCCTCCCTTCCTTCCTTCCTTCTTCCTTTCCCCTGATAAGACATTGCAGATTGTTTATCTGGAAAGCCAACTTTGGAAATAATTTAACGGGCTGGATATTTATTAAAGTGTTTCTTTGGGATGAAGACCAGTGGAAAGGGAGAAGTTGAGTGGTGATACACCTTTGATAATTTTATCCAACCCCACAAAGCCTCCAGAGCTAGAGTGGCTCTTCGGAGCTGTCATGAGTTAAGCCAAGATGACCTGGATTTTTTATATTCTCACACTGGTCCATCATTGGATGTGGGTCCTGGGGAGGGGTGCGAACTTAGATAACCTTGGGACAGCTCTACAACTGAGAGATTTCTGAAGGGGCTGATCATTGCAGGTTTCCGCCCTCAGCACTCCCAGGCTAGGACAACTAGACCCTAATTGAAAGGGCCTCTAGGAAGGACATCATTATATGTAACAGCTATAGAGCTGTTAGAAGAATCCAGAAATAAGGTGGTAAGAGAGGGAGAGTTGAGACATACTTGCACTGACAATCAACAGAATTACTCCCCTGCAAAATGAATGGGATCATCAAAAGCTGGATCTCTTACTTGTATCTTCAGTGTACACTTGAGTTTAATTTTCTTTCTGGGAAAATTCTTCCAGAACTGATTGAACCAGCAGCTATGATGCCAAAACACACACACACACACGCGCGCGCGCGCACACACACACGTATTTAACCTTTCGTTTTTCTCAATTAGCTCTTGAGGCAGCTTTGTGCAATTACGGGATGATAGTAATTGTCTTTGACTAGTTTTAGATGTTTGATTTTGGTCAAATGTTTTTCTGAACCCAGTTTCTTTGTCTGTAAAATGAGGATAATGCTTTCTACTCTTCTTAAGGTTAGTACAAGGTTAAAAAGAACCAATGTACATAAAAAGCACTTAGCACAATGTCTAATTTTAGAAGCTTATCCAACCTGCCTCATTTTGTTGTTCTGTTTTGTTTTGATTTAGGCTTTTAGTAGCCCAAAGCCATGTGATAGCTTTGGCTCTGTATCCCCACCCAGATCTCATCTTGTAGCTGCCATAATTCCCATGTGTTGTGGGAGGGACCCAGTGGGAGATAACTGAATCATGGGGACAGGACTTTCCCAAGCTGTTTTCGTGATAGTGAATAAGTCTCACGAGATGGAATGGTTTTAAAAATGGGAGTTTCCCTGCGCAAGCGCACTCTCTTTGCCTACTGCCATCTATGTGAGATGTGACACACTTCTCCTTGCTTTCCATCATGATTGTGAGGCCTCCCCAGCCATGTGGAACTGTAAGTGCATTAAACCTCTTTCTTTTGTAAATTGCCCAGTTTCAGATATGACTTTAACAGCAGCTTGAATAGGGATTAATACACCATGGATTTTAGTTCCTGTCTCTAGTGATAAGCAGAAAAGGGAGATGAAAAAGGGGCTTTACTGGCCCAACCAGAAATGGAAACTAGGAACTCATGACTATATTCTCTCTCTTGGACACCCCTAGATACATAATAGTTTTTCAACAAAGTCAGTCTTCTTCTCCAGAGGAGAAACTAGTTCAGACATTCTAGACTGTTCTGGCAGACCCAGTTTCAAAAGAGAATGTGTGGGAGAACAGTTTTTGTCCAGCTTTTATATGTAAAATAATAGTTTAAAAAAGCTTCTAGTTTTTGAGTGAAGTACGTGCATGAAACATTCATCATGCAGCTAAGACCTAACTTGTTGAAATCTGCCTGGAGCAAAATTTCATGGCTGAGTTACAGCCTCAGAAAAAGCATTCTAGGTTTGAATTTCTGTACCAACCTTCACATTCTGGTCCTATTTAAAAGGACATTTTCAGTCTACTGTGAAGTGGCATTTGGGATGATAAGGTTTTTGTTGAAGGAGAAAAGAGGGGAGACGGGAATATTTGTATTGTTTTGTTTCAGTAGCTTTTCATCTGATGAAAACTAGAAATGATCTCTGACAGAGAGTATAATAGAAATGTTTTGGGTGGACTTCAACTCTGCAACAGTGTCCTGAGGCCCGCATTATGTGGAGGTCCCCTGTACGTAGAGGTGTAGAACATATCAGGTTGCCCTGTCCTGAGAGAATCAGAGTCCAATGGGGAGACCTTCACGAAAACATAATTTACTCCAACCTATCAACTGGAAAGGGCTGTGGTCTAATGCAGTTTATCCATTAGGCACTCAAAGCAGAGAGCCTGAGGCCTGTGAGTTTTTCATGGGCTTGAATGTAATGTTCAATGTAAGGTTTAAATGAAGCAACCGAGGTTCGAATGAGGCAACTGAGGCCAGTTATTGAAATAAAGAAATTTAATCAGCTCCTGGGCGAGGTTCTGCGGTCCAACAGGAGGGGCCGGAGAAGTCACGCTTGACTCCTCTTGGGCGTGCGGTTTTATAGGGAGTGGAGGCGTTCTGATTGGTTGTGGGGAAGCAGGACATGGACGGGGGCAAGCTGCCATTGGCAGGTAGGTGAGATTTCCGGTGAGTGGGCTGCCCAGGGAGAGTGGGACCTGGACGGGGCAAAATGCTATTGGGCAGGTTCTGGCGGGGCTTCTTTTAAATTTTAGTGGGGTTCTTCAACGGTTGGCTAGGTGCTGAGTGCAGAGGCCAGTGTCCAGTGCAGATTTGCGTGCCGAGTGCAGAAGTGGGCGTGGGGTGGTGACGTGGTTTCTAGGTGGGGAGGGGGTGGGCGTATCTGAACTCTTGGCGAGGCGACCGGCCTTACATTCAATATATGAAAAAATAGCAACTCCTGAAAAAGAAAACTACAAAATTACAAGTGAATAAATGATAAGTTAAATGTTCATAAAACTTTACATCACATCAGCTGTCCTACATCACCTCAACACACATGCATATACACACATATGTATACACACAGATGTACATATATACACACAAAATATACATATTATATATAAACATAAAATAAAGCTTAAACTGTAAGAAAAAATGTCAATAATTTATACTATACAAATTAAGAATTATTTTTATAATCCTAAACATTTCCATTAATGAAACAATGACTGTTGGCCATCAGTATTTATGGGGGATTGGTTCTAGGACCCCCTGTAAATACCAAATCTATGGATGCTTATGTCCCTTTATGTAAAATGGTTTAGTATTTACATATAACCTACACACATTTTCCTGTATACTTTAAATCATCTCTATATTACTAATAATACCCAATGCAATGTAAATACTATGTAAATCACTGTTATACTGTATTGTTTAGAGAATGACAGAAAAAAGCCTGTACATATTTAGGGAAAATAGCACCATTTATTAAATAAATTTTCTGTCTACCATTGGTTGGATCCAAGGATGTAGAATCTGTGGATGTGGAGAGCAGACTATATCGTTAACATGGGATGTGGATATGTTTTATTTTGTTTTATTTTAATGTGGTGTGCAGAAAACCTCTGAGAACATGAGCTAGGGCCCTAGAAGGGTGGTATCCCTCATAGGGAAAGATTCCCAAAGAAAGTAAAGCTAGACTTATATGTTGGGTATGAAGTAAGCATGGTGACCTGCCACACATACCACAACCAAGGAGAGTTCTGGAGCCACGTAGTCAAGTCTCTCCGCTTACCTGGCCATAGGTTGGACACCTGTGACTTAACAGAACGCAGCTCGATGCTTCCTGCTAGAGAGAACTCATGCCAACTCCTGGATTCATAATAAACAGAACTGGGCAAGCGTAGGGTCAGGTAATCGTCTTTCCATTTTTTTGGTGAGATTCTTTTGCAAAGGAACTAATTAATTCTCTTGGACCCAACTGGGGACAAAAAGAGCAGAGATCAATAGGACAGGTGAGTGGAAAAGCAGGTAGCACAATATAAACATAGTGTATGGTCACTGGAGCACATAAGCAGGTTCAGCCTCCCGGTGATGCTGATGGCGTTTAATTTACCCGCTGCAGCTTCCTTGCAGCACTGCTGCTTCTGAGTCTTCCCCGTCCTTTCACCTGGCTCAGGTAAGAAACAACTGGAATTTGAGATAGGATGTTCCAGCCTCACATATTATATTTTTTCAGTCAGAGAAATCTTGCCATGTTAAGTTTGTTTGAATAGGAGTTTAGAAGATTTGCCTTTAATCTGAAGGCTCAGAGAAATTATGGCTTTACCTCTGGGAATGCATGTTCTGCCTCTGGATTTATTCTATGCAATTGTTAATTATCCTAGTCAATTTAAAACTGGACCTGGAGGTAGTGGAATAAGGTCAAAAGTTAAATCTCTGTATGGCCCAATTGTGAATTTGATTGAATAGTAAATATCGGCATTCTTTAAAAAAATATATTTTCTAAGTTATCCATCGTTTCTTTCATGTAATAAAGAAAACTAAAGAAATAGCTTCTATGGTATGCTTACTCTGTGTTAAGTCCTTGGCTAAGTGGTTGCATTTCTATGATTTAATCTCTATCTCAGTCCTACAACATAGATATTATTGACACATTTTAGAATTGAGGAAATTAAAGCTCAGAGATGTTAGGGAAACAACTAGAGGTTACAGAATTGTCAGTGGTGGGGCCAAGATAAAAAATGAGGATTCCGACGCATTTACTTTTTTCCCCCACAACACAGAATATTGCTTTTGAATGCTTTAATTGTCTCGCCTCTCTTCTCTGATTTATTAAAGTTAAAACAAACTTGGTTCTAAGAATCTGTCAAGTTCCACTTTAGGCGCTGGGAATAAAGGGAGAGCTTTTCCTTTAGTTAGGGTCTTTGTGCTTGAGAAACTCACGGTCTACTAGAGATAACATGGAAACAGCTGACTTTAATACCAGATGGAATAAGTTTTCTAAAATGAACTATCTGCCCGAGTGTTACAGGCGAGGAGATTGGTTTTGAGGGAGGGGATTTGTTATAATTGGGGAACTTCGGAAGCCTCCATGGTGGAAATAATATTTTGAGGTGAACTCTGAAGGATGAGGTTCAGCTAAGCAGAGTGGCTGGGAAGGACGTCTGGCAGAGGACTCAGGAGTAGAGGGAACAGGGAAGCATGGATATGTTCTACATGTGAGGGGATGGGGTTTTTCAGGATGTGCTGGCAGGGGGCTTCAGGGAGGTCTGCAGGAAGGTGCAGGTGTGTGAATTTCTTTCTTCAAGGACAGGAAGGAGGGTGGGAGGTGCTCAGAACACCTCAGCTGCATCACACAATGTGTTGTTCAAAGTGTTCCAAGCTAGATATTATAATGGGGCCGTATATGAGAGTGTGGCCAGCCCTTTTGCACTGTCTACAATCAGGAAAATAATTCAAAAATTGTCCTTTATGGACAACCAGTAGGATCCACTTTTGTCTGCACACTGAGGTCAGCCTTTGTTGTGAGAACAAGCATAGTTGACTCTGCACTTTCTACCTCAGCCTGCCTCTTGGTGTGGGCTGTGCCAGTCTTCATAGTTCCCCTGGGCCAGTCCCTGTCTAGGTGCTGGATTCACTAGCAAGCCAGGTGAGCATGGAGCTTGCATTCTCAAGTGGTATCCCAACAGTAAAACGGTAAACATATTAAGATGAAAACATGGCTAGTAGAAAGTGCTACAAAGAAAATAAATCATGGAATGTGATAGAGAGCGATGGGGAATGGGATATTTAGGGAAAAGTCTTTCAAGGAGCAGTCAAGAGAATATTAGTTATTCAATTTAATTTGCAAACACAGGTACTCCACATAAATTCCAAATATTCTGAAGTGTATACATAGAGAAAAGGGATATTTCTCACTCCACATCTATTCCCCAGCCACCCATTTGCATTTCCAGAGACAGAAACTGAAATCAGTTCTTTGTGTGTCTTTCTACAGCAGTTCTATGCATATATAGCTTGTGTGTGTGTGAAACACCAATGATAGCATCATATATACACTTCCTGACTTTTTTTTTCAATTTAGAATATATTTTGAAGTTTCCACATCGGTATATTGAGTTATCTCATTTATCTTTAGCTGGTTTCATGTTATTGCACTACGTAAATATACAGGTCCAGAATCCATAACTCCAATTCCCAAATCCCCAAAGCCCTGAAAACTAGCTTTCTCCCTCTAAATTTTGACATCCAAACTTATCTGGCAGCAAACAAATTTGAAGTGGTATGAAAATGTTTATGCTTTTTGGTTATCCCTCTTCATGTTCATGTGGCATGCCTCAGAAGTACAAATATATTTGATTAGTGGTTGCTTCCCAGGGCCTGCTGGTAACGGGTGTGTATTTCATCTATGGGCCATGTTACCAAACTAGAGTGAAAAAAGTCTGCATTCTAAAACAAAACTGGCCTCAAGTGTTCTGGATTAGAAATGGTGGACCTTCATTGTGTTTTATTTAACTTGCTGTCTTTGGATGGACATTTTAATGATTTCCAACATCTGTTCCCACAAACAATGTTACAGTGATATCTTTATAAATACATAATTCTATGCTTCTGATATATGGGTCTAAATGCTTTTATATTTATAATTTCAATCAATTCTACCGAACTGCTCTTGCCAGCGTTAGTTAAAAGTATCAATTTTCCCTGTCTTCATTTCATGTCTACCAAGCACACTCAACTCTCATTGAGTGCTTCATTCGCTGGAACTCTTGTCAGCCAGGACCACATTTTCCTGATTTGATCATACTTGCTGATGATGAGAACCACACTAGTTTAATGGTAAGAGAAGAGCAAGTGATGCTGAGCTTTGAATATCCAGTAGATTTGACTGTCTACTTTTTAAAAATGGGCAGCTGAGGTATGAGATCAAGCTTTATGATATAATTATGTGACTGATCTTTTAGCCAATATGACAGATACTATGCAGTGATAATATTGAGGATTATGAGGTTTATTTGAAGTAAAATGATTGCATCATTTATTGTTTTATGTTACTCTTGGTGAATATTGGGAAGTATATGGTGAATACTCCTGGTGGATATGGCAATATTGAATCAGAACACAAGTCCTTGGCTATCTAGACAACAAAGCTAACTATAGAGGAAATATAGCATAAGGAAAGGATCTGAGTTCAAATCCTGACATTGCTACCTGGTAGCTGTGAAAGTAACTTGATTTTCCAGAGATTTGGCTTCTTTTCTTGTTTAATTAGAATAATAATCCCACATTTTATCATTATCATTAGGATTTAATGAATGCATTTAAGGCACCTGGCATATACAGCAGATACTCATCAAATGTCTGCTTTTTAACATTGGAGTCCTGAGCCAAGTTTCTAGGTGTCTTTTAATTTTTTAAGTCTTACACTAAAGCGGTTAAACCCACTATACTCTATCTCTTTAGGAAAATGATACGAACAAGCTTTAGTAAAAATAAATGAGTTTTAAGGACAAAAATCACAAGGGAATCAAGGAGACAAGGCATGGCTGATGGTTGGTCCTAATTATCCATGAAGCAGACATTGCATGCTCTTGTCTGAAAGCAATCAGGCTGTGGAGGCCATTATCCTAAGCTAATTGATGCAGGAACAGACAACAGGTTGATATCAACATGGATGTGCCTAAGTGTAGTCAGGCTTTGAGCCTAATTCCAAGCACACCATCATTGGAGAGTAGTGAAACCAAAGGATACTTTCTCAGGCAAGCTGTCTCTGATTGTCTTTGTTATTCTGAGATGTGAGGACAATTATTATCTGTCTTACTATGATCCATTATTTATAGCTATGACTTTCAGTTTTTAATTTTTGTTGTTTTCTATTTTTATTTTAGATTCAGGGAGTACATGTATATGTGTGCAGGTTTGTTACCTGGGTATGTTGTGTGATGCTGAGGTTTGGGGTATGAATGATCCCGTCACTCAGGTACCAAACATAGAACCCAACAGTAGGTTTTTCATCTCTTTCCCTTTCCCTTCCTCTCTGCTATTGTAGTACCCAGTTTATATTGTTGCCATCTTTATATCCATAAGCACTCGATGTTTAGCTCCCATTTATAAATAAGAACATGTAATATTTAGTTTTCTGTTCCTGGGTTAATTAGCTTAAGATAATGGCTTCCAGCTGCATCCATGTTGCTATAAAAGATATAATTTTGTTCTTTTTAATGGCCATGTATTATTCCCCAGTGGATATGTATCACATTTTCATTCTGCCGTTGACAGGCACCTAGGTTGATTCCATGTCTTTGCTACTGTAAATAGTGCTGCAATAAACATGCAAATGAATGTGTCTTTTTAGTGGAATGATTTGTTTTATTTTAGATATATACCCAGTAATGGGATTTCTGGGTCATATGATAGTTCTGTTTTAATTTCTTTGAGAAATCTTCAAACAGCTTTCTATAGTGGCTGAACTAATTACATTCCCACCAACAGTATATACTCATTCCCTTTTCTCTGCAACCTTACAAGCATTTGTTGTTTTTTGGCTTTTTAATAATAGCCATTCTGACTGGTGTGAGATGGTGTCTCATTGTGGTTTTGATTTGCAATTCTCTGATGACTGGTGATGTGAAACATTTTATCATCTTTGTTGACTGCTTCTATGTCTTGTTTTGAGCAGTGTCTGTTCATGACTTTGGCTCATTTTTTAATGGGGTTATTTGTATTTTGCTGGTTCAATTGTTAAGTTTCCTACAGATTCTGAATATTGGACCCTTGCCAGATGCATAGTTTGCTAAATTTTTTTGCCATTCTATAATTTTCGTCTGTTGATTCTGTTGATAGCTTCTCTTTTTTGGTTTGTTTTATGTGTGTGTGTGTTTATTTGCTTGTTTGAGACAAAGTCTCACTCTGTCACCCAGGATGGAGTGCAGTATTGCAATTGTGGCTCACTGAAACCTCAACCTCCCGAGATCAAGCAATTCTCCCACCTCAGCCTCCCAAGTAGCTGGGACTACAGGTGTGCACCATCTTGCCTGGCTATTTTTTATTATTCTTTTTAGAGATGGTGTCTCACTGTGTTTCCCAGACTAGGCTTGAATTCCTGAGCTCAAGCAGTCCTCCTGTTTCAGCCTCCTAAGTGCTAGGATTACAGTTTGCTGTGCAAAAGCTCTTTAGTTTAATTAGGTCCCACTGTCGATGATTCTTTTTGTTGCCATTAATTTTGAGAACTTAATCATAAATTCTTTCCCAAGGTTTATGTCCAGAATGGCATTTCCTAGGTTTTCTTCTAGGATTCTTATAGTTTGAAGTCTTATCCTTAAATCTTTAATCCATCATGAGTTAGTTATTTTATACGTTTTGCCTCTGTGTCCCCACCCAAATCTTATCTGGAATTGTAATCCCCATATGTTAGGGGAGGGGCCTTGTGGGAGATGATTGGATCATGGAGGCAGTTTCCACCTTGCTGTTTTGTGATAGTGAATGAGTTCTCCTGAGATATGATCATTTAAAAGTGTGTGGCACCTTCCCTTTACACACTCACTGTCTCCTGCTCTACCATGGTAAGATGTACATGCTTTCCTTCACCTTTCTCCATGATTGTAAGTTTCCTGAGGCTTTTTAGCAATGCTTCCTATACAGCATACAGAACTGTGAATCAATTAAACCCCTTTTCTTTGGAAATTACCCAGGCTCAGGTAGTTCTTTATAATAGTGTGAGAACAGACTAATACAGAAAATTGGTACCAGGAGTGGAGCATTCCTATAAAGATATCTGAAAATGTAGAAGTGACTTTAGAACTGGGTAATGATCAGAAGTTGAAACAGTTTAAAGGGCTCAGAAGAATACAAGAAAATGTGGGAAAGTTTTGAACTTCCTAGAGTCTTGTTGAATGGTTCTGACCAAAATGCTGACAGTTATATGAACAATGAAGTCCAGGCTGAGGTGGTATCAGATGGAGATGAGGAACTTCTTGGGAACTGGCAAGGCCAGGGAAGTTTTCCTTGATTATTCCCCTAAATATTTTTTCCAAACTTTTATATTTCTATTCTTCATCAGGAACGCCAATTATTCTCAGGTTTGGTTGTTTAACGTAATCCCAGACTTCTTCAAGGCTTTGTTCATATTTTCTTATTCTTTTTTTATTTGTTTTCATTAAATTGGGTTAATTTGAAGACCTTGTCTTTGAGCTCTGAATTTCTTTCTTCAACTTTTTCAATTCTACTGTCGAGATATTCCAAGGCATTTTGCATTTCTGTAAGTGTGTCCAGTGTTTCCTGTAGTTTTATTTTTTATTTATGCTATTTCATTGAATATATCTCCCTTCCCTTCTTGTATTATTTTTTGAATTTTCTTGAATTGAGTTTTGCCCTTCTCTAGTGACTTCCTGATTAGCTTAATAACTAACCTCCTGAATTCTTTTTCAGGTAAATCAGGGATTTCTTCTTGGTTTGGATCCATTGCTGGTAAGCTAGTGTAACTTCGTTTGGGTGTTAAAGAGCCTTGTTTTGTCGTATTACCAGAGTTGGTTTTCTGCTCCTTCTCATTTGGGTAGGCCCTGTCAGATTGAAGGTGCGGAGCTGAAGGCTGTTGTTCAGATTCTTTTGTCTCACAGATTGTTCTCTTGATTTAGTACTTTCCCACTTTTCCTATGGATGTGGCTTCCTGAGAGCTGAACTGTAGTGATTGTTCTCTCTCTCCTAGATCTAGCCACCCAGCAAGTCTACCAGGCTCTGAGCTGGTACTGGGGGTTGTCTCCACAGAGTTCTGTGATGTGAACAGTCTATGGGTCTCTGAGCTGTGGATACCAGCCCCTGTTCTGGTGCAGGTGATGGTAGGGTCCCCTGATAGGGTTGTTAGGTATTTTATTTTATTTTTTTGTGGCTATGTGAGGGTAATTTAATGCTCTATTTATTCTTAGGTATTTTATTTTTTGTGGACTCTTCAAGGGTAATTTAATGCTCTATTTTTTATGCTGCTTGGTCTCCCGTTGGGAGTTGGTGCTTTCCAGACAGCATCAGCTGTTGTGCTATGGAGGGAAACAGGCAGAGGGTGGGGCTGTAGGACTCTTAAGAGTATATGCCCTTTGTGTACAGTTACCAGGATGGGTATGGAAGGACTATCAGGTGGGGGCAGGGCTATGAGTGTCTGAGATCAGACTCTTTTTGGGTGGGTCTTGCTGCAGCTGCTGTGGGGGATGGGGGTGAGGTTCCCAGGTCAATGGAGTTATGTTCTTATAAGGATTATGGCTGCCTCTACTGAGTCATGCTGGTTGTCAGGGAGGTGGGGAAAAGCTGGCAGTCACAGGCCTCACCCAGCTCCCACACAATCTGAAGGGCCGGCCTTACTCCCACCATGTCTCCCCTATCAGCACTGAGTCTGTTTCCAGGCAGTGGGCAAGCAGGGCTGAGAACTTGCCCCAGGCTACCTGTCTAGCAGATGCAACAGAAAGTAGGGCTTTAGTTCTTCCCCCGCCCGCAAGGTTTGTACACCAGATTCATTTCCTCCCTCAGGTTGTGGCCAGGAGGCTTCTTGACCAGTTCAAATTGTTACAAAGTTCATCTGGATATTTCTTTTTCCCTGTGGCATTTTCCCCACACCTCTGGCCGTGCTCCCAAATGTTCCCTGTGATTCCAGGCAGGGAATGGCCTACTTGGGGACTTAGTGAGCTCACAGGGCCTTTCCCACTGCTGCTTCTAGTCCTGTATTTTGCTCAGCTCTCTAAATTGACTCAGCTTCAGGTAAGGTTGGAATCTTCTGTAAACTAGACCTTCAGTTTCCCCAGTGGTGGTGTGTGTTTGGGGTGGACAGTCTTCCTTTCCCACTTCCACAGATTCGGCACTCACGATATTTGGTGTGTCTTCCAGATTGTACAGGAGCAATCGGTTTCCTTCAGAGGGTCTTTGGGTCTTCTTGGGTTTCCTGATTTATTCCTGCATTTTTTCTGGAGCTAAAATTCACAATGCAAGCCTTCACATGCTGTTCTGTCTATCTGAGTCAGAGTTGCAATCTAGTCCTGCCCCTCATCCGCCACATCCAATACCTTTTTTGTCCTTAGTAGTTTTTTACAGCAGTGTGAGAATGCACTAATACAGTAGGGGTCCAGTTTCAGTCTTCTACCTATGCTATCACAACACCATTTATTGCATAGAAAATACTTTACCTGTTTCTTATTTTTGTTGGCTTTGTTGAAGGTCAGATGGCTGTAGGTGTACAGTTTTATTTCTTGGTTGTCTATTCTGTTGCATGTATGTACTGTTGTATACTAGCACCATGCTGTCTGTTTTATACTAGCACCATGCTGTTTTTAGTTACTCTAGCCTTAGTATGGTTTGAAGTCAGGTAATGTGATGCCTCTGGCTTTGTTTATTTCCTTCATTCCATATGAATTTTGGAGCATTTTTTTCTACTTCCATGAAAAATAACATTGGTAGTTTGATAGAAATAGTATTGAACCTGTAGATCGCTTTGGACATTGTGGACATTTTAACATTATTGATTCTTCCAATCCATGACCATGGAATGTTTTTTCCATTTGTTTGTGTAATCTATGATTTCTTTTATTAGTGTTTTGTACTTCTCCTTGAAGAGGTCTTTCACCTTCTTGGTCAGATTTATTCTTAGGTATTTTATTTTATTTTTCTGTGGCTATGATGAATGGGATTGCATTCTTGATTTGGCTCTAAGCTTGAATGTTATTGGTGTAGCAAGATGCTACTGATTTGTATACGTTGTTTTTGTATCTTAAAGTGTTACTAAAAATGTTTACCGGTTCTCCAGCCATTTGGCAGTATCTTTAGGGTTTTTTAAGTGTCTAAAATCCTTATCATCTGTGAAGAGTGATAGTTTGACTTCTTTTCTTATTTGTATGCCTTTTTATTTCTCTCACTTAACTGACTGCTCTAGCTAGCACTTCTAGTATTATGTGCTAGAAGTACATAGGAATGGTAAGAGTGGACATCCTTGTTTCAGTTGTCAAGGGAAATGCTTCCAGGTTTTTGCCCATTCAGTATGATGTTGCCTGTGGGTTTAATCATAGATGGCTCTCATTATTTTCAGGCATGCTCTTTCAGTGCTTACCTTCTTGAGGGTTTTTATCCTGATGGAATGTTAGAATTTAATGAAAGCTTTTTCATATTTATTGAGATGACCATATGGTTTTTGTTTTTAATTCTGTTTATGCAGCAAATGACGTTTAGTAATTTGCATATGTTGAACCAACCTTTCTTCCCAAGAATCAAGCCCAGGTGATTGTGATGAATTAACTTTTTGATAGGCTGTTAGATTTGATTTCCTAGTATTTTGTTGAGAATTTTTACATCTATGTTTATCAGGGATATTGGCCTGTAGTTCTCTCTTTTTGTCATGTCTTCACCAGATTTAGCTATCAAGATAATTGTGGCTTCGTAGAATAAGTTGGGAAAGAATTCCTCCTCTTTGATTGATTTTTGGAACAGTTTTACTAGAATTGGTACCAGCTCTTCTTTGTATGTCTGGTAGAATTCAGCTGTGAATCCATCCAGTCTATCGGTTTTTTTGGTTAGTAGATTTTTCGTTGCTGATTCAATTTCAGAACTCAATATTGGTCTGTTCATGGTTTCAGTTTCTTCCTGATTCAATCTGGGAAGACTGTGTGCTTCCAGTAATTTATTCATTTCTTCTAGGATATTTAGTTTGTGTGCATAGAGGTACTTATAATATCATCTGAGGATCTTTTGTATTTTTGTGGGATATGTTATGTCACTTGTGTTATTTCTGATTGTGGATATTTCTATCTTCTGTTGTTTCTTGTTAATCTAGCTAGTGGACTATTGATCTTGTTTATCCTTTCAAAAAATACCTTTTGATTTCATGGATTCTTTGCAAATATTCTGGTGTATCAATGTTGTTCAGTTCTGATAAGATTTTAGTTATTTTCTTCTGCTAGCTTTGGTGTTAGTTTGTTCTTGTTTTTCTAATTCCTCTAGGTTTGCTGTTAGATTATTAATTTGAGATCTTTCTAACTTTTTGAGATAGGTACTTACCACTATAAACTTTTAACACTGTTTTTGCTGCATCTCAAAGATTTTGGTATGTCATGTTTCTGTTTTCATTTATTTCACATTTTTTTTTTAAATTTCTGACATAATTTCATTGTTTACCCAAAAGTCATCCAGGAGCAAGTTGTTTAATTTCCATGTAATTATGTGGTTTAGAGAGATCTTCTTGTTATTGATTTTTACTTTTATTCTACTGTGATCTGAGAGTATGGTTGATATTATTTTGATTTTTTTAAATGTTTTGACACTGGCTGATGGTGAGCATGTGGTCAGTCTTGAAGTATGTTCTGTGTGCAAATGAGAAAAATGTATATTCTGTGCTTGAGGGATAGAGTATTTTGTAGATGCCCATTAGGTCCAATGAAGTATCAAATTTAATTCCAGAATTTCTTTTTAAATTTTATGCTTCGGTGATCTGTCTAATGCTGTAAGTGGGGTGTTGAATAGGACTTTCTCCACTATTATGTGGTTAAGTCTTTTCCTATTTCTAGAAGTAGTTGTTTTATGAATCTGGGTGCTCCAATGTTCGGTGTGTATATATTTAGAATAGTTAAGTCTTCTTGTTGAAGTGAACCCTTTATCATTATATAATGCCCTTCTTTGTCCTTTTTTACTGTTGTTGGTTTAAAGGCTGTTTTTTTGTTTCTGATATAAGGGTAGTGACCCCTGCTTTTTTGTTTTCCATTTTCATAATAGATCTTTCTCCAATTCTTTATTTTTAGCCTATGGGTGTCATTATGTGTGAGATGGGTCTCTTGAAGTCAGAAGATGAAGGGATTTTGCTTTTATTAAAAAATACAAATTGGCATTCTGTGACTTTTAATTTGGATTTTTAGACCTATTGTTATTCAAGTTTAATATGGATATGTGATGTTTCAAGGCTATCATGAAGTTATTGGCTTGTTGCTTTGTAGTTTGTATTGTCTGGTTGTTTTATAGGGTCTGTTGACTATGTACTTAGGTGTATTTTTGTGGTAGCAGATATTGTTCTTTGTTTCCATGTTTAGAACACTCTTAAGAATCTCTTGTAAGGCTGGTCTAGTGGTAATGAATTCTCTTAGCATTTGCTTGTCTGGAAAAGATTTTATTTCTCCTTTGCTTATGAAGCTTAGTTAGAGAGGAATATGAAATTGTTGGTTGAAATATCTGTTCTTGAAAAATGCTAAAATTAGACCCCCAATCTCTTCTGGCTTATAAGGTTCCTGCTGTTAGCCTGATGGGATTCCCTTTGCACATGATCTGACCTTTTTCTGTAGGCCTTTCTCTTTAAGGTTTTTTTCTTTTCCCTTGACGTTGGACAATCTGGTATCTCTATGCCTTCATGTTTATTTTGTACAGTATCTCACAGGTGTCTCTAGATTTCTTGTTCCTCAATGTCTACCTGTCTAGTAAGATTAGGAAAATTTTGTTCAGTCATTCTCTTGAATATTTTTCCAGGTCATTCGCTCTTTATCCTTCTCTCAGAAATGCTAATAAATCATATGTTTGGTTACTTTATATAATACCATATTTCTTGAAGACTGTTAATTTTTAAAAATTCTTTTTCTTTATTTTTGTCTGACTGGATTAGTTTGAAAAACCAGTCTACAAGCTCTGAAATTCTCTCTTCTACTTGATCAGGTCTACTGATAAAGCTTACAATTGTATTTTGAAATTCCTTAAATGAGTTTTTCAATTCCAGAAGCTCTGATTGATTTATTTTAAAGATGTCCATCTCTTTGTTCATTTCTGGATTGCTTTAGAAGTTTCTTTGTGTTAATTTTCCACCTTGGCTTGGATCTTGTTGCGCTTCCTTGCAATCCATGTTTTGAATTATTTATCTGTAAATTCTGAGTTCCCAATTTCATTAGGGGCCATTGCTGGAGATATAGTGTGATCCTTTGGTGGTGTAATTACATTCAAAATTTTCGTAACACTAGAATTTTTGTACTGGTTCTTTCCCATCTGGAGATGTTGGCACTTTTAATTTTTGTAATTATTTTTTTGTGGGTAGAATTTTTTCTTTTTTTCCTTTTCTTCCCCTCACTCCTCTCTGCAGATGTAGAGAATGCTGGGTAGGGTCTCTTGGCTTTCCTGCTATGGCCATATGAACTTCTTTTTGCAGATATTGTGTTGAGCTGCGCAGTTTGACATACAAGCCAGTAGAGGGTGCTTATAGGTAAGAGCTGGCTGTGGCCAACATGGCTGGGTACATACTTGATCCTTGTTTACTGGCAGAAGCTCTCTGTTGCTTCAGTCAATTTGCTGATTTATGAAATACATAGTGGTCTGAGCTTCCTGCTTAGCCCCAAGGGGATAGGGACCATGGTAAGCAGGGCCAGACTGGACAGGTACTCCTATGGGTCCTCTCAATGCCTGACACAAGCACTAGCACTGACAGAGAATCCAGTGGGTGGTCACCAAATGTCCAGAGGTATGCCTAGGCAATGATCTGGGAAACCTTCTTGGCCTCAAGTTCTCCACATGGGGATAGGGGGCAGTCTAAACACCTAATTCAAGGAAATGGTTCCTCTTGATGCCTGGAGATCTGCCTGGGTATGGAATGAAGGAGGGCTCCCCTATACTAAGATCTCTACACAGGAGTGGTGGGGCAATTCAGGTTGCTGATCCAGGTGAGAAGGTTCTTTGAATGCCTGGAGATCTGCCTGGGCAGGGAGCAAAGAAGATACTGCTGTACCATGATCTGTGTCCAGTCGGGGTGGGGCAGCTCAGGCTGCTGATTCAGGTGAGCTGGTGCCCTGAATGCATGGAGATCTGCCTGGGTGTGGAGCAGGGAGGACTTTGCTATACCACAGTCTATGTCTTGGTAAGGTGGGGTGGCTCAGGCTGCTGATCCAGGCAAGCTGGTGCTCCACATACCTAGCGATGTACTTGGGTGTGGAGCAGAGAAAGCCTCTCTGTACTAGGATTTCTGCATGGGAAGGGCTGGGCGGGTCAGCCTGCTGATCCTGGTGAGTGAGTGCTCTGAATGCCTGGAGATTTGCCTGGGCATAGAGTGGGGAGGGCATTGCTGCATCACAACCTATGTCTATGAAGGGTAGGGCACCTCAGGATGCTGGTTCAGGTGACTGGGTCCTCTAAATGCCTGGATTTCTGCCTGGGAGTAAAACAGAGATGACTCTACTGTACCATAATCCCACAGGAGCAGGCTGGGACACCAAACCTTGGCACATGAAGACTGGTTCCAGGTCTCCAAGCTGGCCCTGACTGCAAGTCTGGCTACCCAGGAGAAACTGCAGCTGTAGCAGCACTCCTCCTGCCCTAGGTCTGTGACCAGGGAGAGCACAATTCCAGTGCCTACTGCTGAGGTGTGTTCAACAGTTCTGGCTGTGGTGATCCCTACCCTGCTCCAGAGTTGGTGCTACAGTCTCTGGCCTGAGACTAAAATGCCTCCATGGCCATGCTGCTGGGTCACTAAAGGATGGCTGACTTTGTATGCACCTACATTAGAAATGGCATCCTGCTCTCAGTCCCAGGTATGGGAAAATGTCTGTAGCTTTTCCCAATGCCTTTCCCTTTAAGCATTTCCAAGCCTCTCCCCAAGGTGGCTCCTGGGCTTGGGAGAGGCAAAATGTTCTTCCTCAGCATGTCTTGCTGGGATCTCCATGGAAAGGCGAGTCACAGAGAGAGGCTCTCTGCCTTTCTCAAATACTGGGCTTCATTCACCTTTGTCAGACAGCCAAAGTCACAGGGACTGTTTCTGGCATCCTTCTCCCCTGGATCTGAAATGTCCATGACTCTGGTGAATTCCCATTTTCCTTCTTGAATTAAAGCTCACAGAGTTGATCTTTATGCACTATCTTGTTATTTCCAAGGGGCTGAGGTACACTAAAAGCCTCTAATCTGTCATCTTGCAGAAAAACAAATTAATTAAAAAATTTTGACTTTAATTACATGAATGTAAAGCAGGAATTATTCTCTCAACTACCAAATTTTCTATAATGCTAAGTATATTAGTCAGGATTCTCTAGAGTGACAGAATGAATAGGATATATATATATGAATTTATTATGGAGAATTGACTCACACAATCACAAGATGAAATCCCATCGTAGACTGTTTGTAAGCTGAGGAACAGGAAAGCCAGTCCGAGTCCCAACACCTCAAAAGTAAGGAAGCCAACAGTGCCGCCTTCAATCTGTGGCTGAAGGCCTGAAAGCCTGAAAGCCTCTGACAAACCACTGGTGTAGGTCCAAGTGTCCAAAAGCTGAAGAACTTGGGAGTCTGATATTCAAGGGCAGGAAGTGTCCAGCACAGGGGAAAGATGAAGGCTGGCAGACTCAGCAAGCTAGCTTCTTCCACCTTCTTCTGCCTGCTGTTTCTAGCTGCACTGACAGCTGATTGGATAGTACCCATCCGCACTGTGGGTGAATTTTCCTGAGGGTGGGTCTTTCTTTCCCAGTCTACTGACTGAAATGTTAACCTTTTCCGGCAACACCTAGAAACACCCAGATATACACAGAAACAATACTTTGCATCTTTCAATCCAGTCAAGTTAACACCAAATATTAACCATCACATGTATGAAAACTAAATTTATATTAAATGACTGGATGCTCCATCCTCATCCCCAATTCCTAATACATCAAGATTGGGATTAGTTGAAGAACCAAGGGTTTCTATTTCTTGAGTACATTCATAGATTCTTTGCACTGTAACTAAAGGGAAAATCATTTGTAGATGTCTTCCTTAACCAGGTGCTTTAAAGTGTAGTGGCTAAACAGCATTCAGGCAAGTCAGGCTGATGATATTCAAGTTCCACCTCTGCCACTTACTAGCAATGTAGCTTTGGGCAAGTTATAGAAACTCTCTCTGCTGCGCCTCCATTTATTCCTCTGTGCAATGAGAATGATGATATTAAGATTAGCCCCAAAGCATTGTTATGAGAGTTAAGTGAAAAATAGGAACAAAACAAAATGTGAAATGCTTAGAAGAGTGCCTAGCACATGATAAACATTATATATTAGATAATATTATTCATTCCTGAAATTGCTGTTTACTGTGCCAGGCCAGCAAATGGGAGAAAAGGGGTGGGGGCAGCATCAGGATATGTGACTGGGTCTGTAACTCACAGCCCTCTCTTTTCTACCAGAGTTTTGTAACAATTGAGAAATAGGCAAGAGAATTAGCAAATAGAGAAGAAAATGTTAGATTTATTATTGATAAAGTCTATGTAGGCATACGTATTATAGACTGAGATTGAAAATGGGCTTGCTCCTTGTCTAGGCCTTGGGTTAGCCCACCCTAGCAAAGTTGGAAGCTACAGTCCAGACTCCTTTATTTTGGTCACTTCTCTCACTGGTGCAGGAGTGGAGGGGAAGAGAGAGAAGAGATTCCCAGGGCTTGGGGTCCTTGTAAATTAGGTCCACGCTGTGAACCAATGACTGTTGCCATTCACCAGGCAAATAACTACACCTCAGAGAAGAGTAAAAGGTAAAGCATGAGAAGAGGTCTTTCATCTACCAAATAAAGTGGGGCTAGCCTGTTCAATGATGTGAAACCAAGCATAGGAAGTCTTGTATGCCTTCAGAAAACACTGAATCATGCCAAGAGATGCCTTCATGCTATGAATAATTTTTGTGACTGTGGTCTCGAGTTTTCTTTGTGACCATCACGTAAACCAAATAGGAAGAAAGGGAACTGCCATTAACTGAGTGCTCACAATTCCCCAGGTGATGATCCAGCACTTTACGTGCATCTCTCAGGCAGCTTTGGCTGCTCATGGTGGAGAAAGTAGGGATTGGGAATATTCCACTTACGACTGTGGACTCAAGAGGAGAGAGTAGAATGCTTGGGGAAAATTAAAACCCACATATGACTCTGAATTTATATACATGTTCTTTTCAAGATAACTATCATAATTCACATTGTTTGGTGATTTGTTATCTTTTATTAATCATTTTATTTTGGTAAGAATGCTTCCCACATGATCGACCCTCCTAAACAATTTTTTAAAATTAAAGTGTATGATATTTAAGTGTACAGGATTTCTAACTGTAAATAGGACAATCTCTAGAACTCTAGAACTTATTCAACTTGCTTGACTGAAACTTTGGACACATTGACAAGTAATTTTCCATTTCTGCCTCCCTGTGGGCCCTGGCAACCACCATTAGCCTCTTTGATTCTATGAATTTGACTATTTTAGATACTGTTTTAGATATCTCATGGAAGTGGAATCATGCAATATTTGTCTTTCTGAAACTGGCTTATATTGCTTTTAGTGCAATGTTTTTAAGATTCATCTATGTTGTCACATATGGCAGAATTTCCTTCTTTTTAAAGGCTAAATAATATTCTATTCTATACAGAGGCCACATTTTCTTTACCCATTCACCTGTTAATGAACATATAGGTTGTTTTCACATTTTGGCTGTTATAAATAGTGCTGCAACAATTGGGCATGCTAATATCTCTTAGAGATCTCGATTTCACTTCTTTCAGATAAATATCCAGCAGTAGAATTTATGGATCATATGGTAGTTCTATTTTTAATTTTTTGAGGAACCTCCATACTATCGTATATGGCTGCACCATTTTTTATCCCCACTAACAGTGTGCAAGGATATCAATTTCTCCATATTACCAGCATTTGTCCTTTGTTTTTTGATCATGGCCTTTTAGATACATTCAGTCCTTTGTTCCTTAGAACAACCCTTTGAAAGAAACATAACAGTTGAAATATTTTTTGACCACCCACTAGATGTAGGGCACAGAGCTTGGGCACTGGGCTATAATTGCAAACAAAAGGAGACACAATCCCTCACTTTGGGGAACTTTGTGGGAGAGAAATGATGGCAATAGCCACCATGATAAATGTAAGAGGGCAACACAGACAGGTCTGTGAGGGCCAGGGTACTTGTCTAGGAGACTGTATGATGGGGTAAGGGTTGATAAGAATATTTCAGACAATGGGAATAATGCATGCTAGAGCTGGAGGGCACACTTGAGAAAACGAGCATGGCTGATGTGCAGAGCAGAGAGGCAGAAAATGTGTCACTATTCCCATTTACAGATGGAAATACAATCTCAGAACAGCATGTGGCTTACACCATCACCACCAGAGTAACAGAGCAGTACCTAGAAGTGTGTAATTAATTCCAACACTACCACACCGATCTCTCCCTCCGTGCTAAACTTGTGGAAGAGGGCGGATAAAAAGCTGGCACAGAGGTGTGGTTGGTTAGCTTTGAGTTTCTGAGGGGAAGGAAGCTCATGGGTGGATTGATTGTTTCCCAATCACACAAAGCACCAGAAGTGTGCCGCAGAAGCTAAGCATACTGGCTGGGCAGTTGCAAATCCCCTCGCTGGCTGCTGGACCCTGCCTATTATCTATGCCTCCCCCGCCCCCACCACAACTAATGCACAGCAGTGGCCTTTGAACTCCATGGCACTTATATTTCTGTTTGTCATTTTTGTTTTTAATTTTTCCAATTCATTTCTCAGATGAGTTCTCAGAACTTTTTAAGAAATATGAGGAAAGTTTTTATTTATTGGAATAAACAGAGGCTGACAACTGTGAAAAGATAGACATATATACACGCAGCACACACGCAAGTTCCTTTATCACTGCCATGTCCTGTGACCTGGAGGGATTCCCTGCTTGTTGTTTTCCCAATCCCACCAAGCCAGTGGGAGAAAAGGTCAATAAAGCTCAAGACCCTTTCCCTTTCTCTCCAACCATGCACGCAGATACACATCTCTGCAAGCGTTTTTCAGGGGCTGCATATCCCTTAAGCCTGAGCCTGGATACCTCCTCCATTCTCTTTGTCCTTTTTGACTCTCTTCTCCTCATTCTTTAGTTTCTTCTTTGAATATCAGCCTTAGGGTTTTCAACAAGCACTAGGGCTGTGGAAAGAGCAGTGGTGTGGAGATCAGAAACGTGCCTGCCCGCCTTACCTCTGCCACTTGCTAGCTCTGTGCCCTTGGGCAAGTCACCTACTCTTCTGAGCATTTGTTTTCTTTTTGGGTTATCACCTGTTGTTCAATTTTTGTAAGGATTTAACTGAGTTCAACATCACAGTGCCTGGCTAGTGGCTGAGAGTTGTGATGATTCATGGGTGTTTCTGAGTCTCACATCATGTGTATAAATTGAAGGTGTTAGACCAGCTGATCTCTGATGTTTTCCATCAGGTCACAGGGTCTATGATTCTTGGCTATGATTCATCTCTTGGGATCTCCATTGACTTATTCCCCTTCTAACCACATCTCTGCTCCTTACAAATACACAGGCTTAACTCAGGGCATTGTGAGGACCAGCTCCATGTATAGACTTGTTGGGTGATGATGGTGCTTTCTCAGCAGCAACACTAGAGATTCTTGAGGTGAGGAAGGATCTTTGGGAGACCGAGTCTTTCTGAATCACAAACTTGGGTAGAGAGGTGACCTTTCAGGAGTCAGATAAGAGGAGACTTCAGGGGCATCTGAGAGTATTGAACATTGCTTCCTGCCCCCAAATCCCCTTACAGACCTGCTGGACTATTTTCAGCCTAGGTGTCAGGTTTCATTAGCATCACTGAGGACTCCTTTGGGTTTCCTTTATGACTGTGCAAAGAAATGAGCATCTCACAGCAGAAAGGCAGACACTGATGGGAAGTGAGTCAGCCTCAGAGCCGGGGGAATCAGGGCTCATTCCGATTCCAGCTCTGCCACTAACCTGCTATGTGGGCTTTCACAGGTGACTCAACCTTCGCAATCAACCTTTTCCTAACTTCCATATTAGAGAATCTTATTAGATATTTCCTAGGGTTGCTTTGAAGGTTGCAAAATATATTGGCACCAATATGTGATCACAAGAACTATGAAAGAAATTTAGGTGTAGGTTTTATATAACATGATATAATTTTCGCTGCATCCAAATTTAACACTTAGCAAACAAGAGAAAGCAGCATGGTGTGATGATTATACGGATGGCTGTTGGCTGTTTCAAATCCCATTTCTACCATACTAGTTGTCACCTGGGAGCAGATTCTGTGACCCCCAATTGCTTTGTTCATTGCCACATGTTACTTCTTTGTTGAAGTAGAAAGAATTATAAGGGTATAGTATATTATTTGGGGATTAAGGCATTACAGACCCCTGTTTTAAAAGGTAAATGTACTACTTAGTTAGAAAAAAAAAAAAAAAAAGGTAAATGTAATCTTTTAAAAGGAAACTAGAAATGTGGGAGTATTATATGCAAGTGTGGAATTGTTAGAGAGCCCCTTCACATAAGAATTCATAGGTAGGCCCTATATTCATCTCTTTATCCATTCATTCATCTATTTGCCCATCCATCCATTTTTCCCTTCTTTCCTTTTATCCATTTATTATCGAGTCCTTCATTTTTTATCTATATATCCTTCCATACATTTATTCAACTGCCCATCCTTTTGTCTTTCTTTCTTTCTCTCTCTTTCTTCATCAGCAGCATCATCATTTATCTCTTACCCATTTTGCTATGCCCGTCTACCCATCCATACACTCACACATCAACATATCCATCCATACACTCAGTCATCTACCTATCTTTTTACCAATCTACTATTTCATTCATTTTCTTTCCCTTTCCTTCCCCTTCCTTTCCCTTCCCTTCCTTCTTTCTTTTCCTTCCCCATTCCCTTCCTTTCCCTTCCCCCTTCCTTTCCTTTCTTTTGCCTTCCTTTCCCTCCCCTCCCCTCTTTCTTCCTTCTCCCTTCTTCCTTCCTATTCTCACCTACTCAGTCATTAACTCCCACGTATTGACTTGTCATTCTGCTAGATGTTTGGTAATGTGACAGCAAAAGGCCCATTATTTGCCTTTGAGAAGTTTGCATTCTGTTTGAAGAGCAAGCAATTACAGAATAGTATATCCTGTGCTAACTGGGGCTCTTAATCTGTATGTCCAATGCCCAGGTCTTAAATGGTCTTCACAGTTGGGCAAACAAGGGACAATCAGTGTGGCTCTATCCTGATGCCAGTAAGACTGTGTAGGTTGCTTCATGCACATGCGTCAGGTCCAGTGAAGCCCTCATTCTGATGTGGATATCCTGCTGTCTAGCATGTTGTTTTTGGAATGAGCAAAATCTCTTGCAGTTCTTCAGATGTTTTAAAACACCAAGTACATTTGGCAAAGAATTCTCCCTTGAATATTTAAAGTCATGTTTTATTTAAGGGAAATGACTTTCATAAATTTCTGACCCATTTGAGCTTTATATCATTGTAATATTCTTTAAGAGCCAATTCATATCCAACAAGGATTTTCACCTTGCTTAATGACTTTTTAAAATTCTCTTTTCTTGCAATCAAAACTGTATAAGCCAATTTGAATGCCAGAGAGTTCAAGTTCAGTTCAGAGTGCTCAATTCATGAATTCTGAGAGAATTTTAAGTTGCTGAAATGAGTTCTGCTCATTTATATTCGATTCTGGGTCCCCAGTGATTAGCCCTGTGTGGACTCACCATGGACACTATCTGAGGTATGAAAGACTGGACGTTTCACTGAACGTTTAAAAAACAATTTAGGCAAATCTTGCCTTATAAATATCTAATTTGTCTTGAGCAGAGAAATTGGGCTTACGTTTCTAATTCTGAGAAACAGAAGGAAGAAGTACAAACCAACTTACCTTTATCATGCTGCATTTGAATTTGATCTTGTTCTATATATATAACACAGTCCTAGGTGGTAGTGTTATTTCCATGTTGATGAGGAAACTCAGGCCTAAGAGGGTAAGTTGATTAAGGCCACACAACTAGGAAGTGGAAGACAAGGTCATCAGGACTTCTGAACTCAAGCTTCATGGTCTCAGAAGGTTCTCTTCCTGTATACTCCTTGCTTCATAAACTCCCAGTTAGTTATGGCAAGGGCTGCCACTGGGCGGTGTGTCAGGTACTGGATATTAGCACATCACCTCATTTAATTTTTGCTTTAATCAGGAATTGAAGCCTGTGAAACATAAGTAACCTGTCCCAAGTCACAGAGCCGAGCCAAGCAGACTTGGGATTGAATCCTGGCTTTGCCATTGTTTTAGTTTCCAGAGGCCGCGGTAGTACATTACCATATATTTGATGGCTTAAAACAATAGAAATGCATTCTATCACCGCTCTTGAGCTAAAAAATCTGAAATCAAACTGCCAGTAGGGCTACAACACTCAGGGCACTCAGGGAGAATCTGTTTACTGCCTAGTCTTGCGTCCAGCATCTGTAGGCATTCCTTGGCTTGTGGCCACTTCTTTCTCTGCATCGTCTTCACATCATTTTCTCCTCGGTGGTCCTTTTACGTGAACATTAGTCATTTTATTGTGGGCCCATGCAGATTGTCCAAGGGATCTCCTCATCTCAAGATCTCTAACAATCTCAGCTGCAAAGACTTTTTATCCAAATGAGGTCACATTCTCAGATGCTGACAATTGGGTCATGAACCTATCTGTCTGTAGGAGCCACTTGTTGGTTGGTCACTATGCAATTTAAGCCCTTCAGCTGTCTCACTCCTTCCCCATAGAGTGATAATGCTGGTAGTTCTTATCCCACAGTATTGCTGTGAGCGATGAAGAGTGAGAATGAATTCTTGGAGTTATTTCAGCACTCGGAATCCACTCAGTGCATGGACTGCTCATGGCATGTCACACACAAGGCCACATCAGCAGACTCTTACAGCTCCACAGGCTGGTAAAAAATGACATATAATGCAAATGAGGTGAACCAACACTTTACCTATAAAAATTTGCTCCCAGGCTTTGACCCAGAGGTGATCCTGTCCTATATTCTTTCCCCAAGCTCCTTTGTCAGGTGGTTTTAGGGGACCTGCTCCTAAAATACAGCAGGTGTTTTTCCTTAGGAACATTTTTCTGCCTGGAATTTGAAAGAGTCAAGAACCTCGGTGTGCTGATAACCTGGTGACTTGAAAGATGACAAAGGTTTTTCAGAACTGGCCTGGGGTTAATTCACAAATAAATTACTACTCCTGACTTATATCACAACTTGCAAGCCTGCAATACAGCATCACTTCTGTGGAGAAATACGTGGATGCCGAGCAAAGAACCAGGAAAATTCTACCTAACAAACTTTTGAAAACAAAACCTATTTCTAAATTGGGTGAATCTTTATATTGATGACAGAGTGTGAGTTCTGAGTTTACAGCAGCACAGATTGCCCCAACTTCTTCTCTGTCTTCTGCTTCTCTCCTTTCTTCCTTCCCTTGTTTCCTGTTTCTATATCTTGCATCAAATCCCTGCAACACTCCATCACATACAAGGGCCTGCATTAGCCCAGAAGGTACATGATATGAGGAGAGTAAGGGGTATGGACAAATGGATCACCCTGTGGTCTTCCATAATGGAGGATATAGAGAGTTCTGGGGCAACATTTCCTCTTACAAAATTGGCCATGATGGGGAGATGGGGAGGAGAGACAGGGGAATGAGACTGGCTCACAGAGGTGTTTGAGTTTTGCCTTGAAGGGGCAGGAGGTACAGGCCAAAAAGAGGAAACACTGCATACAAAAGCTAAAGGCAAAAGGTAAATATCAGTGTCAGAGAAACAACAGATTTTTTAATGTGATCTGAGTATAGGAATATGGCAGGGTCCAAGGCTTAGAGGAAGAACCAAGCAGACCACACTGAAATCAAAGGCCACCATCAAAAGGTCTGAAGCTAAAGACTGACAAGGCCAGATCATGTTTATTGAAAGATTTCTCTGGCCTTAACAAAGAGAATGGATCTGAGGGGAATTGGCCTACAATAAAGGAGACTAGTTATGGTTCCCTGTAGCTCAGGCATTGTTCTAAGAACTTTAAATGTATTTCCACTAGCTTAGCCCTCACAGCAATCTTAGGAGAAATGCCTTCTCTCATTTGGCAAAGAGAGAATAAGTAAATTGCCTAGGGTCACCCAGATAATAAATGGCAGAGCTAGGATTTGAACTCTTGGTGCTGGCTCTACAAAATGAAGATCTAGATTAGCTCCATGACCGTGGGAGGTGGAAGGCATAGACCTTGGGGCCTGAATGGCAGGAAGGGTGAGGAGGCAATAGACTTCCTCAGTCCCATTCACGTTTAGGCCTGGTTTTGTGATCTGTTTTTCCCTCACTCCCATCATCACTCCTACATTCTGTTCTCCAAGAGCTTTCACACGTCAGTGTCCACAGGCCTGACCTCTTTCAGTAGGATCCTGAAACCAGGGTAGAGTTAGTCCAGAAATTTTTGTAGTGGTCTGATATCCAGGCTCTGGAGTCAGATTGCTGGATTTCCATCTCTGCTTTCCACTTTTTAGTTCCTTGCTCTTTAGGACGTGGTTAGCAGATCAGCAGTATCAACTTGTTACAAATTCAGAATCTCAGTCCTCACCCAGACTTTCTTTATCAGAGTGTGCCTCCTATCACTTGATTCTAGTTGTATTCATGTTTAAGAGACACTGTTCTTCCTGTATAACTTGGAGCAAATTATGTAACATCTCTCCATCTCCAGTTTCCTCATCTGTAAAATAGGGGGTTAGTAGTACCTTCTTCAAAGGGTGATTTGGAAGAATATTATTAGGTGTTTAATTAAGAAGCATAGGACAAGCATCAAAATGTCACTTACTGTTACTCTTATTTCATTCTTTATGATAAAGACAAATTTTCATGTGCCGATTTACAGCTTACAAAGCAAAAATCTATTTTCTTAGCTGGTCATCATAACATTTTGTAAAGCAGATGGGAAATAAACTGAGGCTCTGAGAAATGGCATGAAATACCCAGAGCTGTATTTGAAGTCTATCACAAATGCTCCATTTTCAGAGGGAAATGGGACACAGGAACATACGTTGCTTCCTTTATTCTTTTTGGGCAGAGATATTTCATGGTGAAGAAGGAAAAGGAGAAGATAAGTTTACCAAACTCATGTTGTAAGTCAGCAAACTTTTGGAGATCTTCTGTACAGACAGACCATTAGTCTGCCAGATCTAAAGAGAACCAGAAATCTTTACTGCTACTTTTGCTCCTTCAGACCCACTTCCACCCTTCTTTTTCCTCTTCTATGCCCCAGGAGAACAACCTGTATAGACTGTATCAGTGGGTTCCTCTGTCTTCAAAATTCTGGATAAATTTCTTGACAGGGCCCCCAGCAGAAGGTAGTGGGTGAGAAGTGAATGACAACAGATTATTTATTTCCCCAGCCCCTTCTCTTTAGGTTGCTCAATGTTGGTGGTATCTGGAAGCCCACTCCATACCATTACCCTATCTGGGGTTCAGTACTTATTCTCGATCCTTGTCCTTTCAGGCCTAGCATTGGAGACTCTCCATTTTGCAGTCCCTGGGTACTCTACCAGAATTCTTTATACTTTATCCTCATCCAGGCCTCACCTACCAAATCCTTCTGTTATGACCCATTTAGAATGAACAATGTATTAGTCCATTTTCATACTGCTATGAAGAAATACCTGAGACTGGGTAAGTTTTTTTTTTTTAAAGAAAGAGAGGTTTAATGGACTCAGTTCCACGTGGCTGGGGAGGCCTCACAATAATGGCAGAAGGTGAAGGAGGAGCAAAGGCTTGCCTTACATGGTGGCAGGCAAGATGGCATGTGCAGGGGAACTGCCCTTTATTAAACCATCAGATCTCATGAGACATATCCACCATTATGAATAGCACAGGAAAAACCTGCCCCCATGATTCAATTACCTCCTACTGGATCCCTCCCACGTCTTGTGGGGATTATTATAATTCAAGGTGAGATTTGGGTGGGGCACAGAGCCAAACCATATCAAGCCGTCTATTTCCTTCCATGATGCCAACTGATAGAGATAGGGGAGGAGACACCGTTTTCCAGAAGAAGCCTGAGGCTCAGTGAGGAGAGTGGTGTATCTATTATCACGTGATTGGTTAATGATAAAGTCAAGCCTAGAATCCAATCACGAGTCCCATTCACTATTTTCTTATCATATGGTGTTCTCTTAGCCTTATTGTTTCTTTTACTTTCTTCCAAGGCTCCATAATTAATTCTATAGCCCCAAGTTTGCATTCTTCTTAAAGAGATTCTCCCAAATTGTATAAGCCTCAGACTTCATGCAGCTGAGAGCCTTCCCTTTGTCTTGAGAGAGAAGTCTAGACATGTAGACCTTCCATACATCTTGACCATGCATCTTAGGCTTAAGCTAAGGGGGAAGGCCAGGTGGGGAAAAGCTGAGGATTCCTCAGGAGGTTCCAGCTCTAGAAAACCCAGACAGTCACTCTTATGAGTTTGTCCACTTGGCTTCTGGGACCAGCCTGCCTTCATTTCCCTATTGCTTCTCCCTTTCCTGTGTCCCACACAGCACTCCCTTCATTCCTGGCCACTGTGGATGGTGACACAGGTGCCCTTCTTACTATCCTTTTACTAAGATAGCACTAAAATTCTCTTGAAGTCTTTTGAGAATGTTACAGATGAGATTAGGAGTAAAGGAAAAAGATCATAAAAATCTGGGAATCCTCAGAATATGGGACTGTTTGAAATTTGCTACTGCATAATCCTAGCCTTTACTGACTTGGATATGGAGCTAGCTCTTCTCTTTCTTAGATCCTTTGTTATATCCCTAATGAACACATCTTTTGTAACTCTCCTAGGAATGGGCTCTACCATAATTTCCTTCATTTACCTTTCTCCTCTCCTTTAGGTAGGCTGCGAGGGCAAGGCAATGGTGACCAAAGTGGCTAGAGTAGCCACCTTGTATCATTACCATAAGATGACCTTGAGAATGAAGGTCACCCAGAATAGCCACAAAATTGCAAGGATATCTGCCCTTCATCATTGATTCATAGGGGTTTATTATTTTTCATTTCCTTAGTCTTCCCCAAACACCATGACCTGGCAAACTCTATGTCTCTATACTGTGGGTACCCCTGCCAGAGCACCTCCTTCCCCAGTACCTAAATGACAAATAAAGTGCCACTGCATTCATTGAAACCTTTAAAGCTTGACCCTTGCAGAAATACATCACTTCCTCCTATGAGGACCCACTTACATAAATAATGTGCTCAATGCCTTACATAAAATAACAAAATGTGCTAACATCTGTTTACAGTATTTTTTTTTAATTTATTTTCTTTTCTTTTTTTTTTTTTTTTTTGAGAAAGTCTTGCTCTGTCGCCAGGCACCAGGCTGGAGTGCAGTGGCTTGATCTCAGCTCACTGCAGTCTCCGTCTCCCGGGTTCAAGCAATTCTCCTGCCTCAGCCTCCTGAGTAGCTGGGACTACAGGCGCGCACCACCATGCCCAGCTAATTTTTGTATTTTTTTAATAGAGATGGGGTTTCACCATGTTGGCCAGGATGGTCTCCATCTCTTGACCTCATGATCTGCCCGCCTCGGCCTCCCAAAGTGCTGGGATTACAGGCGTGAGCCACCGTGCCCAGCCTACAGTATTATTTTGTTTGTATATCACTTTTACATATACTAAAGCTCTTGATTCTGATTTTTAATAGGTATTATGCCTGTTTTATAGATGAGAAAACTAAAGGGGAGAGTCTTTGTGATTTTTTTAAAGACCACTGGCAATGTAACAATCATCCTTAGTCATAGCCTTGCTATAAAACAGTGGAAGAAGGAGTTTCAGAGTTTGAGATGGCACACGTCTGGAACTCCACTCCACTAACCCATCATTAATGGCATTGTCTACAGCCTTGATCCCTATAGAAAGAATGACTTTATGACAACAGAATTTAGTAGAAAGAATGAAATAAGCTCACGCAACCCTGGGCTCAAATCTGGGTTAGCTAAGCAAGTGACAACATCTCTGAGGCTATTTACTCTGTATTTTGAAGATTGTGGTAACATTGGCAAAGACTGCTAATTTTCCCTCAGTATCTATTTCCTTCTTTCTTCTTAGGAAGAGAAAATTACTATCCAAAATGAAGACTACATTTTCCAGCTACTCTTAAAGCCTTTGACTAAGCGTTGGCCAGCGATATTCATGCTCAAGTGTCATAGGTTCTTACTTGGAAAATGTTTTTAAATTAATTTTTAAAATTTTTTATAGGCTTAGTGGGTACAAGTGCTATATTGTTACATGAATGTGCTGCATAGTGGTAAAGTCTGGACTTTTGGTATAGCCATTATCTGAATAGTACACATTGTACCTGTTAAGTAATTCCTTACCCCTCACCCCTCTCTCACCCTTCTGAGTCTCCAGTGTCTATTACACCACACTCTGTATCCACGTGTACTCACTAGTTAGCTACCACTTACAAGTAAGAACATGTGTGTGGCTTTGACTTTCTGTTTCTGAGTTATTTCACTTAAGATAGGCGTAAGTTCATCCACATTGGTGCATGATTTTATTTTTTTTCTGGCCAAATAGTATTTCATCATATATATGTATATACTACATTTTTCTTATCCAATCATCATCCATTGATAGACACTTAGGTTGATGCTATATCTTAACTAGTACTGTGATAAACATACAGGTGCAGGTATCTTTTTGATATTGTAATTATTTTTCCTTTGGGTATATACCCAGTAGTAGGATTGCTGGATCAAATGGTAGATCTGTTTTTAGTTCTTTGAGAAATTGCCATACTATTTTCAATAGAGATGGCACTAAGTTACATTTCCACCAACAGTATATAAACATTTTATTTTTTCCACATCCTCACCGACGTCTACTTTTTTTTTCTCTTTGACTTTTTAATAATAGCTGTTCTGACTGGTTTAAGATGGTATCTCATTGTGGTTTTAACTTGCATTTCTCTTATGACTGGTTATGTTGAGGATTTTTTCATGTGTTTCTTGGCCGTTTGCATGCCTTCTTTTGAAAAATGACTGTTCGTGTCCTTTGCTAATTTTTCAGTGATATGGTTTGTTTTTGCTGATGAGTTGAGTTCCTTGCAGTTTAGTCTTTAATCCATCTTGAGTTGCTTTTCATATATGGTAAGAGATAGGGGTTTAGTTTCATTCCAATTGGTGAGCTAGTTTTCCCAGCACCATTTATTGAGTAATATGTTCTTTCTCTAGTGTGTTTTTGTCAGCTTTGTCAAAGATCAGTTGTCTGTAGGTATTTTGATTTATTTCTAGGTTTTCTATTCTGTTCCATTAATCTGTGTGTCTATTTTTATAACAGTATCATGCTGTTTTGGTTGCTATAACCTTGTAGTATAATTTGAAGTTGGTTAATATAATGTCTCCAGCTTTGTTCTTTTTGTTTAGGATTGCCTTGGTTATTTGGGCTCTTTTTTGGTTCCATATGAATTGTAGGGCTTTTTATTTTCTCTAATGCTGTGAAAAATGACATTGGTATTTTGATAGTCATTTCATTGAACATGAGAATTGCTTTGAGTGTATGGTCATTTTAACAATATTAATTCTTCTAATCCATGATCATGGAATGTTTTTCCATTTGTTTGTATCACCTACAATTTCTTTTATAAGCATTTTGTAGTTTTCCTTGTGCAGATCTTTTACCTCTCTGGTTAACTATATTCCTAGGTATTGTTGTTGTTGTTATAGCTATTGTAAATGGGATTCACTTCTTAATTTGGTTCTCAGCCTGATTATCTTTGATGTATAGAAATGCTACTGAGTGAAGGCATCCACGTTGGGAAAAAGGAAGTCAAATTATCTCTGTTTGCTGATGATGTGATCTTATACCAAGAAAACCCCAAAGAGTCCCCCAAAAGACTTCCAGATTTGATAAACAAATTTTGTAAGTTTATTTATCAAATTTATTTATTTATTAGGTTTATTTAAAAAAGACAAGTGGATCACTCCCTTTACCCTTATATGTTGCCCTGCTGGCTAGAATGTGGGCGTAGTGGCTGGGAGCCAAAGCAATAATTTTGAACTCTGAAGAGATCACATTCTGAAGAGTAGAATGAAATTCACACTCAGAAGAGCTTGGGTTCTTGAAAGTGTTTTGGAACAAAGTCAGTATATTAGCCTATTTTCTGTCTTGGAACTTAAATTGAGAGAGCAGTAAACTTTTGCTCAAGCCACTGTTACATTTTGAGTCACCCTTACTTTTAGCCCAACTTCACCTTAACCATACGTTATTCTTAGAGTCATACTGCATATTAGATATATTGGATTCAATGTTCCTGATACATGGTAGACACCAAATAAATACTAGTTTTTAGTAATATCATCTAGCCTCTCACGTATTACATATTTAGTAAGTTATTGAGAATTGTACCAAATAAAACTTACATTCCAGTGTAAATTTACTTGGTATATTAAATATAATATACCTTGGAAAAAAAAATACTCTTGGGTTATTCTTAATGGAAAGACAAAAAGATAGTTTAGGAACCTTAGTGTAAGTTCTGCCTGAAACAAAAGCTGGTTCTGTAATCAGCCAGCTTCTAGGACTTGCTCTTCATTAGCGGAAGCTTTGATTCTTCTCCCTAACCTGAGTGACTTGATATGGAAGCAGAAAGCTGGATTCAGACCCCAAGTGTTCCACCATGCTTTGGTTTCATAGTCATACAGAACTCTGACTAATCTGACTATCCAGATAAACCAGTAGAAGAAAAGCTGAGAAATAAGAAGTCAGCTGGGTGCGGTGGCTCACGCCTGTAATCCCAGAACCTTGGGAGGCTGAGGTGGTTGGATCACCTGAGATCAGGAGTTTGAGACCAGACTGGCTAATGTGGTGAAGCCCCATTTCTACTAAAAATACAATTAATTAGCCAGGTGTAGTGGTGTACACCTGTAATCCCAGCTACTTGGGAGGCTGAGGCAGGAGAATCTCTTGAACCCAGGAGACAGAGGTTGCAGTGAGCCGAGATCATGCCATTGCACTTCAGCTTGGGCAACAAGAGTGAAACTCTATCTAAAAAAAAAGAAAGAAAGAAAGAAGAAGTCATAATGGGGGCAAATGTTTTGGAAAGTAGGGGTGACATATGAGTAGGGTGTTTTGAAGCTTCAAGTGAAACCATTTTTTTCATCATCTCTAATCAGTACACAGATCCTGCTACCTCAAAAAGAAGGTATTGAACTTCACTATTTAAACATCTCACTCTGATTTGTTCTATTTTAGAAGGCTGTTAGTATGATAGAATGTGAAATATACATTATTGAGTGCCCACCTATCATGTCTTTTACATTTGGTATTTCCTTAGTCCAGTCCTCATTGTAAATTAAATATTATTGCCCCCAGTAGGAAGATTGGAAGAATGGAAACCAAACCAGGAGTGGTAAGCAAGTCATCTAAGGTCATAGAGTGTGTAAATAGCAGAACTGGGATTCACACCAATTCTGACTATATCTCATGTGCTCGTTAAAAATAAAGTCTCTTTAAACCTTGGAAATGAGACCAGATTTTAAGAACCATCTTCTCTTTCCTTTGTGTCAGTTTGAATTCCCACCCTACCTATGACTAAGATGGGAAAGAATTGGCATTTGGTTCCTCTCCCATCCCTGAAGGCACTGGCTCTGCCCTTTCTGGTAACCCCAACTATTCTAGATTCTAGCTCGGCTACCCCACCCTGACTTAGATGGTTTGATGAGCCTGTGGCAAGGTTGGCATTCAGGAGCTGCATCATGCCCATTTGCTATCCCTGCTTTGGTAAGAGCATTGCAGCTGCTGCATAATGACAGTCTATAGGACTGCCACTCAGTACCCCTGCTATGAGTGGGAAGGCTCAGGCAGATAGTGGGAGTAAAGCAATGCCAGGTTAGTTCTTCCAAGGCCATATGAAGCAAATTACCTGCTTAACAGGTTTTCTTAGAAAGGAAAAGCTCATAGTCTGTCACTTCCAAGGGGCTGGAAGTCTATTTCTGAGCCTATGCCTGAAGACTGAGCGTCTGAGTTCTCATGAGGAACTCATGGTAAAATGTCTGCAATTTATTTTGAAGCAATGTGATGGATGCAAGAATGGACATATTTCTTTTCACCTCTCATCATGTTCATGCCCTTTTGCATAAACCTCTGCAGCACGTCCCATCGAGACATGCAGTCTTTCCCCCAATCTTTGGATCTGGGTTGGTCTGGTGATGTGCTTTGACCAATGAATGTGGCAGAAACTGTGAGATGCTAGTTCCAAGTCTTTTCCCACTCACTTTTGGGACTTTGCCTGGTTCTGATGTAAATAAACAAGCTGAGGCTAGCCTGCCGGAGGATGAAAAACTGTGGAGCAGACAAATAATTGCAACCAAAGCTATCCTGGCTCAGAAGAACTCCCAGCCTGCAGCTGAAGGGGCGACTCATGAGCCATGTTAAACTGTTATTGTTCTAAGCCAGAGCTTAAACATTGACAGAATGTTTAAAATGATTAAGTAACTGTGACAATAATAAAAACAGTGATAAAATTAATCACTGAGCATTGGGAAAGCTGATTATGAAGCAACAGCGGATACAGACATGTCAATGAAAATGGTTTTATAATAGAAAAAGCTTGCTTTAACAGTGTGTTAAGTGCCAGGTACTGGGACAGCTACTTGAATACTTTTTCTCATTTTATCTTTACATCCATAAAAGCTGTCATTTTACTGAACTCAGCACCAAATACTGTGCCAGTAAATTATGTCATAACATTTAATTCTTATTATATCTACTATGTGAGTTATAAGACATGTCTTATTATTTCTCTTATAGGTAAAGAAACTGAGTCTCAGGGAGGTTAGGTGAATTAAGTAAGGCCTAAGTTACCAGCTGAAGGCTGTGTTTTCACCTCCGATCTGAATCTCACAGCTGTGATTTTTTATCCTTGAGTTTCTACTTCCCTAACTAGCTTTCAAGAGAGGTATTTTTATACCCTATTTTTAGAGGATAACTTGGAGCTTTAGGGACATTAAATAACTTGTCTAAGAACAACCAGTTAATAAGTTGAAGACTTGAGTTTTAAAGGACTCTGACCCCACACTTGCTATAAGCACTCTGTTAGGTGCCAGGTATTGGGCCAGGTACATTTTGCTGACATTCATTGTTAAGAAATATATCCTAAATGGAGAAGAACATATTTATATCTGTGCTAGGATCATGTTATTTCTTTGTTTTAGAAACATGTTCTGTTCTGTTGAGTGTTTTAGAAGCCCATGTTTTCCAAACCCCAAAGTGTAACAGAAAGCAGGTTGTAAAGGAACTGGTGAGAGTTATTGCCCAGAAAAACCAGCTGGGAAGCATTTCACTGTCAATCTTATTATTGCTTTTAAATTAGCAGTAACTTCAAAAGCCTTTGAAGTAGCTGGCAGGGAATGCCTGAACTGGGGAAAACAATCATGACAGGGTATTCTCAGCAGGCATGTGCTTTATAAACGTTCCTTCTCTTTATGCCTTGGCACTGCAAAAGGTTAGAAAGGAGGTACAGGGATTGTAGCAGGAAGCTTCTAGCTGACGTGGATTGCCAGGAAGACCCAATTAGCCTGTCCCTCTCAGTAGCTGAAGTTCCAGCAGAGGGAATAAATTATTTGTGGCAGTGGCTGAAGCTGCTGACAACTTTAGAGACCACCTGCGTGGTCTTCCCAAGTCAAGCTGACTAGCAGGCCCTGAGAAACTCTAACCCCAGGGGCCTGATGAATTCCAACCCAAAAGTAGAACTAAGTTAAATTGAATGGTGTTTTTCAAAACACTTGAAAAATAAGGTGTTTCCTATCTCCCACACTGAATCCTCTATCTGAAGACATCCACTGGCCATCCTCTAAGTCTAGGTTTAGAGCTTACTTCATCTTTGGAATCTCTGACATATCCTGGGGTTTCTCTCTCTTCAAATAGAGCTCACTCATATTTTTCTCCATCCATCCATCCATCCATCCATCCATCCATCCATCCATCCAGCATTGAACGACTTCCCACTCTATGCCTAATGTACCAGGCCTTGCAGATACCACTGATTCTAAAGCGGACAAGGTCCTCTGCATGATGCTTTAGTTTTTTTTTTTGTTTTTTTTTTTTGAGACGGAGTCTCGCTCTTGTTACCCAGGCTGGAGTGCAATGGCGCGATCTCGGCTCACCGCAACCTCCGCCTCCTGGGTTCAGGCAATTCTCCTGCCTCAGCCTCCTAGCTGGGATTACAGGCACGCGCCACCGTGCCCAGCTAATTTTTTTTTTTGTATTAATAGAGACGGGGTTTCACAATGTTGACCAGAATGGTCTCGATCTCTCGACCTCGTGATCCACCCGCCTCGGCCTCCCAAAGTGCTGGGATTACAGGCTTGAGCCACCGCGCCCGGCCCAGTTTTTTGAAGAGTTTAGGGATCACCCAATGGGCAGAGCAAGTATACACCTGAGACAAAAACAAAACAGGGACAAGAAGAAATTGTTTAGAAATAATATGACTTTTTTTCTCACACAAAAGAACTCTTTTATTAATATGGGAAAAATCACTACTAGTTTGAACTTCTTTACACATATTTATGCTTTAGGGTGATTTATATTGAATTCCATATCAGAAGAGGAATCACAATCTTTCCAAAGCTTGGGGTCTCAAAAGGATAGCCTTCATCCTTGTAAAGAGAACATAAGCATTTAGCTAAGTTATCTTGTGAGCTGTGGAATGAAGAGGAGTGTGTATGTATGTGTGTGTGTGCATGCGTGCATAGGTATGCATGTGTGTACATGTGCATGCATGCTTATGTGTGTGCAAGTATGTGCATGTGTGATCAGGGAAGCCTAGTGGAGAATCGATCAATTATTCTATATGCTTTCATAGTATCAAAGTCATATTTCTATTCTAGTTTCTGCTTAAATTAATCATATACATGTTCATTTGCAGCAAATGCTCTGGGGTCCCATCCATCCCATATCCTCTTGGCACTCACCATTCTAGTGCATGCCTACAGTGTCATTCTCCAAGCACCTGGAACTTTCAGCCTGAAAGAGTTTTCTGCATCACAGGCAGGGAAGCCAAAAGTGTAAGGGGATTATGGTCCCTGGGAGCAGCCCTCCCCTCAACCAGTGATGGATGGAAATTAGATGATAAGACTTCGGACTTCCCCCTTGCTGTTCTTATGATAGTGAATGAGTTCTCATGAGATCTGGTTGTTTGAAACTGTGTAACTTTGTAGAACTTCTTCCTTCATTCTCTCTCTTGCTCCTGCTCCACCATGTGAAGAAGGTGCTTGCTTCCCCTTCACCCTTCTGCCATGACTGTAAATTTCCTGAGGCTTCCCCAACCATGCCTCCTATATAGCCTGTAGAACTGTGAGTCAATTAAACCTCTTTTCTTCATGAACCCACCTCATCACCCCTTGGGCAGGGTCACTTGGAGGCATGTTTTACAACATGTTCTAGAGTTGTCCAGGTAAAACAGCTCTGCACTAACCAGCATGAAGGCATACCCTTTATTAGCTTCCTTCCCTGCCCAGTCTGACTCTGCTACTTACACACTTGTGACAGCTGTCCTGGGACTGCCTACAAATAGACCTCTTGCACACCCATCATCGTCTCAGAGTCTGCCTGTAGGGGAATCAAACCTAAGGCAATGACTCTCCTCTCAAGGCAAAGCTGAATCTAACACAAATCCTGGCACACAGACTTAATAAATGTCCAGCAAATGAATTAATGAATAAATAAATGGAAAAATAAATGTGAGTGACTGACAGCACTTTCCCCCACTTTTTAAAAAAAACTTGAACCCAAATAAATCTCTAAATAATAACATTTTGGAAGAGAAAATACAATTTTCTTGGGAGGTAACTGGTGTGTGATTTGGCCTCTGTGGCATGGGAGGCACCAAGGCTAGACTTAGAGGAAAAAGTGAAGCTGTGTTGATGTTCTCTTTCTCTCTTCCTTGCCCTGGCTTCTCCTCCCCTATGGTACCTACAAAGATACAAATAATAGCCTACCTTGCCTTAGTGGCAATTTTGATTAGATTCAAAGATTGTATGGAGGATGTATCTCAAGATAAAGACTAAGGAGATTGCCAAATCCTTTGTAGTTCTCAGAAAAGTGGCGCTATCTATTTATTTATTCAATTCATTTGTCTGTAAATGTATTCAGTAATTTACTTATAAATTTGGTCATTGCGTAATTGATTGATTCATTCACTCACTCCCTAGCTGACTCAAAATTTTGTGCAGAGAAGCTGATCCTTAGGCACATGGTCCCTAGAGACCAAATGCCTAGATCCTGGCTGTATGACATTGGGCAAGTAACTTAGCCTATCTGAGCTTCTGAGCTTCAGTCTCTTCACGTGTAAAATGGAGATAGAGAGTATCTCCTTGCTGAGAAGGTGAACTGATTGGCAGTATATGTATAGAGCTCAGAATAGTGGCTGCACATAATCGGTGTCAGGGCAGCAATCACCTTCATCCTGTTTTTTGAATTAAGACATCTGTGCTGGGTATTGCTCACTCCTTCATTTTCTGTTTCACTTCCTTTTTTCTCTTTCTAGTTTTCTTCTCCACAACAGAAAGACCACATCAAACTGAGGGAACTTAGTGTCCCAACTTCCAAATTAGTCCTGAAATTTTAACTTTGACACGCTGTATCCTGACTGTTGCCAAAAGTTGAAAAAACTACCAAATGGATAAAATATGTCTGTTGTACGTTTTCAGCTCCATTTGGGGGCTGCTTGTGTAGAACCTTCAAGCCACATTGATACTGTTTGGCTCTGTGTCCCCACCCAAATCTCCCGTTGAAGTGTAATCCCCAATGTTACAGGAGGGACCTGATGGGAGACGATTGGATTATGGGGGTAGAATTCCCCCTTGCTGTTCTCCAGATAGTGAGTTATCTTGAGATCTGGTTATTTGAAACTGTGTAGCATTTCTCCCCACTCTCTTTCTCTCCCACTCCGCCATGTGAAGAAAGTGCTTGCTTCCCCTTTGCCCTTCTGCCATGATCGTAAGTTTCCTGAGGTCTCTCCAACAATGCTTCCTGTACGACCTGTGCAGCTGTGAGTCAGTTAAGCCTCTTTTCTTCATTAATTACCCAGTCTCAGGTAGTTCTTTATAACAGTATGAGAAAAGATTAATACACAGACTTCAGCTGTTTCAAGTTTTCCTTCCCTCTTTTGATTCCTAAGAGTTCCAGCTTCACTTCTGCTTCTTTTATCAAACCAGCCCTTTCTGCTGGGTGTGAGGGGATTATCCCAGAACAGTAATTGACACAAGGAGTGAAAGAAGCTGTAGCTTTTAAGGAGTATTTCATTTTGGTGGCTCCAATATTTAGACTATGTAAAAGAGGACAATAGATATTAGATAGGCATCAAAAAATTTCTGTCACAGTTGATCCTTTAGCTACCCACTCTCTGAACCTACATTTTTTTATATGTAGAATATAATCCCCATCCAAGAAAGAGGACCTTGGTATCTCCTTCAGGTGCTGTATTTTCTGAAAGTCTAGGATTTTGGAAGATGTGCAGTTCTCTTCACCAGGTCTGATTTTGTCTTCTTAAACCCCAGTGACCTATACACTAATGCAACCTATCTGCTTCTCACTCCCTGTGCACCAACAACCAACAGTGACGCAGAAACAGCATTTTTGCCGAAAGAACCTCCACTCGGTAAAGGAGAGGGTTGGACAGAATCAACAGCCACAAGTCCATAACAAATAACAACTCTTGTGGGGCAGTTTCTTGCTTAATAACTTAGAAGGTTCCTGTTCCATATGCTTCTGGAAAGTTCCACATACAAGTGACCACAGCCCCAAATCTCTTCCAGCTAAAGGTTTTAAACCTGATGGCTCTTGGATTTAAATCATAATTCTCTGTGATCTGTCCATTCTTCTCCCGAAGCTTGATGGCTATCTGAAACAATAGGCTTTGGTTAGGAAGCAATTCGCTTATTTTTATTTCACAAGCAAGTTTATTTGATGCTAAGGCTGCCGCTGCTGATAACAGACTCAGGTTAGACGATAATCTTTCTAGACCTCCAATTATGGCCTCTTAGGTAGCCTAGATTATAATCTGCAGACAAAGGAAAGCTTCATTTCTTGCTATTCTTTTTGTAAATGGATAGATGTTGTTTGACTTTATTTTTTGTGAAATTTTGTTGAAAGTGGCAGATAGTGTTATCATATATCAACTATGGTAAACAACTATGATGGTCCCTAATGATCCCTACCTTCTGGAATTTATTTATGTAATCTACATCCCTTGAATGTGGGCTGAATTTACTGATTCACTTCACAACACAACGGGCTGATGAATGCCACTTGTGAGATTAATATTTGGGTGTACTCTCTCTCTTATCCTATCACTTGATCTCTCAGGAAAACCATCTTCCATGTTGTGAGCTATTCTCCGGAGAGATCCACATGACAAGAAATTGAAGGAGGCCTTCGATAAATATCCAATGAGAAAATAAGGATCTTAGTACAATAGCCTGTGAATAACTAAATCTTGCCAACCTCATCAGTGAGCTTGTAAGTGGATCTCCTTCAGTTGAGTCTTCAGATGAGAACGTAGCCCCAGGAAAAATCTTGATTACAATTCTAAAAGAAATCTTAATCCAGAGAGATCCAGCTAAATTGTGCTTAGATTCCTGACCCACAGGAATTGTCAGATAATAAATGTTTGCTATGTTAAGCTGCTAAGTTTGGGGGGTAATTTTTATTCAGTGGTGGATAACTAATATCCCAACATTCTTGACTTTTTCTTTCTTCTGTCCTAATGATATAGCCTAAGTGAGTATGTGGTCTGTGTTCCAACTTCTATTAGTCAATAGGTTGGCAAACTGTTTTGCTATCATATAGCACGGGACATCAGCTTTTCTACCTACAATCCTAGTCCATAATATTTGCCTGTAGGACTTTATGCAATAAGGTAATACTATATTTTAGATTTTATTTCTCATAGTACCTCTCTTGCAAGAAATAATGCTGCATCATTTAATATTAGGTTCAGCTGCATCTAACAGAAACTCCAAAAATTCAGTAGAATACACAAGAAAGATGTTTATTTCAGTATCATCTAAAAGAAGCCTAGCAGCAGATAGTCTAGGACTCCTTTGCTTTGGTGGTATCATATTCATTGGTGTCCCAATCTCTTTTCTTTCCTCTCCTGGAACTTGGCATCTATCAAGAACACCTCATAGTTGAAAATGACTGCTTTGGCTAAATCCATCGTATCCTCATTCCAAGCCACAGAGGATGAAGTAGGTAAATCATCCTAGCAGAGTCAGCACTCTTGAAGGACTCTTCTCACAAGTGTTTTCCATAAGTATTTGTATAATAGATAAAATATATTTAAAAAGCAGAAGCCTTCTGAATCATCTACTCCAATATTTCCCCAACTCCAGAAATTTTCGTTCCACCTTTATGATTTTGCTATATGTGATGCTATCCATCCAAGTGATTACTTTATGTTGAATCATATAGTGAAAAATTATTTCCTTACATTTACATACCATCTGTACTGTCTGGATAGAATGTGTTTTTCAATCAAGTTACTTTTTAAAACTGAAATAACTATGGCTAAAATAAAAGCAATATATTGTTATCTTCAATTAAAAAGTAAAACTTTACATAAAAATTATAAAAAACAGTAAAATGAAACAAATTTAGAAAATCATACACAAATACCAAGTCAGCCAAAAGCTATGAGCCAGACACTGGTCTCCTATTTTGTTTATTAAAAGTGAAGATTAGCAAGTTCCAGATGGCGGCTACCTCCTAAAAGAACCAGAAGGATTGTAAAGAGAGTTACTTTCTTACTACACTATTAATTATAATTTATTTAATGTCCTGTCTTTGTACCACCTAAATTGTCTCAATTTTACTAGAGATCTATGCTCCATACTTGGGATACTCTGTTACATTCTTGGGACCAGTGAGGAAACCAGTTTTCTAGAGGCTCCATGTGATTCTCTGATGGCTCCTTGCGTATTTGTAATGTTCACAAAAAATTTATTGCCTGATACCAGAGTCAGATGTTTCAGGGTCTGTATCCACCTCTTAGACTGAGATCTCAGAAGACTAAGCCTGACTGACTGATCTTAGTCTGTAGGGCAAGACCCAGGGCCTGCCCTCTAGAATCAATACATTTTGTTGGTTGGAACAAATGGAATTGCTAAGGATACACAGCTATGTACAAAGATGAAACTAAGGCCCACATCTTCTGTGTCCTCATTCATGGTACTTTCTAAGTCATGTTTTTAAGGAGAGGTCAATTTGATTCCAGGTACAGAGATAAAAGGGATTTTAAAAAGTGCTGATTTTTGTTTTTAAAGCTCAAGGTTACTCTTGCTTTTAAAATGATAAACTTCTGTGTATGTAATAATAGGTTAAAAATAAATGACTCTACGTGCAAATCTCTGGCAAAGTTAGTTTGATCATACCATTGTTTTTGATGATGACAGTAATAATAAGAATAGCTGTTATTTACTGAGCATCTTCTGTGTTCTAGGAACAATTGTGAGTACTGGAGTTTTCTCATGAGTAAGATACAATTACTCTTTCCATTTTATTCACAAAAAACTGAGGAACACATAAGAAACATAGCTGGCAGGTGTTGGGACAGTTTGCATGAGACTTATCTATTTCTGGGCCTCACCAGTTTTTTTGTTTCAGGGATTGCTATAGCCACAAGCTCAGTCTGAGTTCCAGTCACTTCAGGCATAGATGACTTGACCTCACCTCACCCAAGCACCCTATGCCTGCTGCCTTCTGTCCTGGGGCTTCTCTGTGACCCCAGCTCCACAGTACCTTTAGTCACCTGTGCATACCCAGCCCACAAGGACTGGAGAATTAATGCTCCATGGGGCAAACCTTTGCTCAGTAGGAGGTAGAATCGAGTAGACTGATTATTACCCTAGACAGGCTGTGCAAACATACATTTTATATGTTTTCTTGAAGAACAGTCCTACAGACTGGTTGTACCTTGTGGCAACCAAATTGATAATAACCAAATCTTTTGTTAGCCCAACTTATGTTCCTGTTTCTGCCTCCTTTTCCCTAACTTCTACCCCCTGGGATACATAATAAAGAACTATCACATAGAGTATTAACCTGTGGCTCTGTTTTCCAAACTGAGGCTATAACAGCCTGTGTTTGTCTGATTCCTAAGCCCATACCCAGGACACTGTATCGTATTGGTTGTAGGCATGAATCTTCAGGATGGTCTGACTCCTTGATGAGACACCAATGGCATTTCGGAATTTTGATCATCTATACCTTCCCTCTTCCCATTTCTTATCTCAAATCCTGATCTCTGAATTCTGTTAATTAAGGAACTACTGTCAACTCTGGTTTTAGCCCCTCAAAGATACTTGTTTCTTTGTTGGAGAATGCTTCCTGTTTTCTTCTTCTCTATTCCTTTCTGCTTCCTTTCCTAGCTCCTACTCACCTTCCAAAATTCAATCCTCATGGCCTTTTCTGATGCTGTTATTCCCAATACCCTCAGCTTCTGTTCCCTGTACCTTACCCTGATGTTCTCCCTTACGTGTCGCCATCTGTTTCCTGTTTGCCCTTCTAAGGCAGGTGTTGTGTCCCACTGACATCTTTATCCTAAATGTGAGTATGGGGCCTGCCACAGAGTATATACTAAATGAAGGTGATGGTGGAGCGACTAGTTGATGATGGCCTCAGATTCCAGTTTTTCCCTGACACCTACTGTCATGGGCTTCTGAGCAAGTTATTTAACAGCTGTGAGCCTCAATTCCTAATCTGTAAAAAGGAAAGAATGATAATAGCTTCAATATATGTTCTTCTATAGATTAAATTATGTAAAACTACAAAGCTACAACATTATGAAAACAATTATATTGATTTTAGTAAGAGACAAATAAATGTTGGCTACTCTTATCAATAATAAATTAATTTTATTATTCCCTTCTAAAAGAGTAGGGAAGAAGTCAGAAGTCATTGGGGGGACTCATTAAAACTGTGCTTAAACCTAGGCTAATTGTCACCTAGGTTTAAACACAGCTATAATGAGTACCCCCAATGTTTAGGGATTCCTGGGGCTCTCTTCAGACCCCACAAACTTATAGACAAAGTCAGCCTATTCCCTTTTACTGGCACCCCCATGTGCAAGGAACTGCACACTGGGCTGGGGCTTTGGACATGGTAAAAATTATTGTCTGCTGTCAGTGAGTTCATAGCCTAGCAAGTCTAAGATATTAAGCCTGCAACCTTTTATGATGACCACCTTCTCTTCCATTTTGAGGATAAATGTATTACTTCAGCAAAATATTTGTTGTACAGATACTATATCCACAGCCCTGTCTAGGTGTCAGGGATACTGCAGTGAATTTATAGTTTGATCATTTGAAATTCATCTACAGTGGGAAAGACAGACCAAAAGCATACAAAGAAACACACAATCAAGATGAAGAAAAGTGGATGCCCAACCACTTTTTACCACACAAAAGAATTTCGGGAATGTACATCAGATTGTGAAAGTCCAGGGAAGGAAAATCGACAAGGAGAGAGTCCAGGGAAGAAAAATGGGCAAAGCTGGAATGACAAGCTGGGGACAGAAGGACAATGGTTGTCTTGCTTGTGAGGATTCTTTTCCATCACAGAAACCAAACTGGAGATGGTTTAGGTGGAATGGAGGTGGACTTGTGTGGCAAAGCATGTGAGCCAAAAGAGATGGCCCCAAAACAACTGGACCCAAGCTTAAAGACCTCACTTCTCTCTTCTGCCTCTAACTTTCTATCTTGGTTTTTAGCTTCCCTCAAACTCCCTCTCTCTCTCCCTTCCCCCACTCTCCCTCTGTCCTTCCCTTCCTCCCTCCCTGTGTGTGTATTTTCTTATTTCAAAGATGAAATGTGGAATTCTTATGTGGTGAGAAACAATCATAGATATGTCTAGAACTATTTCTTTCCAGCCTAATGACTTGAAAAAAAAGAGGAAATTTATTGTTTTTTTTTAAAAATAAATCCCAGGTAAGATGTATTGGCTTTATTTAGGTCAGTGGTCTTCCTGGATCACCAACCACAGTGACAGGGGTTGGGGAAATCTAATTGGCTAACTTCGGTTACTTGCCCATCTGCATCTGAAGTGGCATCAGGCATCAAAAGATCCTATCCAGACCCAGACCGAGACTGAATCATAGCCCCAGAGCTTTGAAAGTCATACTAAGGAGTTTGGGTTGTATTTGAGGGTGACAGAAATTATTTTCTGGTTCTAGACAGAAGGATGAAATGGTCAGATGTATCTTTAGAAAGAGCACCCCAGGAGCAGAATGAGGAAATAGTTGAGTTGGTGGGGCAAATGTGAAACTGGAAGACCCATTATGATGCTAATTTCAGAGTCCAAGTAGGGCCTTAGAACAGGAGCTGTATATACAAGGTGGTGGAAGTGTGGGAGAATGAAGGAGAAAACAGATGATGTCTCCCAGTTGGAGACAGATAGAAAACCATTAGCCACTGCTGGGTAAATTGTTGACAAGGTCTTTTAAGAAGTCATTCTGACTTAGCACCTGGTCAATATCTTAGAATGGGATGCTTTTACTGGAGCTAAATTATGAACAAACTACAAAAACCCATTCTAATGATTAAGAGTAATACTACGATTTAGTAAATATTTATTGGACACTCATTGATATAGTTTGGCTGTGTCTCTAGCCAAATTTCATCTTGAATTGTTGTTTGCATAATCCTCACATGTGGTGGGAGGGACCTGGTGGGAGGTAATTGAACCCCCATGCTATTCTCATGATGGTAAGTTCTCATGAGATCTGATGGTTTTATAAGGAGATTCCCCTTCACTTGGCTCTCATTCTTCTCCTTCCTGTTACCATATGAAGAAGGACATATTTTCTTTCCCTTCCACAATGATTGTAAGTTTCCTGAGGCTTCCCAAGCCCCATGGAACTGTGAGTCAATTAAACCTCTTTTCTTTATAAATTACTCAGTCTAAGGCAGTTCTTTTTAGCAGTGTGAGAACAGACTAATGCAGCAAATTGATACCTGCAGAATGGGGTGCTGCTATAAGGATACCTGAAAATGTGGAAGTGACTTTGGCACTGGGTAACAGGCAGAGATTGGAACATTTGGAGGGCTCAGAAGATAGTAGGAAAATGTGGGAAAGTTTGGAACTTCCAAAGACTCATTGAATTGCTTTGCCCAAAATGCTGATAGTAATACGGACGCTGAAGTCCAGTCTGAGGTGGTCTCAGATGGAGATGAGAAACTTGTCGGGAATTGGAGTAAAGTTGACTCATATTATGCTTTAGCAAAGAGACTGGTGGCATTTTGCCCTGTGCCAGAGATCTGTGGAACTTTGAACTTGGGAGAGATTATTTAGGGTATTTGGCAGAAGAAATTTATAAGTGGCAAAGCATTCAAGAGGAAGAAGAGCATTAAAGTTTGGAAAATTTGCAGGCTGACAATGTAATAGAGAAGAAAAACCCATTTTCTGAGGTGAAATTCAAGCCTGCTGCAGAAATTTACATAAATAATAAGGAGCAGAATGTTAATCATCAAGACAATGGGGAAAATGTCTCCAGGGCATTTCAGAGAGCTTCATGACAGCCCCTCCCATCACAGGCACAGAGGCCTACTAGGAAAAAATGGTTTCATAGGCCAGCCCAGAGCTCCCCTGGTGTGTGCAGCCTAGAGATGCGGTACCCTGCATCCCAGCCACTCTACCCATGGCTAAAAGAGGCCAAGGTACAGCTTGGGCATGGTGTCAGAGGCTGTATGCCCTAAGCCTTGGTTTCTTTCATGTGGTATTGAGCCTGTAGGAGTGCAGACATTGAAAACTGAGGTTTGCAAACCTCAGCCCAGAATTCAGAGGATGTATGAAAATGCCTGGTTGTCCAAGCAGAAGTTTGCTGCATGGTCAGAGTCCTCATGGAGAACATTTGCTAGGGCAGTGTGGAAGGGAAATGTAGGGTTGGAACCCCCACACAGAGTCCCCACTGGAGCACTGCCTAGTGGATCTGTGAGAAGAGGGCCACTGTCCTCTAAACCCCAGAATGGTAGATCCATGAACAGCTTGCTCTATGTGCCTGTAAAAGCCACAGACACTCAACAAGAGTCTATGAAAGCAGCTGGGAGGAGAGCTGTATCCTGTAAAGCCACAGGTACAGAGCTGCCCAAGGCCATGAAAGCCCACTTCTTTTATCAGTGTGATCTGAATGTGAGACATGGAATCAAACGAGATCATTTTGGAACTTTAAGATTTGGCTGCCCTGCTAGATTTCAGCTTGCATGGGGCCTGTAGCCCCTTTGTTTTGGTCAATCTCTTCCAATTAAAAAGGGTGTATTTACCCAATGCTTAAACCCCTATTGTATCTAAGAGGTAACTAACTTGCTTTTGATTTTACAGGCTCATAGGCAGAAGGGATTTGCCTTGTCTCAGATGAGACTTTGGGCGACTGCTGGAAGGGCATGATTGTGTTTTGAAATATAAAGACATGAGATTTTAGAAGGGCCAGGGGCGGAATGATGTGGTTTGGCTGTGTTCACAACCAAATCTTATCTCAAATTGTAGTTCCCATAATCACTATGTGTGGTGGGAGGAGCCCAGTGGGAGGTAATTGAATCATGGGGGCAGTTTCCTCCATGCTATTCTCATGAGAGTAAGTAAGTTCTCATGAGATCTGATGGTTTTATAAGGGACTCCCCCTTCATTCAGCTCTCATTCTTCTCCTTCCTGCTGCCATGTGAAGGACATATTTGCTTCCCCTTCCGTCATGATTGTAAGCTTCTTAAGGCCTCGCTAGCCCCACAGAACTGTGAGTCAGTTAAATCTCTTTTCTTTACAAATTACCCAGTCTCAGGCAGTTCTTTATAGCAGCTTGAGAATGGACTAATATACCTACTGTGGACTATGAGGCTTTTTGTACTTTTCATGCTGAATAAAACAAGATTCTGTCAAAAAATAGCAGTAAAATATTTGTTTTTTTGAAAAGAACACCATGAACTTATACCCTTATCTCTTTCAGTCTTCAGCATGGGCATGTTGGGTAGCAAAGGGGATATATCCTGCATTTACACACTTGCTTGGAGAAGTGAACTGACTTCCTCAATAAATAGTGGAGCTCTCTACAGTTCTGCACACTCTCATCTCCTGAAACCCATGAGTCTTGGCTCTTTTCAATCTCACAAAGCCAAGTGACTCCCTTAGCTTAGTGACTTACAACAGTGGGCTGGTGAATATTGAACAACAGGCTCTCTGAGCAGCTTTTCCTAATTTACATGGTGTGAATATTCCCACCTGGCTGATTTTAAACCATCAGCATGATGTCACTGAATGTAGACAGAAAGAGATGTGTGCACACTGGGTTCTCCTGAGCCTGAGGGTTCAATGACCCCATCAGGCAGACCACAGCCTAGACCCTGGTTGGGAGAGTGGAAATCCATTCTCTGGAAGTTCAGTCCACATGGTCAGTTATGGTGTGTCTTACATGAAGAGAATATTGAAGTCCTAATGCTCAGTACCTCAGAATGTTAACTTATTTAAAAATGAGGTCATTGTAGATGTAATTAGTTAAAATGCGGTCATACTGGAGTAAGGTGAGTTTCTAATTCAGTACGAATGGCATCCTTTTAAGAAGATAGCTAAGTGAAGACACAGAGACACAGGAAGAAGGCTACGTGCAGATGAGCAGAGAGATCAGAGTGATGCATTTTCAGACTGAGGAATTCCTGTAACTACCAGAAGCTAGAAGAGGCAAGGAAGTCTCATCCCCTAGGAGCTTCAGAGGTAGCGTGGCTCTGCCAACATCATGATCTCAAGCTTCCAACCTCTAGAACTGTGAGAAGATACATTTTGTTTGTTTCAATTTATTTAGCCACATTATGGCTGCTTTAGGAAACTAAAGGTCCCTGTGCTTTCTTATACCCTGTAGCCCCTGGTTTGAAATATGGCTGCCTTTGAGAAAAATCCTAATTTTGTGTGTTTTAAGGTTAAAGTGATCTCTCATTCCACTCCTTCCCCATTTAGACCATATCATAGGAATCTAGTGCAATTAGTTAAAATATAGGAGAATCCATTGCTTTATAGACCTAAGAAAGTTATATTAGTTAAACACATATTAGGTGTTAGGTACTATACCACCAGTTTTTCATGTATTGCCAAGTTTTTTTTTTTTTTTTTTAGCCTTCACAACAACCTGTGAATAGGTATAATTATCCTCATTTTACAAATGGGGAAACAGAAGCTCAGTGATGTTAATTAACTTGCCTGAGGTCACAGAGCTCGTGAAGGACAGCAGGGAAGACAACCCAGGTATGGTGAGCAGTCACAGATGCAACACCACATCTTAGCACTCCACCCTGTGGCTGATTTGTGGGAGTCCCAATAGGCTACAGCTGCACAAACACCTCAGTGAATGCTCCATCTGTGCCCAGAGATAAAATGGGATTTGAGGAAAGGAGGAAAGGTGGAGGGCAGTCAATTAAATAAGTAACCCTGCATCCCCTTGGTGAGCTGGTCCACATTGGGTGGTTGCCATTTCCATGTGGCAAATAACAATGAAGGATCCACAATGATATCACAATATGCTAACCTTAATTTTTCATGTGCGTACAGCACTCAACAGCTGTGACAAATTTTCTATTAAATGATTCTTGTCTGTTCGCAGGCTCTGGAGCCAGGCAGAGCTGGATTCAAATTCTAGCCCTGAACCTTATCAACAGTAAGCTCTTTAATCATTCATGAGTTGCTTCACTTCTACCTTTTATAACCTCATAGGGGTATTGGGAGGATTCAGTTAGGTGATAGGAGTGTGTGCAGTGCATAGATGGTGTCAAGGGAGAAACGCTGACTGCCAACTCCTTGGCTTCTTATGGAGTTACCCTCAATACTCTGACCTGTGCCACAGTTTTCCTCCCCACAGAGTGCATAGCCATGGTGGGAGACTCATGCTGGGAAACAGGAGAGAAGCAGATTGACCAAAAGTTCCAAGCATGTGCTTCAGTTTCCCCATCTGCCTCCCCTGGACGCACGCTGCACCACTCTGCATTTGTCATTCCTCTTATGGGTTGCATTGTGTGCCCACAAAGAACATGTTAAATTTCTAACCTCTGGTACCTGGCCACATATCGTATGTGGAAATTTGGATCTTTGCAAATTTGATCACGTTAAGATGAGGTTATTAGGATGGGTCCTTCCTCCAATATGACCAGCATCCTTCTAAGAAGAGAAAAACAACATCTGAAGACAGAGACACATGGGGAGAATGCAACATGGCCACAGAAAGAGGTTGAAATGCTACACCTTCAGGTCAAGGAAGCCCAGGGCTACCAGAAGTTGAAAGAAACAAGGAAGGATCTTTCCCTAAGAGCTTACAAGGGAGCATGGTCCTGCTAACACCTTGATTTCAGATTTTTATTCTGCAGACCTGTGAGAGAATAAATTTCCCTTGTCTAAGCCACCAAGTGTGTGGTATTCTAAAGCAGCCCTGGGAAACAAATATTCCCCACCAACATGCATGTTACCTTGTGTTACTGAATGAATGAGTGAATAAAGGAATGAGTGCCTCTGTGTGTGGTTGCTCTTAGCCAGAATGGAGATGGGGGCTGTTACAGAACACAGAAGTGTTTTTCTGTTAACACCTTAGGTGAATAAGTGTAGGTAGGGTACTATGAAATAGGAAAAGACAGGGGAGGGAACCAGTGTACATTGAGTACATCCTATGTGTTTGTTCCTCCATCACATGCATTGCAAATGTCTCCTTTAGTCTGTGAACCCTGTAAGGTGGGTGTTGTTATTCTAGTTTTCTAGATGGGAAAACTTTAGTTAGAGAGAGTCGACTCTCAGATTAAAGTCTGACAGGGAGCAAGGGGCTGAGCAAATTCCAAACAGAGGTCAGTCTCATTCCAACACCCACCTGTGATATTTCTACTTGATGCAAAGTGATTGAGGCAATAAAAATCAAGTTGTGATAGGTAAAATTTCAGACAGAGGTGGCTGTTATCAGTGATCATTGCACTTGTTCTGAAATGAGGAGAAAGGAGAGTCTTGATGGAGGCACCTGGTTAAGGAATAGAGAGGCAGCATAGCAGAGTTTATGTGGATGGACCTAGAGCCATTCTACCCGGGTTCTGGTGCCAGCTATCTCCACATTAACTAGCTGAGTCCCTTTGCTACTTTACTCCTTTTATGTTTAGGTTTCCTGGCATTGCAGTAACAGGGGCAGAGACCGTAGGGCTGTCGTCGGGCACTAAATGATCATCACAAAAGAAGTTAGAACCGAGCTTGCTACATAGTGAACATGGCAAAGTGCTTGTTGCTGCTTCTTTTTTTTTAATGATTACTTAAAATGTGACCCGTGCCAGGTCTCCTCCTCCCCATAAAAGCACAATGATACCACCAGCATGAATGACTGTCTTCTTTGTGTGGCTCTCAGGACATCTTGCTGATCTGGTCTCTGCCTCAATGCTGTCCAAAACTCGAACCAAGCTGAAATATTATGTTTCTAATTAGAGAACTGAATGCCATGTTGGTTCCTAGTACCTTTCGTGAAGCTTTTTGGCTGTAATGTTTCACAGCTGCTAATAAGGAAACAATCCGGAGGAGAATTTGTAGTTGTGACTTTTAGCACTGATTCAAAATATGTCTCTCGGGTCTCTAGTGTGTGCGTATTTCTCTCTCTCATCACTGAAGGGTATGGGAATGCTCCTTTCGGAGCAAGTGCACAAGCCTCACACCCAGCTGTTTCTTGTTCCCAGGAGGACTGTCTTTCTCTGGGAAACTCTCTAAATTCTGAAATAATTATCCTGGGGTCCCCTGTGTAAATCATGTAAACTGAGAAACTGTTACTTAAACCCAGGTGGTCAAGCTGTCCTTGACCGTGTTCCTGAGGCAGAGGAGAAATGAATTCAGTGTGACATGCTTTGGGGGCATTTTAGGATGCTTTATCCATTTTTAAATTCTGGTGACTATATTTCTAGGACTGCGATGACCTGCTGTCACCTAACTAGCCAACCATATTTCGTTCCTCTTCTGGGATGTGCTTATCAGAGAGAGAGCAGACCCAACAGATAGAACCAGTTCAGCTTTGAGGCTTTTGCTCATTGAATGTTGTGTATGGTAGTCATATTACTATTAGGGAGCAAGGACTGCAATTCTCCCTCTCAAATGATATTGTTGACTTTCTGGTCCTGGGGGAAAACCCAAAGCCACCTTTATATGTTTTTATTTTAGGACTTGTATGCTTGAAGTTAAGATTTTCAAACACAAGATCTCTTATTTAAATGCCTCCCCAAAATTTACAACTATGCAAAACTTGCTGGATTTGGGAAGGAGGGAAAGGCAAGTCTGCATTGGATATGTAGTATATTTGAGAGCTGGATTAAAATGTGAGGATATAATAAAAAATACAGAATAAGAATTATAGTAATGTTCTCCAGAGAAACAGAAAAAATAGTTATATATACACATTATATAGACATACCTTAAAATATAATGTGTGTACGCATGTACACGCATATATACATATACATACACACACAATTATGGTATATAGGGTATACAAATAGGGTGTATACCCTATTTTTCTGCTTCTCTCTCCCTCTTATATGATTATCATATGTGCCCCATATGATTATGGAGATTGAGAAGTCCTATCATCTACAGTCTGCAAACTGGAGATCCATCATAGCTGCTGATGTAATTCAGTCCAAGTCTGAAGATTTGAGAACCAGGGGGGCTGATGGCCTAAATCCCAGACCAAAGGCAGAAGACTTATATCTCAGCTCAGGCAAGCTGGCAGAAAGCAAAAGAATTGAATTCCTCCTTCCTCTGCTTTTTTGTTCTTTTCAGGCCCTCAGAAGATTGGATGATGCCTACCCAATTGGGAAGGTGTTCTAATTCACAGAGTCCACTGATTCAAATGCTAATCACATCTAGAAACACTGTTACAGACACACCCCAAAATAATGTGCAATCGAGGACCCCATGGTTTAGTCAAGTTGACACATTAAAATTAACCATCACAATAATAATAAAAGCTCCAGGGAAGGAAAATAGTCTACAAGAATGTTATGATCACAAATCAAATAAATATTTAAAAAGCGTAGATTTTAAAACATGAATTTCATGCAATAGGTAGAAAAAGATAAATACAATGAAATAGAATTTATAAATATAACGAACATATGCGCATATAGAATGCAAGCACATACACTTCTATCTTCATAGCTGACACACTCACAAAATAAAAGTGTTATGTTCTGCCAATTAAATAAATTTTAAAAAGGTTTGATGAATACTTTTCTGTGCCTTCTTTTTTCATTTTAATTTAATATATATTGTAGATATTTTTATATTAGCATATACCATTCTCTTTATATCATTCTAGGACATTCTTTTTAATGGCTTCATGGTATTTATTATATAAATGTACCATAATTTATGTATACATCATCTATTAATGAACATGCAGATTATTTTCAGTTTGGAGCATTTTATGTTTTAAATTTCTTTTCCAAGCAGTACTCCAATGAATATTTTTAGCCATACATCCTTGTGTGCCTCTGCGGGTATATCGGTACACAGAAATTCTTTAGAGCAGAATGTCTGAATTCAAGGGTGTTTTATAATAGATATTGATCTTTTGCCAAACTGACCTTCAAAAATGTTATGCCAATTTATACTCTCATTATCAGTGTGTAAATAAATATTTCCTCCAAATCTTGCCAAATCTATGTTTTGAAATCCCTTTTACTCATTGCCAATCTGTTAGGTAAAAATAACTATATCCTGCTGTTTTTATTTGCATTTATTAAATCACTGAGTGAGGTTAGGCTTCTCTTTATATAATTCTAAGCAATTTATGTCTTTTCTGAACCGAACACTTAATAGGTGAACAATAAATATTTGTGGAACAGTTATATATGCTGCTTATTATTTCCTTCATTATTAGTTTGAATGAATTCTTTATGGAGTGATAAATTAACATACTTTGATATAGTTGTTATAAGCTTTTTTTTTCTGTTTTCTATTTGTCTTTTAATTTTGTGTGTGAATTTTTGGTGGGGAGACTTTCAGAAATTTTTTACTTTGTAATGTAATCATATTTATTATTTTTAAATAATTTATAGTTTTTGAATATTGCTTAATGTTCTATTCCTCTAAATAAACACGATGCTCCTAATAGGCCTCCTTTTCTGCCTCTGTCAGTTCCTTGTGTCATTCCCAAGTTGTCCTGTTGCTAATAGGTTTTCTTTTGCTTATCAGCCTCTTCTCATCCTCTCTGCCTGTATTTAGGGAAATCAGGTGAATTCTACTTGCTCATGGAAGCTTTGTAATGTGGTACATGCAGAAGTGACTCTTTATATGTGGTATTGTGGGAACACAGTTTGAGCCTCAGAACATTCTGGAAAGTATCCTGGAAATAGAAAACTACTGCTACAGAGGGTATTAAATGCCAGATTAAGGAAACTGTTTTATCTCCCATAGGAGTTAGAGCAGGGCTCACTGGTCTTAGCATTTTATGTTAGGTACTAGCTCTAGGCAGGAAGAAGGATATTAAAAGTAATTGATTGATCTTGCTTGATGGACTCTCTTATGGGAATCCCTAATTAGACATTTTTTGGGTGGGTTACTTCTCCATCTGATACCCCTTGTCCATGGTTTGGGCAGACCCAGAGCCTTGCTGATCTTGCAGGGCTCTCCCAAGTGTGGCCTGAGGAAAACAGGCTGTGGTGGATTGGCCTGCTGCTAGGCAAGGTTAAGCGAGTCCTCTGACAGACATATGCCTGGGTCTCTCAGTGGGAGCTGGTGCTGCTGTCCACTCCACTGCTTCCTCTCTGCTTATGATAATAGCATTCTTTCACTTGAGGACTGACTTTTCCCTCTCTGTTGTATTACTCAAAAGGGCAGATAACACTAGCGAGGATAAAAATTGGAATCTTGACTGAAGACCCACAGGCACCCAGGGCTCTTGGATCTTTCCACAATGAGAACATCAATGTCAGCTTCCCCATTCCTGAACCCCTTCAGTACATCCCAGGTGTCTGAGATTGTTCAGACTTCCCATGGCCCTACATGCCACCACAGTAACCATCCGATAAACACTTTTCTACCTTCTTTTAAGTTACAGTCAGGTTCTGCTGCTAGCTTTCTAGAATCTTAGCAGATGCAAGAGCTCACCAGTGTCAGTGGATACATGGAGAGGAAGACAAACCCCTGGCTGTGCTCAGTGCGTCATTATTTTGGGGAGCTCTCTATGTCAATTTGAGGCCATAGAAGGCCTTTCATGAATTCTAGACCACAAAGCTGGGAAGACTGGGTTCCCTTACCATATCAGCAAATTGAGTTTCTTGGAGGGTTGAGGACTTGTTCGGAAGGAAGGAGTCTATGACAATTTTTTATAAGATGGTGAATTTGCCCAGGCTGATTGTGAGCTGATTTTTGGGACTCTTGCTGCTTTCTTGGCATCAGAACCAGGAAGCTCTCATCTGTTTGTGATTACAAGGCTCAGCGTGCCCCACTAAAGGACCCCTGGTGCCTTTCCTCTTCCGAAACACATTCAGCACATTTTTAGAAAGCACACTGAGAAGCCCTGCCTGAGAAAGTGACTACACACTGCTTAATATTCTGAAAACATAAATAGCTGCTGAGAAGCCAGTCATAAACTGTTTGGGAAAGCTGACTTGGCACTGGGAGAAAGCCAGCTGTTGTTGGCATTTGATTGGCAGAGATTATAAAATTCCTTGCCATGTCAGGATTGTCAATGAACACATATTAAGCTTGTTCCCATCTTACATGCTGAAGCGTTCTGGTTAAGTTTGTGCTCTTTTGGACATTTGGAGAGATAAGCTGTGTTAGGATGGATGCATCTCTCCTGGTACCATATGTTCTGGATTGAATTATGACCCCTCAAAAGATACATTGAAATCCTAACCAACAGTAGTTCAGAATGTGACCTCATTTAAGAAATAGTTTCTTTATAGTTATCATTAGTTAAGATGAGGTCATACTGAAATAGGATGGGCCCTTATTCTGATAGGACTGGTGTCCTTATCAGAAGAGGGAAGAAACACCCAAGGACAATGCCATGTGATGACTAATGCAGAGATTGAAGTGGTCCAGCTGCAAGCCATGGAATATCAAGGATTGGTGGGGGCCAACACCAGACACTAGGAAAGGCAAGGAAGGATACTCCTTTACACATTTCAGGGGGAGGGGGCCCTGCTGACATCCTGATTTTGGATTTTTAGCCTCCAGAACTATAAAGCAAATGATTTCTATTGTTTTAAGATGCCCATTTGAGATACTTTGTATTAGAAGCCCTAGGAAACTGATATGCCATGGTTCTAACCATCTCCCTGCCCTGCATCAGATTGGACCTCTCATTCCTATTCTTTCATTCGTTTGTTCATTGAGCATCATTAAACATTGACCATATTTTGGATTCAGTTTTGAGTGCTGGAAATACATGATTGGAGGCCACAGTCCCTACTCTCAAGGATCTGAGAAACTTGGGAGAAAATAGACATACATCTACCAACAGATGAGTCCTGCTGTGCCTCAGATTCTTAGCATTTGTCCTCATTTATCGAACTGTAAGTTAGGATGTGTGTGTGTGTTTCACATTGATCTAAACTCCTCAAAACCTATTCTTTTTCTTAACTGTTTTATCATGAAAACTTTTGAATAAATATACAAATTAAACTGCATTAATCACCCTTAAAGTTAGTGCCTGGATTCAATGACTGTTAACATTTTGTCATATTGAGTTTTAAAACCTGTGTTTTAATTTCTTCACATATATTGTATTCTATAAGAGGTTATATATTGTATTCCATAAGACTACAAGCTCTTGAATCAACCTTTCTGAGTTCCAGTCCTAGCTTGGCCATCCAGCTGTGTGTCTTCAGGCACATTCCTACCTTCTCTGCTTTAGTTACCTCATCCATTAAACGGGAATAGTAACAATACCCAGCTCATGGGGATGTTGTAAGCAAGAAATGCATCCACATGTAACAAGTAATTAAAACAGTGCCTTTCAACATGTGAGCACTCAATAAATATTAGTTATTTTAATAATCTACTAGAGTTCTTGGAAAACAGTAGTTGTGTCTTATTCTCCCAAGTGGGGCTGGAGTGATCCTTATGTAGGTGAATTATGGGAGGAGCTTGACCTTATTTGATTCATTCTCCAGCTTTTCTTCCTTTAAGGCAAGTACATTTCTGTACCCTTTGAAGCAGTACCTGGCACATACATGGCTCATGAGAAGCATTCAATAGATAGCTTGCTGAATGAATCATATCTTAACATGTTGCTGTTTGTTCATTCATGTATTCACCTACTCATTTGGCAAATATATATTGAGCATCCTTTCTGTGCTAGGCATTGAACTTTGTACTGAGGCCTAATTGATGAATAAGACAAAGTCGCTTTTACCAAGAAACTTAAACTTGGTCTCATTGATATTTGATTTTGAATTCATCTTCAGTTTTGTATATAGCTCATTTTATTAGCTAGATTATAAAATCCTTGTGACTGGGACTGATTTCTACTTCTCTTTTATTAAAGGCAAGAGTCATGAGAAGGTTAGCATACATGAAAGCACGACTTTAGAATCACATAAAAATGACAAACATCAAAACTTTTCCATTATGTTGACAACAAATGTTTTACTTTGCCTATCTTTATCTTAATATCTTTCTGTGTCAGTAGGAATATTATTCACCTGGATGTTTTAAGAGTGAATAAGACAGTGTCATGAGTTCATTAGATAAAATTGATTTGAAATTAATTCAATTCAATGAAATTGAATTAAAGAATGAAGTAATAGTATATTCTCAGTGAAAATGTTACTTTTTCATCTGCTTCCACTTTCTTTCCAGAAATGGTAAATTTGAGGATATTGTATAAGAGGTTGATTTGTTACTTTTACAATTTTCTGGCAATTGGATGTCTGATTCTTAGAGTACTTGTTAGAATTGTTAATGGCTGAATAGTGCTCCCCATCCCCACTCCAACAGTGATATGTTGACATTCTAAATCCCAGTACCTCAGGATATAACCTTATTTTGAGATAGGATGTTTGCAGAGGTAATCAAGTTAAAATAACATTCTGAAGGTGGGCCTGAATTCAATACGACTAGAGTTCTTTAAAAAGGGGAAATTTGGAGACAGACACAGACACGGGCAGAATGCCATGGAACAAATTCTTTCTCGCAGTCGTCAGAAGGAACCAACCCTTCCAACACCTTAATCTTAGACTTGTAGCCTCCAGGATTGGGAGATAATAAATTTCTGTTACTTAAGCTACTCACAGGAGTAAAATCTAAACTTCAAAACGTTCTGGTGAAAAACAATCCAATGGAGAGTCTATGAGCTTATCTACAACAATAACAAAAAATTTTTGAAAACAAAAGCAGATGTAAAGCCGGGAAAAATTTCCTCACTATTAAAAATTTCTTCTTGTTTTGGACAGGACACTAAGGGAAAAATGAATGATTTTTCTCACAGTCTCTGTACATCTGTTTTTCTCTGGAAGGTGCGGTTTCTGCTGTGTTTGTGTTCTGAGTAGGGCGAGTGTAAGTTACATGTCTCCATTCTGGTACTACGGGAGAAATGTCTGGCTGTCACAAGATGACATAAGAGCAAGTTAAAATGACAATAATTTAATAGCAAATCTTCCAATCATTTTAAAATTTTAACCCAGATGATAATTCTAAGTCCCAGCTAGGCATTGTGTTGTGATAAGAACACACAAGATGCGAATTTAAAGTAAGTATATTTCAGCTCTGCAGTGGCCATTTACAGCCATATGACCTTGGGCAACCTGTTCAAAATGCCTCCGCTTCAGTTTTTAAAACTACAAACTAGTGGTAAAAATAATATTCACTTACTCATCGATTTATGTATTCACTAAGTGTTGAGCATGTGCTATATGCGATTATACTCTAAGCACTGAAAATATAACAGTAGACAAGACAGCAAGGTCTGTGACATCTCGGACTTTACATTTTAGTTGCAGAGACAGGCAATGGGTTACTAAACGTAATTCAGAGAATGACATGAACCCTGAAGAAAAGGGGTGGAGCATCACTGGGAGGTAGAGAGCTAAATGATGAGTAGAGGTCAACCTATACCAAGTATAGAGGACTAGTATTTCAGTCAGAGAAACTGGAAAATGTCACATGTCTGATGCTAGAGTTAATGTGGTTGGTATAAAGACAGCAAGAAGCCCAGGGTGGCTAGAGCATGGAAATCAAGGAGAGACACATGGGTGCTGAGATAGGAGAGAGAGACAGGGGATGAATCATGCCGACAAAGGTAAGGTGTTTGGATTTTATTCTGAGTACATCAGGAAGCCATTGAACTATTGAATTAATATATTTAATTTTCCCTCTAGCTACTAGGTGGGCAAGTTTGGAAGTATGGATGCCAGTTCTGGGAAGACTCTATTATCTAGGCTCTAGAAATAGAGATTGTGTGTGATCAATTTTAAGACATGTTTGAAGCTAGATCGAAAGGACTCATTGATGTATTAAGCAGTAAAATAGAGAAATAGAAATGTCATCTGAAGCTTTGGATTGAGCAACTGTTATTGAATGGATTGTGTGTCTCTCTATGTCCAGCATTTATATGTTGAAGTTCTAGCCACAGTACCTCAGGATGTGACTGTATTTGGAGACAAGGTATTTCAAGAGGTGATTAAGTTAAAATGAAGCCCTTAAGGTAGGCCCTAATCCAATATGACTGATAATCCTTATAAAAAAAGGAAATTTGTACATATAGGAAGATACCAGACATGTGCGTGTGCACAGATAGATGACCATGTGAAGACATAAGGAGAAGTCTGCTGTCTGCAAGCCCAGGAGAGAGATATCAGAAGAAACTGAAGGTGCAAACACCTTGATCTTGAATACCTAGCCTCGAGAATCAAGAACGAATAAATCTTTGTTAAGCCTCCAGTCTCTGCTATTTTGTGTTGGCAGCAGTAGCAAACTAATAAAACAACTGAGTAGTACTGGTGCCATGTATTAAAAGAAAACGGAGAGCAGACACAGGAGGTTTGAATATGTGTGTGTGTGGTGGGGGAGGGGGTGGTGGTGGTGGTGGTGGTGGTGAGAAATCAAGGGTTCTGAACTGATCTTGTACAGACTGAGATACCTATTAAACATCCAGCTGGGGACTCCTGAAGGCAATGAGACTCGTAATTTTGGTGCTTGGGAGGACTCAGCATATACAGTAGTTCCACTTTATTTTGAGAAGGAAGGGAGAGAGAAAGAGAGGGAGAGAGGCCATATTTACATAATTTTATTATAGGATACTGTTATACTTGTTTTCTTTTATTATTATTGTTGTTAATTTCTTACTGTGCCTAATTTATAAATTAAACTTTATCATAGGTACAAGAGACTGAATAAGAAAAAGCTTTCTGTATAAGAAAAAGCATAGTCTATATAGGATTTGGTGCTATCCATGGTTTCAAGCATCCGCTGGGAGTCTTGGAACACACTCCACATGGATGAGGGGGCACTACTGTAGATGGTATTTACGGTCATGGTGAGATCACGAGGGAGGCCATGGAGAGAGAAGCATGAGGACCACGCCCTGAGGCACTGCAAGATAGACATGCAAAAGAGACTGCTCAGGTGTCACTGGTGAGCTAGAAGGAAAGAGTAGGAAAGGGGTGGTGCCCTGAAAACCAAGTGAAGGAATTATTTAAGGAGAGAGGAAGGAACCAACTCTGTCAAATGCTGTGGCGATCTGGAATAAGGTGAAACAGAAAATTGGTCACTAAAGTTGGCAACATGAAGGTTGTTAATGACCTTGAAAGAGTAGTTTTAGTGATTTGTTAAGGAAGTTTGTATTTGAAATGGGCTGAAAGGAGAATGGAAGAAACTGAAATCGTGCAGAGACAACTCTTTTGAAGAGTTATTTTTAAGAGAAGCAAAGAAAGGGGGAGGTAGCCTAAATGAGATGCGGGGGTTAGTGGAAATGTTTTTGTTAAGATGGGGAGGGATAGCATGGGGAGAAATGCTGGATATAGTATACACATAAAGTAAAATAAAAAAAACTTAAAAAAAAAGATGGGTTTTGTTATGGCATCTTTGAATGCAGTTGGGATTAGTCTAGCAGGTGGAGGGCCGTAAAGGTTCAGGTTATGAGAAAAAAATAGCTTTAGAAGTAAACTCATTTAATAGATGAGAAAAGATAAATCCAGATTTTTAAAAAAATAGCTCCAGATAGGCAGGTCACTCACTTTAGCAGGAAGTAAGGCAAAATGCACAGGTACACATAGAGATAGGGTGGCAGATTCCATTTTATGGAGCAAAGGGAGCCCACATTTGCATATGTTTTCTCAGTTTAATAAGAAATGCAGTCACCAGCTGACAGTGTTTCTCTCAAGGAAATACTGAATTTCCCTGAAATGGGGAAATGAAAAATTACCATATTTGAAAACATCGGAGAAGATATACAATGATCACTGAGAGAATGAAAAAGTAAATTTATTAAGCCTATAAGTTAGGGTGATTAAGCAGAGTTGAGTAACCACTGGATCTTTGTTTGGTGTTTGAAATTTTACTTTTATTTTAAGTTCAGGAGTACATGTGCACATTTGTTACGTAGGTAAACTTGTGTCATGGGGGTTTGTTGTACAGATTATTTCATTACCCAAGTATTAAGCCTAGTACCCATCAGTTATTTTTCCTGCTCCTTTTCCTCCTCCCACCCTTCACCCTCAGAAGGGCCCCAGTGTGTGTTGTTCCCCTCCTTATGTCTACATGTTCTTATCTTTTAACTCCCACTTACTAGTGAGAACCTGTAGTATTTGGTTTTCCATTTCAGTGTTAGTTTGCTAAGGGTAATGGCCTCTGGCTTCATTCATGTTTCTGCAAAGGACATAATCTCATTCTTTTTTATGTCTACATAGTATTCCATGGTGTATAAGTACCACATTTTCTTTATCCAGTCTACCATTGATGGGCATTTAGGTTGATTCCATGTCTCTGCTAGTGTGAATAAACACGTGTGCATGTGTCTTTATGACAGAACAATTTATATTCATTTGGGTCTATACCAATTAGATTTCTGGGTTGAATGGTGGTTCTGTTTTTTGGTCTTTGAGGAATTGCCACACTGTCTTCCACAATGGCTGAACTAATTTACACTCCCACCATTCGTGTATAAATGTTCCTTCTCCATAACCTTGCCAGTATCTGTTATTTTTTGACTTCTTAATGATAGCCATTCTGGCTGGTGGGAGATGGTATCGCACTGTGGTTTTGATTTGCATTTCCCTAATTATCAGTGATATTGAGCTGTGCACACAGCTCAGGCCTGCCCAGCTTCTTATGGGCAAGCCACTGTCCCACTCTCATCTCCCTGAGCTATTGGGCTCTGCGGACACAGGAAGGGCCAGGCTGAGCCTCTGCTTGCGTTTGTCCTCCGCTGCTGTCTTTCCAGCAGGCCCCAGGGAAGGGTGCTTCCCACTGCTGCTGTTACCAGTTCTCCACGTCAACTCTCATGGATGCACAGATCCCTGTGGTCCGCCATTGCTGACACACACACACACACACACACACGCACACACATTGTATAAGTGGCACTGAACACATGACTCACTTAAGTCAGGGCTGAGGGTAGATTGTTGTTTTTTGTTTTTTGTAATTTCCTACTAGTATTCAGATAACTTTGAGGGCAGGGATGGCAATGTGGGTACAGGGGAACATGTCATTGTGATGACTTTTTTGAAATTGATTAGAAACAATACATCCTTTCTGAGATATTTACAATATTATTTAAAAAAATGAAAATGGTTGTACAAAAATTGTTCTCTCATTGCTCACTGTGCTCCAGGCACTCTGGCCTTTTCACTTGTTGAACATATTCCTTGGGCATATTCCAGCCTCAAGGATTTTGTATTTATGATTGCTTCTGCTTGGAACTCTTTTGATATGTTTTTGGCTCTGTGTCTCCATCGAAATCTCATCTTGAATTGTACTCCCATAATTCCCATGTGTTGTGGGAGGGACCCAGTGGGAGATAATTTGAATTATGGGGGCAGTTTCTCCCCCTCCTCTTTTCTTGATGGTGAATAAGTCTCACAAGATCTGATGGTTTTATCAGGGGTTTTTGCTTTGCTTCTTCCTCATTTTTCTTTTGCTGTGGCTGTCTAAGAAGTACCTTTAATCTCCTGCCATGATTCTGAGGCCACCCCAGTCATGTGGAACTGTAAGTCCAATTAAACCTCTTTTTCTTCCCAGTCTCTAGTATGTCTTTACTAGCAGCATAAAAATGGACCAGTAGAGTAAATTGGTACCTGTAGAGTGGAGCGTTGCTGAAAAGATACCTGAAAATGTGGAAGTGACTTTGGAACTGGGTATCAGGTAGAGTTTGGAACAGTTTGAATGGCTCAGAAGATAGAAAAATGTGGGAAAGTTTGGAATCTCCCAGAGACTTGTTTAATGACTTTGACAAAATGCTTATAGTGATATGAACAATAAGGTCCAGGCTGAGGTGGCCTCAGATGGAGATAGGGAACTTATTGGGACCTGGAGCAAAGGTGACTCTTGTTATCTCTTAGCAAAGAGACTAGTGGCATTTTTCCCCGGCCCTAGAGATTTGTGGAATTTTGAACTTGAGAGAGATGACTTAGGGTATCTGGCAGAAGAAATTTCTAAGCAGCAAAGCATTCAAAAGGTGACTTGGGTGCTGTTAATAGCACTTCGCTTTAAAAAGGAAACAGCATAAAAGTTCAGAAAATTTGCAGCCTTACAATGCAGTAGAAAAGGAAAACCCATTTTTTGAGGGGAAATTCAAACTGGCTGCAGAAATTTGCATAAGTAACAAGGAGCTGAATGTTAATCTAGACAATGGGGAGGTCTCCAGGTCATGTCATATGTCTTCATGGCAGCCCCTCTCATCACAGACCCAGAAGCCTAGGAGAAAAAAAATTGTTTTGGGGTCTGGGCCCAGGGTCCCATGCTGTGTGCAGCCTAGCAACTTGCTGCCCTGCATCCAGGCTGCTCCAGCCATGGCTAAAAGGTGGCAGGTACTGCTCCAGCCGTGGCTAACAGGTGCCATGGTTTCAGAGGGTGGAAGCTCCAAGCCTTGGCAGCTATTACATGGTGTTGAGCCTGCGGGTGCACAGAAGTCAAGAATTGAAGTTCGGAAACCTTCATCTAGATTTCAGAAGATCTATGGAAATGCCTGGATGCCCAGACAAAAGTTTGCTTCAGGGGCAGGGCCCTCTTGGAGAATCTCTACTAGGACAATGCAGAAGGGAAATGTGGGGTTGGAGCCCCCATACAGAGTCCCTACTGGAGCACTGCCTAGTGGAGCTATGAGAAGAGGGCCACTGTCCTCCAGACCCCAGAATGATAGATCCGCCAAGAGCTTTCACTGTGTACCTGGAAAAACTGCAGACACTCAATGCTAGCATGTGAAAGCAGCCAGGAGTGGGGCTATACCCTGTAAAGCCACAGGAGCAGAGCTGCCCAAGACTATGAGAACCCACCTCTTACATCAGCGTGACCTGAATGTGAGACATGGAGTCAAAGGAGATCATTTTGGAGCTTTAGAATTTGACTGCCCTGCTGGATTTCAGACTTGCGTGGGGCCTGTAACCTCTTTGTTTTGTCCAATTACTCCCATTTGGAATGGTTGTATTTAACCAATACTTGTACCTCCATTGTATCTAGGAATTAACTAGCTTTCTTTTGATTTTACAGGCTCATAGGTGGAAGGGACTTGCCTTGTCTCAGATGAGACTTTCGGTTGTAAACTTTTGGGTTAATGCTGAAATGAGTTAAGACTTTAGGGGATGTTGGGAAGGCATGATTGGTTTTGAAATGTGAGGACGTGAGATTTGGAAGGGCCAGGGGCAGAATGATATGGTTTGGCTGTGTCCCCACCCAAGTCTCAACTTGAAATGTACTCTCATGATTCCCATGTGTTGTGGTAGATCATTTGAATCATGGGGGCAGTTTCCTCCATAATGTTCTTGTGGTAGTGATAAGTCATTTATCAGGGGTTTCTGCTTTTGCTTCTTCCTCATTTTCTCTTGCCGCCACATATGCACCTATGCAACAATCTTGCATGTTCTTCACATGTACCCCAAAACCTAAAATGCAATAAAAAAAAAAGAAGTGCCTTTTACTGTAAGTCCAATTATAGCTCTTTTTCTTTCCAGTCTTGGATATGTCTTTATCAGCAGCATGAAAATGAACTAATATATCTCTTTACCTACAGAAATTCATGACCTGCTTTGTCATCTGTGACCTTGTTCAACTCTCAGCTTCTCAGTGTGGCCTTCCTTTAATATACTATTAAAAATTGACACAAATTTACCTCCTATCAAAAAGAAACCCTGCCTAACCCCTTCCAGCTTTGCTTTTATCCATAAATTATATAAATGTGCATGTGTATGTATGTGTGTCGTAAATATATGTTTGTATACATGTTTCCATTAAAATACATGCTAAATGAAGACTGGGATATCAATTTATTAATCTATTTGTCTATTACTGTAAACAAATAGCTGAAGCTGTGCCTCACACAAATAGACCCTCTAAAAATATTTGTTGAGTAAAAAATAAAACTTATGGTGAAAGAAATAATGTTAGAGAAGAAGGCAGGAATGCAGATGCTAATATCACCAATGAAGAAAGAACAGTGATCAGGAGAGCATCGGATGAGAGCGCCATGGCTGTGCTGGAGAAGAGTGGTTATTAAGTGAAGTGCACTTCAGGAGGAGTTGGAGTTCTTGGTGGGGGCAAGTGAGGAGACACAATCTGAAAGGGCCAACAGGAGCAAACAGAATATTCAACTTGACCTTTTGATCTTGTGGTATGTGTACCCTGAAGACAGTAACTGAAACATAGAGAGAAGAGGTAGAGGACATTGGGGAGGATTTGGTTGATGGATAACAGACAGGTCCAGAGGGCAGAATGTGATGGGAATTCAAAGTCAAACAGCCATTTTGAAAAACAATTTGATAGTTTCATATACAGTAAGATATACACGTTATGCAGCCCGACAATCCCACTCCTAGGTATTTGCCTAACAGAAATGAAAACATATGTCTATACAGAGATTTTTCTGTTCATAATAGCTTTATTCATAATAACTAAAAACTGGACATAACCCAAATGTCCATCAACTGATAGAGAAACAAATTGTGATGTATTTATTCAATTGAATAATATTCATAAATGAAAGGGAAAATAGTATTGACACATGAAATAACATGGATAAATCTCAAAAACATTATGCCAAGTAAAAGAAGCCAGACACAAAGACTATACACTGTATGACTCTGTTTACATGAAATTATCAAACAAAAGGCAAAACTACAGTGACAGAAAGCAGATTACTGGTTGCTAAAAGCTGGGGTCGAGTAGGAGATCGACTACCAAGGAACATGAGGTTGCTTTTTGGGGCATTGGAAATGTTCTAAATCATAAGGGTAGTGGCAGTTGCGTGACTGTATTTATTTTTCAAAATTTCTAATTTTACACTTAATAGTGGTGGATCTTACTGCATTAAATTACACCTAAATTGATTAAAATAATTAACATATTTATGTTTTCATTTACTGTGTGTCTCAGTCCTAGAATCAAAAAGATATGCTTCTTGAAGGCAATATCAAAACCAGTATTCTCTCTCTCTCTCTCTCTTTTTTTTTTGTTAGAAAAGATCTCTGTCACCCAGGCTGGACTGCAGTAATCGTGGCTAACTGCAGCCTCAATCTCCTGGGCTCCAGTGATCCTCCCGCCTCAGCCTTCCAAGTAGCTGGGGCTACAGGCACATGCCACCATGCCTGGCTAATTTCTTCCCGTATTTTTTGTTTTCGTAGAGACAGAGTTTGGCCATGTTGCTCAGCCTGGTCTTGAACACCTGGGATCAAATTATCTACCCACCTCAGCCTCCCAAAAAATTCAGTATTCTTGGTGTGTAATAGGTTACAAATATTTATCGAGTGAATATGTTTCATGCTTCTAACAATAGCCTCAAACTCATATTTCTGCGATTAAATCTAGTATTCATCATTTACTATTGGCATCAGCTTGGACAAAATACTTAGCATTTCTAAGCACTGGTGTTATATAAAATGTTGGGATTAAAAATAAAATTTCTTCCATAGAGTTATTATGAAAATGAAACAATAATACACAGGCATAATGTGCTTGCAGCTCTATCAGGCATATCTATATATGCTAACTGTACCATAATCATACAAATTGGTCAGAATTATTTTATATGACTTTATGTTATCTCAATTGCCTATGACTATTAATTACGTCTATTATTATTGTACATTTCCTAAGACTAGAGACTTTGCATGTATTTTTTGCATTCTTCTGATTGCCTGTAAGTTGTAGCACACAATAAGTACTCACTTAACATTGAAGACTCCTTGATTCTTTAAATGTTTGAGAACCATCTTTTCTCATGCCTTGGGATATTTATATGTGTTATCGCCCTTTCCTGGAAATGTTACCTACATCCTCATATACATGCACACACTCACTAATGACTTTTGTACTTTTTGTTTAGGTCTAAGCACAGTTTCACAGCAAAAAAGTCCCTGACTTCCCAAAAAAATCAGATTGCTTTGGTTTTACTTTTATGGTACTCAATACTCAACTTCTTGACAGAAAGGAGAAATTGGGGATGGAGAAGGCAGTTAGCTGGAGTTACCACGTTGGAAAAAAGTTGTTTTTTTGAGGGGAATGGTTTATTTTATTAATTTTATTTTAACTTACTTTGCGTTGAAGTTCCAAACCTGGGCTAAATTCCATGTGGTTCAAGAGTAACCACCAGATGGGAAGAGAATATAGATAAGCTTGTTCAGTAAGGGAAGGAAAAATCCAAAGGAGGTTATTTCCATAGACACATCAACTTCTAAGTAAGGTAAGTGAGCTAACTTATGCAATGGTTGTGTTCGGAGACAGTAACTGGCAAGAAGCTATGAAATGTGCTTCTTCTACCCTGTTATTCATTTGCTCGGGAATCTGCAGTTGCTCCTTTTTAATTATGGTCAAATTTTTAGACTGGTGTTCAAGGTCTTTTTGTAGTATATATATACACACACACACTTTTTCTAGTATTCTGTTTTCTTGTATCCAAAGAGGACTTCATTCCATTTCCTTATGATATAGGCTCAAAGTTGGTTGTTTTTCTCACGTGTCCAGTTCCTGAGCATCAACTACTCTTTTTGAAAAATCTATTCTGATTTTCATATCCTTCTCATTGCTTAAGAACTCTACTTCAATAAACAGTTTAAAATGCATGAAGATGTCTAATAGTTAGGCTTGAAAAAAGTTGTTTGAAATAAAAGTACAATTACACATCCTAATTATTTCTTATAGTCCATATGGAGTCTTTTATCTCAATCAACTATTATGAACACGTGCTAGAAAATGTGGATGGCCTTGAAGGAAGAATGGAGAGTTAAACACAATTATTTTCATTAAAAATTCTCAGTACAGTTGTGAAGATTACTCAGTAAACAGAAGATTGCCACACACTGTAGACAGGCCTACACTCAGGGAAGCTCAGCAAGCTGAGGCAATGCTTTGATGAACACATGGAAAGTCAGAGAAAGCTCCCCAGAAAGGATGAAGGCACTGCCCATCTACTCTGATCCTGCTGACCTTTCTTGACGGTAACTCCTTTGTTCCAGTGGAAAATGTCAGCAAAGCTTTTCCATAGGGTGCAGAGAGCTGTGCATCAGCAAAGCATTAGCACAGGCCAAACACTGCAGAGACATCTTAATCACTGTAACAGCTCTTTGGGTAGAGAGTATCATTATACTCATTTTACCCAGGAGAAAACAGAGGGTAGGTTAGATTAACTGACTTTGCTGAGGACACACAGCTTGTGAGTGTGAGCCCTGTCTGTCTGGCTCCCAATGCTATACTCTTGCCTACCAAAGGCAAAATAAAACCAACAAATCCCAAACTTCTGCTTACAATAAAAGTGCTGTAAAAATTGGCCCGCAATAATCATTCCTTTAAAAAAAACACACAGTAGTGTAATAGTGATGATGATAATAAGAATAATAGCATTATCTCCTAACCAGCTGGCTGCCTGCTTTTAATCTTGATGGAAAGTCTCATATCTTCCCCATTAATACATCTTATGAAGAGCTCAGAAATATGAAGTAGCTTGTCTAAGTCGGGAAACCCACCCAGGAGCAGAACTGCATGGAGGTCTTTGATCCCTGGCTTGGTGTTCATTTCTCTACATAGTGAGGTCTCTGGGTTTAGAAATTAATATTCTAAGTGTTTTTTTTTTAAATGTACATAAATTTATGGGGTACAAGTGCAGTTTTTTTACATGGATATATTGCAGAGTGGGTAGTGGTGAAGTCTGGGATTTTGGTGTAACCATATAAACATAAACCAACCTTGGTTTATGTTTAATGTACCCATTAACTAATTTCTCATCCCTCACCCACCTCCCAACCCCCGACCCTTTCAAGTCTCCAGTCTATTATTCCATGCTCTCAGTTCATGTGTACACCTTATTTGGTTCCTACTTGTAAGTGAGAACATGTGTTATTTGACTTTTGCAGCAACATGGATGAAACTGGAAACCATTATCTTAAGTGAAATAACTCAGAAACAGAAAGTCAAATACCACATGCTCTAATTGCTCTTTATCACTATTTTCACGTGCTCTGTACAACAGCACTGTATATAATTGTGTAGTGAATGGAGACAGATTAACATAATTAAACATTGCTCCTTTCCTTACCTGGCTTGCTGAGAACATTATTGGGAAAGAAGCTGGTTCAGCACACAGACACATTTTCTAGAATGCTTGAAGAGAAAATGTGGATAATATAAGAGGACTTTTTAAAAACATAAACCTCAGTTGGAATACAGGAAATGATTAATAACCTAGGAAATGGAAATGTCAAGTTTATCATCTAAATATTAGTCAGCAGACTTCAATTTGTTTTGGAAAAGGCTCAACAGTCAAGCATAAAGCAGAAGAAAGACACCTCTGACATTAAAATTCCCCTCTAAATATCAAGATCTATTCAAACAAGACATTCAGAAGCAAAGGCAGGCTAATGAATACTCCATGACATAAGTAGCATTTGCTTATTTTAATTACTAGGAACTTCAATTAGGTCTCTTCCATTGTAAAATGGAAAAAACGAAACAACAATGACAAAAAAACCCACAAGCCTGTTTCTCAGGTAATGATTTGTGGTTGATATTCTTAGAAGTCCTAGTACCTGGCAATGACTCAGGGCTCAGGTATAGGCTGGCAAGGGGAGGGGAGAGGGTCTGGCATGACACCTAAGCGTATGGGTGGGGCACGTATGGTCTAAGCAAACTCTAATACTAAAACAAAATCCTGAAATCCAACTACCATTCTGCTCTGCTTAAAACCTGTCATTCTGTTGCTTTTGTTTTCAGAGAAGTGTTTGGACTTCTTATGTTACCTCCTAGGTCATTTATGATAGGTGCTTTTTTTTTTTCTGTTTCCACTTCAGACACATCTATTACTGCTCTTATCTTACACCTCTTTGTGCTTCACCTACGTGAAATTCCGTGGGTTCTCAGGGTGTTTTATGCTCTAACTTGACTTTAGGCTTTTGCTCATGCAGATTCTGACTGAAATTGTCTTCTTTCTTTGCTTGGAAACTATTTAGGGCTGGCTCTTACATCACCTGCCTGGGAAACCTTCTCCAACATCCTACTCCCATTTCTGCCTCATCCACCTGTCACACGTGGGCTGTGTCAGTGGCCTCCCCTGCAAGCAGCCAAAGCATTCTGTTTAGCTGTTATCTGTACCTGAAAGAAGGACCCTCCCTGGAGAAACAACACCCTTCCCTTTTCAAGAATTATGGATGGAGTCTTACATAGCCTTTCTTCTCTGTCTATGGACCTGAAAAAGACAGTCTACCAGAGAAGTGACTTGGACCAAAAAGTAAAACAAAATTAAAATAACTTAAAATGTTCTACTGGCCTGTTGGTAGTTAAGGGTTGGCCAATAGGAGTAGATGATTATGTACCGTACCTTGTTTCTCAGATATCACCAATGATACAGGACAGAGTCTGAAGGGAAATGGCCATTGCTCTTCTAATATTGGAAGATGATATGACCAATATGAGCAATAACAACTGTAAAAGTATTCCTGCTGCCAGAAAATCGCCTTCCTTTACTTAGGATGGATTCAGATTGCATTGTGTTTGAAATTTGATGCTTATCCCTGGCGGGTGTGTCTGTTTGTATATTTTCTTGATCTAATATATATTTATTTGGTGATTAAGAAGAATGAGGGGGTATCTTAGTTGGTTTCAGTTGCAATAAAAATACCATAGGCTGGGTAGTTTATAAAAAACAGAAATTTACTTCACACAGTTCTGGAGACTGGGAAATCCAAGATTAAGATGCCAATCAATGTTATTCCTGGTGAGGGCTTGATTCCTGGCTTGCAGAAAGCCAATTTCCTGTTGTGTCCTCACCTGATGGAAAAACTAAGGATCTTCCTTGGGTTTCTTTTATAATAGAACTAATCTCATTCATGAGGATTTGATCCTCATGATCTAATACTTTATCCTAATATCATTACCTTGGGGGATAGGATTTCAAAATATGACTTTTAGGAGAACAGGAGAAAATATTCAAACTGTATCTGGAGCATTACAGTACCTCACTTGAAAGAAGAGAATTTGAAGGGGCTGAACTGTTTTGATAAATGTGTAGGGCCAGAATTGATATTAAAATATTTTTCTGAAATATTGGACTGAAAGACTTTGACTCTGAAAAATGTACTTTTGCCTCTGTGTCCTAGAGTGCAAATAGGTGAGGCACTGTCAGGGCACAGATTTCTGGTCCAGACTAGCCCTGTGGATAGGAGTTAGGCTTTGAAGAAGGTGGTATTCTAAGTGGAGTGGGGCATTATGGATTGGTAAGTTGTCTGGGAAATCTGAACAATCAATGTCTCTAAACGTTTTCTTTTGTATGATTAGGATATTCATTAACTTATTGAGCCACTGCCCTTTGGAAGGCATTGCACTAAGTGTTGAGAAAAAGGGTAGATAAGGCAGTAGGATGCTTTCTGAATGGGATTTAGAAAGTTGGTTCAGCAAGGCACACAATAAAAACAAATGCAAAGAAATAAACATGATAATTTCAGGTCATGACAATAGCTATGCACAAAATAAAAGTGAGTATTTTGTTACCACCTCATGGCATGGGGGGCTAGGATAAATTGGAGAGTCATGAAGTGGGGGCATTTGAGATGAGACGTGACATAAGGGTGCCAGCCAAGTGAAGATCCTGAGGGAGTAAATTTCAGATAGGAAAAAATAACAAATGTGTAGACCCCAAAGTATGGAACCAAGCTCAACATCTTTTTTTTTTTTTTTAATTTAACTTCTGGGATGTATATGCAGAATGTGCAGGTTTGTTACATATGTAGAGATATGCCATGGTGCTTTGCCGCACCCATCAACCCGTCATCCACATTAGGTGTTTGTCTTAATGCTATCTCTCCCCTTATTCCCCACCCCCCTAGAGGCTCCAGCGTGTGATGTTCCCCTCCCTGTGCCCATACGTTATTATTGTTCAACTGCCACTTATGAATGAGAACATGTGGTGTTTGGTTTTTGGTTCCTGTGTTAATTTGCTGAGAATGATGATTTTCAGCTTCATCCATGTCCCTGCAAAGGACATGAACTTATTCTTTTTTATGGCTGCATAGTATTCCATGGTGTGACATGAACTTATCCTTTTTTTATGGCTGCATAGTATTCCATGGTGTATATGTGCCACATTTTCTTTATCCAGTCTAATATTGATGGGCATTTGGGTTGGTTCCAAGTCTTTGCCATTGTGAATAGTGCTTCAGTAAACATACGTGTGCGTTTATCTTTATAGCAGAATTATTTATAATCCTTTAGGTATATACCCAGTAATGAGATTGCTAGGTCAAATGGTATTTCTAGTTCTAGATCCTTGAGGAATCTCCATGCTGTCTTCCACAATGGTTGAACTAATTTACGCTCCCACCAACAGTGTAAAAGTGTTCCAATTTCTCCACATCATCTCTAGTATCTGTTATTTCAACATTTTGATGATCTCCATTCTAACTGGCATGAAATGGTATCTCATTGTGGTTTTGATTTGCATTTCTTTAATGACCAGTGATGATGAGCTTTTTTTCATGTTTGTTGGCCACATAAATGTCTTCTTTTGAAAAGTGTCTTTAAATATCCTTCACCCACTTTTTGATGGGGTTGTTTTTTTTTTCTTGTAAATTTGTTTGGGTTCCTTGTAAATTCTGGATATTAGCCCTTTGTCAGATGGGTAGATTGCAAAAATTTTCTCATTCTGTAGGTTGCCTGTTCACTGTGACAATAGTTTCTTTTACTGTGCAGAACTCTTTAGTTTAATTAGATCCAATTTGTCAGTTTTGGCTTTTGTTGTCATTGCTTTGGTGTTTTAGTCATGAAGTCTGCCCATGCCTGTGTCCTGAATGGTATTGCCTAGGTTTTCTTTTAGGGTTTTTAAAATAGTTTTAGGTCTTATGTTTAAATCTTGAATCCATCTTGACTTAATTTTTGTGTAAGGTGTAATGAAGGGGTCCAGTTTCAGTTTTCTGCATATGGCTAGCCAGTTTTCCCAGCACTATTTATTAAATATGGTATCCTTTCTCCATTGCTTGTTTTTGTCAGGTTTGTCAGAGATCAGATGATTGTAGATATGTGGTGTTATATCTGAAGTGTCTGTTCTGTTCTATTGACCTATGTATCTATTTTGGTATCAGTACAATGCTGTTTTGGTTATTGTAGCCTTGTAGTATAGTTTGAAGTCAGGTAGTGTGATGCCTCCAGCTTTGTTTTTTTTTTTTTTTTGCTTAGGGTTGTGTTGGGTATACAGGCTCTTTCTTTGTTTCATATGAAATTTAAAGTTTTTTTTTCTAATTCTGAGAAGAAAGTCAATGGTAGCTTGATAGGGATAGCACTGAATCTATAAATTACTTTGGGCAGTATGGCCATTTTGATGATACTGATTATTCCTATCCATGAGCATGGAATGTTTTCCATTGGTTTGTGTCCTCTCTTATTTCCTTGAGCAGTGGTTTGTAGTTCTTCTTGAAGAGGTCCTTCACATCTCTTGTATGTTGTATTCCTAGGTATTTTATTCTCTTTGTAGGAATTGTGAATGGGAGTTCACTCATGATTTGGCTCTCTATTATTGGTGTATAGGAATTCATGTGATTTTTGCACATTGATTTTGTATGCTGAGACTTTGCTGAAGTTGCTTATCAGCTTAAGGAGTTTTTGAGCTGAGACAATGGGGTTTTCTAAATATTCACTTATGTTATCTGCAAACAGAGATAATTTGACTTCCTGTCTTCCTATTTGAATACCCTTTATTTTTTTTCTCTTGCCGGGTTGCTCTGGCTAGAACTTTCAATACTATGTTGAATAGGAGTGGAAAGAGAGGGGCATCCTTGTCTTGTGCCAGTTTCAAAGGGAATGCTTCCAGCTTTTGCCCATTCAGTATGATATTGGCTGTGGGTTTGTCATAAGTATCTCTTATTATTTTGAGATATATTCCATCAATAACTAGTTAATTGAGTGTTTTTAGCATGAAGAGGTGTTGAATTTTATCAAAGGCCTTTTCTGCATATATTGAGATAATCATGTGTTTTTTTGTCATTGGTTCTGTTTCTGTGATAGATTACGTTTATTGATTTGTGTATGTTGATCCAGCCTTACACCTCAGGGTTGAAGCTGACTTAATTGTGGTGGATAAACTTTTTGATGTGCTGCTGGATTCGGTTTGCCAGTATTTTATTGAAGATTTTTGAATTGATGTTCACAGGGATATTGACCTGAAACATTTTGTTGTTGTTTCTCTGCCAGGTTTTGGTATCAGGATGATGCTGGCCTCATGAAATCAGTTAGGGAAGAGACCCTCTTTCTCTATTGTTTGGAATTTGAGAAGAAATGGTACCAGCTCCTCTTTGTATCTCCGGTAGAATTAGGCTGTGAATCTGTCTGATTCTGGATTTTTTTTTTTTTTTTTTTGGTTGGTAGGATATTAATTACTGCCTTAATTTTAGAACTTGTTATTGGTCTATTCAGGTATTCAACTTCTTCCTGGTTTAGTCTTGGGAGGTATATGTGTCCGGGAATTTATCCTTTTCTTCTAGATTTTCTAGTTTATTTGTGTAGAGTGTTTATAGTACTCTCTGATGGTAGTTTGTATTTCTGTGGGATCAGTGGTGATCTCTCCTTTTTTTAATTCTATTTGATTCTTCTCTCTTTTCTTCTTTATTAGTCTGGCTAGCAGTCTACCTATTTTGTTAATCTTTTTGAAAAAACAGCTCCTGGATTCATTTATTTTTAGAAGGGATTTTCATGTCTCTATCACACTTGTTTCTGCTCTGATCCTAGTTATTTCTTGTCTTCTGCTAGCTTTTGAATTTGTTTGTTCTTGCTTCTCTAGTTCTTTTAATTGTGATGTTAAGGTGTCAATTTTAGATCTTTCACTTTCAGGTACACCAATCAAACGTAAGCTTGGTCTTTTCAAATAGTCCCATATTTCTTGGAGGCTTTGTTCATTCCTTTTTATTCTTTGTTGTCTAATCTTGTCTTCATCCTTTATTTCATTAAGTTGACCTTCAGTCTCTTATATCCTTTCTTCCACTTGATCAATTTGGCTATTGACACTTGTTTATGCTTCACAACATTCTCGTGCTGTGTTTTTCAGCTCCATCAGGTCAGTTATGTTCTTCTCTTAACTGGTTATTCTATTTAGCAACCCCTCTAACCTTTTATCAAGGTTCTTAGCTCCCTTGCTTTGGGTTAAAACATGCTCCTTTACCTTGGGGGAGTTTGTTATTACCCACTTTCTGAAGCCCACTTCTGTCAATTCATCAAACTCATTCTCTGTCCAGTTTTGTTTCCTTGCTGGTGAGGAGTTACCATCCTTTGGAGGAGAAGAGACATTCTGGTTTTGACAATTTTCAGCCTTTTTACTTTGGTTTTTTCTCATCTTTAAGGATTTATCTACCTTTGGTCTTTGCTGTTGGTGACCTTTGATGGAGTTTTTGTGTGGTCATCCTTTTCATTCATTTTAATACTATTGCTTTCTGTTTCTTAGTTTTTCTTCTTACAGTCAGGCCCCTCTTCTGCAGGTCTGCTGGAGTTTGCTGGGGGTACACTTCAGACCCTGTTTGCCTGGGTTTCACAGCAGAGGCTGAAGGACTACAAATATTGCTGCCTGTTCCTTCCTCTGGAAGCTGTGTTCCAGAAGGGCACCCACCAAATGCCAGCTGGAGCTCTCCTGTATGAGGTGTGTGTCAACACCTGCTGGGAGGTGTCTCCCAGTCAGGAGGAATGGGGGTCAGGGACCCACTTGAGCAGGCAGTCTGACCCTTAGCAGAGCTTAAGTGCTGTGCTGGGAGATCTGCTGCTCTTTTCAGAGCTGGCAGGCAGGAACATGTAGGTCTGCTGAAGCTGTCCCCTCCGCTGCCTCTTCCCCAAGGTGCTCTGTCCCAGGCAGATGGGAGTTTTATCTATAAGCCCCTGACTCGGGCTGCTGCCTTTCTTTCAGAGATGCCCTGCCCAGAGAGGAGGACTCTAGAGAGACAGTCTGGCTATAGCTGTTTTGCAGTGCTGTGGTGGGCTCCACCCAGTCCGAACTTCCGGGTGGCTTTATTTACACTGTGAGGGGAAAACCGCCTACTCAAGCCTCTGTTATGGCAGACACCCCTCCCCCCTACCAAGTTCAAGCATCCCATGTCTACTTCTGACTGCTGTGCTGGCAGCAGGAATTTCAAGCCAGTGGATCTTAGCTTGCTGGGCTCCATGGGGGTGGGATCTACTGAGCAAGACCACTTGGCTCCCTGGCTTCAGCCCCCTTTTCAGGGGAGTGAATGATTCTCTCTTGCTGATGTTCCAGGTGGCACTGAGGCATGAGAAAAACAACAACAATAACAACAACAACAACAAAAAAACCAGAAAAACTCCTGCGGCTAGTTCGGTGTCTGCCCAAATGGCCACCTAGTTTTGTGCTTGAAACCCAGGGCCCTTGTGGTGTAGGCACCTGAGGCAATCTCCTTGTCTGTGGGTTGTAAAGACCATGGGAAAAGCATAGAATATGGATTGGATAGCACTGTCCGTCACAGCACAGCTTCCCTTGGCTGGGGGACGGACTTCCTTGACCCCTTGCACTTTCCAGGTGGGGCGACGGCCCACCCTGCTTCTGCTTACCTTCCGTGGGCTGCATCCAATGTCTAACCACTCCCAATGAGATGAACCACGTATCTCAGTTTGAAATGCAAAAATCACCCGACTTCTGCATTGGTCTTGTTGGAAACTGCAGACTGGAGCTGTTCTTCCAAGCTGAATATTTTTAGGGCACAGAAAGAGGGTCATGTTGTTTGGATCCAGAGAAAAAGGGGAAGAGAAGTGAGAGAGACATTGGAAAAGACCAGCAGGAGCCAGGCCTTAAAGACTATTGTGAAGATTCTGGATTTTAAGTGTTACAGAAATATTGGAGGCCTCATGTAATACAGAATGTGATCTAATTTATAATTTTAACATTTGTTCTGGTTGTTGAGGGGAAATTGACTTTGGGGTGGGGGAAAAGTAGAGTTTGAGAAACCAGGAAACTATTGGTTTAGTCAAATTACAAATAATCATGAGTTGTTGGGATGAGGGGGATCTCACTGGAAAGGGGAAGAAATGATTGGATTGGAGATGTTTTGGAGGTGGACGTGGCAGGATTTGTTATTTTTAGTGCATGGATTTACACTCTGACCCCACCATGCTTGCCACCCTCAGTGGCATGAGATACGTGTTACCACCTTGCGAGGTGGTGTCATAAAGAATGCAGTGTTGAGGCAAAAGAGAAAAGCCTACCCTGCCCCTCATTCACCCCACTGTCCAGGCCCATCCAGCAGTGTAGTAATAGGGTCCAAGACAGTAAAGGCCCTAGAATTTAAGATGTAACCAGCAGCAGAGAGAGGGTTGGGAAAGTGATATCAAAGTGCAGAAACAGGTCAGGCATGGTGGCTCACACCTGTAATTCCAGCACTTTGGGAGGCTGAGGTGGGCAGATCACTTGAGGTCAGGAGTTTAGACCAGCCTGGTAAACATGGTAAAACTTTGTCTGTACTAAAAATACAAAAATTAGCTGGGTGTGGTGGTGCCTGCCTGTAATCTCAGCTACTTGGGAGGCTGAGGCAGGATAATCCTTTCAACCTGGGCAGAGGAAGTTACAGTGAGCCAAGATTGCGCCACTGCACTCCAACCTGGGCAACAGAGCAAGACTCTACCTCAAAAAAACCCGAAACCAGACAAAATAACAACAACAAAAAAACAAAGTGCAGAAGCAATTGCCAAGGACATCCCTTGAGGAAAGACATGACAAACCGTCTGTTTATCGGGTATTGTGAAGAAGGTGATGCTTTCAGGGTTAGATGGACAGTAGGATGAGATGGGAAAAAAACCTGTGCATTGCACACTTTCCACTGAATTGTCATTGTTTATTTGTCAAGTCCTTCACTAAAATATAATCACAGAGAAGGGTGGAGCTAAGTCATATTCACTTTTATATCCTAGTGCGTGGTTCAGCTTCTGGCACCTAGTGCCCAGTAAATGCTTATTGAATAAATGGTGAGATTCTTTATTGAGAAGGTATTGGTTTGAAGACTTAGGCTTTTTCTGACTTTTTAAGCAAGTGTGGCAGGGACACAAATTAGCATCAAGAATCCTGCCTTTTTTTCTACTTTTATGCTTCGGTAATCATGTTTTGCCATTCCATATTTATCACTATGAAATAGCTGAACCTTCTCCAACAGAGGCCTTTTTTTTTTGCCTCTGGCCTTGCATGACGCAATTTGTATTGGCCAGTGGGAAGACATATATGTTGGTACAAAATGTGAATATGCCTATTAACATTCTCCCAAATAATCTGGACAGCCCTAGGAATCAGCTTAGACGTTCAGCCTGGCCCCTGGTCAGTGCATTCTACAAGCTCGTGGAAAAGGGTAAGCACAGACTATTTACAGCCACAGAGAAATGGCCTCATAAAAATGCATAAGGGTGTGTGCACAGTGATGACTTGGATTAAAAAAGCAGTGTTTACATACTGTTACACTAAAAGTATTCACACCTCATCAAATTGTCAGTCTTGTTTGCTGGCAACAATGGGAATTTTCCCCCTGTAAGATGGTAATAGCTCTCAGCGGAGCACTGCGCATTATGTCTCATTAATTCTTCCCAGATCCCAGTGAGGTGGGTGGTGAGGGTTCTTATTCCTGTTGTTTCAGAAAAGAATAGAATGAGATTTATTTTCCTGCTCTCTGCTCACACTGCTTCATAGAATGATGGAGGATATTTGCCAACTTATTTTTGAAGCCTGATTCACTGTGGCCCTTGGGGATTGGTCCTTCAAAATGACATCTGGTGTACTGCCCTTGTGCTGATGAAAACACCAAGCCCCAGAGGAGGGAGTCAGTTCATAAAGGACTCTCAGCTACTCTGGAAAATCCAAATTCAGCTCACTAATTTCCTACCTAGAGAGGGGTAGGAAGAGTAAGAGCACAAACCTGTGCAAACACCTATTGGATGTCAAGAATTTTGTAATTAATACTTTCGTGGATTCACCACGACAGTCTTGTAAGATTGATTTTCTTCTTATTAATTATTATATGTTTCCAAATAAAAATTATGAAGATCAAGCATCAACTTTCCAGGATTCAAACTGAAGTTTATTTGACACCAAAGCTGATATACATGAGAAAGGGTCACACACCCTTTATGCCGTACACACCGGACAGACCGACACATAGCAGAAGCTCAAAGATGTTTCTTGATTTGGTCTAACTGAGAAAAGACTATTTTGGTGACAGACATAACTGGATTCAAGTGCAGATCTCTTCCTTACCAGATGGGCATTGTTGGGTAAGTCAGAAATGATGCCTGAGCTCCAGTTCTCTCATCTATAAAAGAAATAAAATATGCCATGGCAGGATGGATGTAAAAATGAAATGAGAGAGTCTAGAGGAAGTGACTATCATGCATAAGGACTGCTCCATGCCTGCTGGTTCCCTCTGCTCCTCCTCACAATGGCAGTCTTGTATGTTTTTAAATAATCTTAGAAAACAATCCCACATATTTCTGGTTTTTTTGTTTTTGCTTTTGTTTTTTTCTTTTTCTTTTTTTGGCTTCCCCACCTGGAGTTGACTTACTTACAGTGGCCAAGATGGTTAGCATCCTTCCTACCGATTTTCACTAATTATCAGCAACTTGCAGGGGTCATCTTCTCAGGCTTCATCTCGAGGTCATTGAGTGAGATTATTTAAGCTTCCTGGCAATAGAAACTGTGCTCCCAATCCTTTGACCACTGACTGTGTACTAAGCATTTAAATGTTGCATGAAACACTGCAAGCTGAAGTTTGGTGAGCTCAAGGGCACCAATAGGGGCCACTTCAATACCTATGAAACCTTCGTAATTTACTTAATCTCCATCTATACGATGGACATAAAGATAAACGGGTTTGAGAAAACTAAAAGAAATAATTTGTAAAAAGTTATTATTCAGTTCCAGCTACATAACAATGGTTTGGTAATTATTAGTTATTAATAGCATTAGCAAAATACTTAGTAAAGGGAAATTCATAAGTTAATGATTTCTAATGTAAGGTGGTATGAAATTAATTTATTCACTATCCAGTATGTCTTAAAAATTTTTATATTAAACAGTAAAAATCATTTTAATTACAATTATGTAGTAAATATATATTACCTATATTAGTTATAAAAATGCATACATTATATAACATAACAGCAAAGTAAACCATCAACTCACCATACTGTGAAAACCACCATATGAATGCATTCATCCCATACCCTTACTTCTCCTTTCAGAGGCAACCACAACCCTGAATTTTGTGTTGAGCCTTTCCTTGCCTTTCTTTATAGTTACACCATTTATGTTTGCATTTATTAACAATAAATTTTGGGGTGTTTCTCATGCTTATGACATTTATATTAATGTAATCACATTGCTATTGGTCTTTTGCCATTTCCTTTGTTTGCTCAGTGTTGTATTCTGAATGTATCGATGCTGTTCACATAGCTGTAACAAATTCTTTCAGTACTATACTAGAAAATGGTTATGGAGGAATTCACTTACCTATTTCACTCTTAATAGGCATTTTAGTTGTTTCCTTTAAATTTATTTTCCTGTTACTACATGTGCTTTTAGCAACGTTATTATATAAATTCATGGTATACGTGGGCAAAATTTTCTGCAGCGTAGGTATCAGGGAATGAAATTGATTGGTTGCAGGATTTGAACATTTCCAACCTTACTGGATAATGCCATTGCCTTGTTATACAAAGTAGCTATGCCCATTTACAATCCCACCTGCTGTCTATCATGGTAATGTCCACTTTACATCCGTGTCAAAACTTGTTATTTTTAGTCTTTAATAATTGCCAATCTATTGGATAGAAAATGATCCCTTCTTATGGTTTTAGTTTACATTAGTTTGATTACTAGTGAGATGAAGAATATTTTAAAACTGGTCATTACATTTTCTAATTTTGTGAGATGCTTATTCAGGACTTTTCACATTTTACGAAATTGTCTTGAGCAATTAAACAAATTGTATATACATGTATATACAGTCTGGATACTAATTTCATCATGATGTTGTCCCAGACATCTTCTCTTGCTTGATGACTTCTCACTTCAGTTTCTATACTATCCCTTTGGATACACAGATGCTCTTAACCTTGACAAAGTACATCATTCATTTCCTCAAGATTTGTACTTTCTATTTCTTCTTTGTAAATCCTTCCTTCTCCAGATGTCATCAAGATATTCTGGTATTCTTCTGTATTATGTTTTACAAACTTTATATTTTTAAAATTTTTTATTTAAATATTCAAACCCACTGAAACTTTATGTATGGTTGAGCAATGGTGTCAATTTTCATTTTTGTCCATGTAAGTAACCAGTTGCTTTAAGATTATTTACTGAATAGTTCATCTTTTGCCACTGATCTGCAGTGCTGGCTGTCATAAGTCAGCTTTCCATATATATGTAGGCCTGTTTTTGGCCTCCTTTTTCTTCTTCTGTACCTACTTGTCTCTGTACACCAACGCCAGCCTGCTTTAATTACTCTCACCTAATAATGCCTGGTATTGTGAAAGGCAAAACCCCACATTGTTCTTCCTCAGGAGTGTTTTGGCTGTCCTTGGAATGTTGCTATTTCATATAAAATGTTCAAGCCATTTTGCCAAGTTCCTTAAAAATTACCTGTTAAAACTTTCTTAGAATTACATTGACTTTATAGGTTTATAAATAAATTTAGAAGGAAGTGGTATAAATGTTGACTCTTCCTATCCATGTACATATCTTTTCTTTAAAATTTTGTTCTTTTTAAATGTTTTTCAATAAAGTTTTATATTTTCCATAAAGCTCCTTCCCATTTATGTTAGATATATGTCTAACAGACATAAATACTTAATTTTATGACATTACAAATAGTTTCTCTTTTAAAGTCTATTTTCTGTTTGTTCGTATTTCATATTAATTTTACTCAGAACTTCTGATAAAATATCTATTAAGTCTGATGGTTAATCTGTTGATTTTATTTTTTTGTGTGGATAGTCATATTATCTATGAGTAATAATTTTTTTTTTTAAGAAATGTGTAACTTCTATTTTTATTCATGACTTTTATTCCACTTATTCCATTAGGACCCGCAACAAAATATTGAATGGAGAGGTGATAGTTAGCTCTCTCCTCTTATTCCTCATCTGAAAAATTACTTGAGGCCTGATTTGGACTTGATTTCTTTAGGGATTTGTTCTACTAATTTGGGAATACTCTAAACCAAGTTTTCAGCTAGGAATTTTCAGCCAGTTATGGAGATTTGGAACAATAAGCCTCATTGGAGGTCAACTTATGATTAAGAATGTTCAGAGAGCTTTTTCTCTTCCACACAGTGTAAAAGTTTGTGACAGGGTCATCCTTTTGTAATCACTTTGGTAGTGGAGTCGTTTTATGTTCCATCTTAAATTAAGGTCATAGCTCCTTGGGAAATCTCCCATCAGACTGCTTACTTTGGGTAAGCCTGGGGATTGTCTCCCTGTTAACTAGGGCTCAAGACCACTGGAGCTCAGTAAAGAAACCCTGGATGCGAGCTGCCTTCAGTGCTATGCTCAACTTTCTGGGTTCCCTTGTGCACTTAGATTTTGACCTTTACATATTTTTCCTTCTTTGTCAGTCCACGGATGCATTTAATGAGAAGTCAGTGTATACTGTATTCAGCATTTTCAGTGTTTTCAGTGTTAGGGTGTTTTGTTCATAGCATTTCTGAAATTACAAGTCCCCAGCCGGGCGTGGTGGCTCACGCCTATAATCCCAGCACTTTGGGAGGCCTAGGCAGGCAGATCATGAGGTCAGGAGTACAAGAACAGCCTGACCAGCATGGTGAAACCCCATCTCTACTAAAAATACAAAGATTAGCCAGGCATGGTGGTGCATGCCTGTAATCCCAGCTACTCAGGAGGATGAGGTGGGAGAATCCCTTAAATCCAAGAGGCAAAGTTTGTAGTAGCCAAGATTGCGCCACTGCACTCAAACGTGGGAGTCAGAGTGAGACTCTATCTCCTAAAATAAAATAAAATAAAAATAAAAATAAAAAATAAAACAAATCCCCAATGTGCATTTTCAGTACAACCCTTATGTTTGTTGGTCATTTAATGATGCATGGCAAGACACCATCCTTTGTTGTAAAGGAGTTCATAGCAGAGTTGGGAAACAGGCATGTAAAATGGTGTTGCAATACAGGATCATATGTGTTTTCGTACAGTTAGCCACATGAAGGGTGACTGGATGGGTTAGGACATTCAAGAGAGAAGGAGACACACTTTCAGAGGCTGTGAAGCAAGAGAAGGAGTCTGGGGTATTAGGAAATCTTTGCGTTTCTTACGTATACCATGTATTCTAGGAGGTAAGAGATGCATATTTCACTGTTAATAGACAATGGAATGAGTCTCACAGAGATTAATGGATTTGTTCATAGCGCCATGTGTAGCAAACCAAAAACTTGATCTTTAAAATCTACGTCCAGTGCTGTTTTCAACCATAACACTGCTGGACCTTGAAAACTGAGATACTGAGGACTTCTGATATATACTTTTTTTTTTTTTTTTTTAACTTTTCCTTGGAACTAAGTTTTTGTTTTTTTAATTGTAATTTAGGTTCTGGGGTACATGTGCAGATCCTGCAGGATTGTTGCATAGGTACATACATAGCAAGGAGGTTTGCTGCCTTCATCTCCCCATCACCTATATCTGGTATTTCTCCCCTCATTATCACTCCCCACCCTCCCCACCCAGCTGTCCCACCCCTAGACCCCCCCTTACTGACTGCAGCATGTGATGCTCCCTTCCCTGTGTCTAGATGTTCTAATTGTTCAAACCGGCCTATGAGTAATAACATCCGGTGTTTGGTTTTCTGTTCTTGTGTCAGTTTGCTGAGAATGATGGTTTCCAGATTCATCCATGTCCCTATGAAGGACACGAACTCATCGTTTTTTATGGCTGCATAGTATTCCATGGTGTATATGTGCCATATTTTCTTTATCCAGTCTATCGATGATGGACATTTGGGTTGGTTCCAGGTCTTTGCTATTGTACACAGTGCTGCAGTGAACATTCATGTGCATGTGTCTTTATAATAGAACAATTTATAATTCTTTGGGTATATACCTAGTAATGGAATTGCTGGGTCAAATGGAATTTCTATTTCTAGCTCCTTAAGGAATTGCCACACTGTCTTCCACAATAGTTGAACTAATTTACACTTCCACCAACACTGTAAAAGTGTTTCTATTTCTCCATATCCTCTCCAGCATCTGTTGTCTCCAGATTTTTAAATGATTGCCATTCTAACTGGTGTGAGATGGTATCTCAATATGGTTTTGATTTGCATTTCTCTAATGACTAGTGATGATTAGCATTTTTTCATATGTTTGTTGGCCTCATAGATGTTTTCTTTTGTAAAGTGTCTGTTCATATTCTTTGTCCACTTTTGAATGGGTTTGTTTGTTTTTTTTTTCTTGTAAATCTGCTTTAGTTCTTTGTAAATTCTGGATATTAGCCCTTTATCAAATGGGTCATTTACAAAATTTTTTTCCCATTCTGTTGGTTGCCAGTTCACTCTAATGATTGTTTCCTTTGCTGTACAGAAGCTCTGGAGTTTAATTAGATCCCATTTGTCTATTTTGGCTTTTGTTGCCATTGCTTTTGGTGTTTTAGCCATGAAGTCCTTGCCTATGCCTATGTCCTGAATGGTTTTGCCTAGCTTTTCTTCTAGGGTTTTTATGGTTTTATGTCTTATGTTTAGATCTTTAATCCATCTGTAGTTAATTTTAGTGTAAGGTGTCAGGAAGGGGTCCAGTTTCTGCTTTCTGCACATGGCTAGCCAGTTCTCCCAAAACCATTTATTAAACAGGGTATCCTTTCCCCATTGCTTGTTTTTCTCAGCTTTATCAAAGATCAGATGATTGTAGATGTGTGGTCTTGCTTCTGAGGCCTTTGTTCTGTTCCATTAGTCTATATCTCTGTTTTGGTACAAGTACCATGGTGTTTTGGTTACTGTGGCCTTGTAGTATAGTTTGAATTCAGGCAGTGTGATACCTCTGGCTTTGTTCTTTTTGCTTAGGACTGTTTTGGCTATGTGGGCTCTCTTTTGGTTCCATATGAAGGTTGAAGTGTTTTTTTTCCAGTTCTGTGAAGAAGGTCATTGGAAGCTTGATAGAGGGATAGCATTGAATCTATAAATTACTTTGGGCAGTATGGCCATTTTCACAATGTTGATTCTTCCCAACCATGAGCATGGGTTGTTTTTCAATCTGTTTGTATCCTCTCTTATTTCCTTGACCAGTGGTTTGTAGTTCTCCTTGAAGAGGTCCTTTACAGCCTTGGTTAGTTGTATTCCTAGATATTTTATTCTCTTTATAGCAATTGTCAATGGCAGTTCACTTTTGATTTGGCTCTCTGTTTGTTATTGGTGTATAGAAATACTTGTGATTTCTGCACATTGATTTTGTATCCTGAGACTTTGCTGAAGTTGCTTATCAGTTTCAGGAGATTTTGGGCTGAGATGATGGGGTCTTCTAAATATACAATCATGTCATCTGCAAATAGAGACAGTTTGACTTCCTCTCTTCCTATTTGAATACCCTTTATTTCTTTCTCTTGCCTGATTGCCCTGGCTAGAACTTCCAATACTATATTGAATAGCAGTAGTAAGAGTGGGCATCCTTGTCTTGTGCCAGATTTCAAAAGAAATGCTTCCAGTTTTTGCCCAATTAGTATGATATTGGCTGTGGGTCTGTCATAAATAGCTGTTATTATTTTGTGATACGTATTATTGATGCCTGGTTTATTGAGAGTTTTTAGCATAAAGCACTGTTGAATTTTGTCGAAGGCCTTTTCTGCATCTATTTAGAAAATCATGTGGTTTTTGTCTTTGGTTCTGTTTATTTGATGGATTACATTTATAGACTTGCATATGTTGAACCAGCCTTGCATCCCCCAGATGAAACCTACTTGATCATGATGAATAAGCTTTTTGATTTGCTGTTGCATTCTGTTTGCCAGTATTTCACTGAAGATTTTTACATCCATGTTCATCATGGATATTGGCCTGAAGTTTCCTTTTTAGTTGCATCTCTGCCTGGTTTTGGTATTAGGATGATGTTGGTCTCATAAAATGAGTTGGGGAGGATTCCCTCTTTTTGGATTGTTTGGAATAGTTTCAGAAGGAATGGTACCAACTCCTCTTTGTAAGTCTGGTAGAATTTGGCTGTAAACCCATCTGGACCTGGGCTCTTTTTAGTTGATAGGCTATTAATTGCTGCCTCAACTTCAGCCCTTGTTATTTGTCTCTTCAGGGTTGTTTGTAGTAATCTCTGATGGTAGTTTGTATTTCTGTGGAATCAGTGGTGATGTCCCCTTTATCATTTTTTATTGCATCTATTTGATTCTTCTCTCTTTTCTTTTTATTAGTCTGGCTAGTGGTCTATTTTGTTAATCTTTTCAAAAAACTAGCTCCTGGGTTTGAGTTTTTGAAGGGTTTTTTGTGTCTCTATTTCCTTCAGTTCTGCTCTGATCTTAGTTATTTCTTGTCTTCTGCTAGCTTTTGAGTTGTTTTGATCTTGCTCCTCTAACTGTTTCAATTTTGATGATAGGGTGTCGATTTTAGACCTTTTCTTGCTCCTCGTGTGGGCATTTATTGCTATGAATTTTCCTCTAGACACTGCTTTGAATGTGTCCCAGAGATTCTGGTATGTTTTGTGCTCATTCTTGTTGGTTTCAAAGAACATCTTTATTTCTGCCTTCATTTCATTGTTTATCTAGTCTACATTCAGGAGCCAGTTGTTCATTTTCCATGAAGTTGTGTGGTTTTGAGTTAGTTTATTAATCTCCTGAGTTCTAACTTGATTGCATTGTGGTCTGAGAGACTGTTTGTTATGATTTCCATTCTTTTGCATTTGCTGAGGAGTGATTTACTTCCAATTATGTGGGTGATTTTAGAGTTAAGTGTGATGTGGTGCTGAGAAGAATGTATATTCTCTGGATTTGGGGTTAAGAGTTCTGCAAATGTCTATTAAGTTTGCTTGGTTCCCATCTGCATTCAAATCCTGGATTTCCTTGTTGATTTTCTGTCTCGTTGATCTGTCTAATATTGACAGTGGAGTGTTAAAGTCTCCCACTATTATTGTGTGGGAGTATAAGTCTCTTTGTAGGTCATTAAGGATTTGCCTTATGTATATAGGTGCTCCTGTATTGGTGTGTGTATATTTAGGATCATTAGCGCTTCTTGTTTTATTGATCCTCTTACCATTATATAATGCCCTTCTTTGTCTCTTTTGATTTTTGTTGGTTTAAAGTCCATTTTATCAGAGACTAAGATTGCCACCCCTGCTTTTTTTTTTTTTTTTTTTTTTTTTTTCCCTCTCCATTTGCTTGGTAAATCTTCCATCCCTTTATTTTGAGTCTATGTGTGTCTTTGCACATGAGATGGGTTTCCTGAATACAGCACACTGATGTTTCTTGGCTTTTCATACAACTTGCCAGTCTGTGTCTTTTGATTGGGGCATTTAGTCCATTTACATTTAATGTTAATATTGTTATGTGTGAATTTGATCCCACCATTTTATTACTGGTTGGTTGTTTTGCCCTTTAGTTGTTGTAATTTCTTCATTGCATCGTTGGTCTTTACCATTTGGTTCTTTTTTTGCAGTGGCTGGTACTGTTTTTTTCTTTCTGTATTTAGTGATTCCTTCAGGAGCTCTTGCAGGGCAAATCTGGTAGTAACAAAATCCCTCAGCAATTGCTTGTCCATAAAGGATTTCATTTCTCCTTCACTTATGAAGCTTAGATTGGCTGGATATGAAATTCTAGGTTGAAAGTTCTTTTCTTCAAGGATGTTGAATATTGACCCCCACTCTCTTCTGGCTTGGAGGGTTTCTGCCAAGAGATCTGCTGTGAGTCTGATGTGCTTCCCTTTGTGGGTGACCCATCCTTTCTCTCTGGCTGCCCTTAGTATTTTGTCCTTCATTTTGACCCTGGTGAACCTGACGATTATGATTATGTGCCTTGGGGTTGCTCTAGAGGAGTATCGTTGTGGTGTTCTCTGTATTTCCTGTTTTTGAATGTTGGCCTGCCTTACTAGGTTTGGGAAGTTCTCCTGAATAGTATCCTGAAGAATGTTTTCCAGCTTGCATTCATTCTCCCTGTCATCTTCTAGTACATTGATCAGGCGTAGATTAGGTCTTTTCATTTAATCCCATATTTCTTGAAGGCTTTGTTCATTTCTTTTCTCTCTTTGTTCTCTTTTCTTGCCTTCTCATTTTCTTTCATTTATTTGATCTTCAATCTCTGATATCCTTTCTTCTGCTTGATCTATTGGGCTATCGAAACTTGTGTGAGCTTCATGAAGTTCTTGTGCTGTGTTTTTCAGCTCCATCAAGTCGTTTATGTTCTTCTCTAAGCTGATTATTCTAGTTAGCGTTTCAGCTAATCTTTTTCAAGGTTTTTAGTTTCTTTGCATTGGGATAGAACATATTCCTTTAACTCAGAGAAGTTTGTTATTACCCATCTTCTGAAGCCTGCTTCTGTCAATTCGTCAAATTTGTTCTCCATCCTGCTTTGTTCCCTTGCCGGTGAGGAGTCGTGAACTCGTGGTGGGGGAGAGACGTTCTGGTTTTTGATGGTTTCATTCTTCTTTTGCTGGTTTCTCCCCATCTCAGGTAGCGGCTTGGGGAGGCAGCCTTTCCTTTGTCTGCCTGCAGGGGCGCTGCTGGGCTGCCACAGATTCAGTGGAGTTGCTGTGTCTTGTATTTACTCAGGAAAATTAGGCCGGTTTCTGTAATGGCGGCTTCCCTTTTGCCGACTGAGCTGGAGTGTTCCTGGTCACTCTCTGACGTTCTGGGTCCCTAACTCTGGAGTGAGAGTTTTTTGGCCTGCTGGGCTTTGTGCAGCGGCGGGGGGCACCCATCCTGCCATTTGGGCTATTTCCCTGCATTCCGTTCCTCTTCTTACTGGGGGTCAGGTAGCTCCATCCCACAGGCTTTTTGGCTTTCTTGAGGTCAGCCAGTGCTTCTGCCTATATCTTTGCTGACAGCCCCAGGGCTGAAGTTTCTGTTTTGCCCTGTTCAGGCAGCTCGCTAAGGCTTTTCAGCCTGGCGAAGATCTACTGTTCTTTGGGTCGTAGAGGGCTTGGGCAGAGCGCTGTATTCGAACCGATGTCCTAGACGGGGAGATCCCCCTGTCCTCCAGTCGATTGTGTGCTTCTGCTGGGTAGGGCAGTACCCCACCTTGCTGCAAGTTGCCCTATTTGGTTTATACCCACTGTCCAACCAGACCCACAAAATGAACCTGTTAGCTCATTTGGAATTGTGGAGACCACTCGGCTTCTGTGTCTCTCTCGCTGGGAGCTGCTTTCTGGAGCTGCCTCTTATTCAGCCATCTTGGCATCCCCCTTCTGATACATTCTTAAAGCCCCTAATTCAGTGCTACAGAAGATACATAACTGGTGCTTATTCATCACTCAAAAGCTCTCATATTTGGAGAATTTACTTGTAAATTCTTCAAGTAATTTTTAAATCTTTTTCCTTTTTTTTCCATTAAAAATCTGTTCAGAGTAGGAGAATGCCCTGAGAAGACAAGCCCTATTGCAGCTGACAGTAAGCCTCAACCAGTGCTGCTAATGAAAAGAAGGAAGAAGCTGCTGGGATTATATCATTGGAGCTCTGAATCCTCCACAGGGTGCTGAGCTCCTCACACTTCGCTAGTTTAACAAGTTTCCACCAATGTTTGTTCTTTTCTTCCTGTTCTTTTTTCCACTGGGTTGTCTTGAGAGCTGGTTTGTGTAACCTGAGTGTCTGGTATTTAGCTGAAGCTTTACACTTTAGTGTCTACCTCTCTGGACCTGGCCCCCCAGTTGCTTTCTCTGACTTATTGAGACTTGGTGTGTTGACTTGTCCTACCCAGAGATGACTATGTATGGAGGTAGCTCTAGAATTGGATTTACAAGGAGCCTAAAAAGAGCAATCTGGTAAAAACACAGACAAGGACTGCTTCTTCAACTGTATTTACATAGCCATCTTACAGGTAGAACTTATATTATGTGACCCCTTGATCTTTGCATCCTTTATTCCACATGAGAATGAGGCTGATAGTGATACTTAATTCACTGGGCTCTTGTAGGGATAAATTGAATGAGTATGTGAAAAGAATTTTCAAAGCCATTTGCTATGGAACAACTGCTCAGTAGATACAGGCTATACTAATACTAACACTAGTAATGTTTACTGTTTAGCTTGTTTATTTGGAGTGGTGTTGAGCTGACCATGATAGCATTACTGAGGAGTGATAGACTTCTCCCTTTTGGCTCTTCCAGAAGCATCTGTAATTTCTCACATTTTTAGGTGGACAGGAGATTATAATTTAAGGTGGGAAGAAGCTTCTTACTAGCCCTAAATCTTTCCTAGGCATTTATAGTTCCTAAAACATTGTTAATATTTGAGAATCTTTCTTGTATATATTTAGAATTTCCTGTTTGGTTGGCTAACAAAGCAATAAACTAGGAATTTAGAATCAAAACATTTGGAATGGAGTCTTTGCTACTGTGTCTTCACCCTATGTAGCCTTGGACAAGTCTCTGTTAGGACTTACTGATATCTAATTCGTCTCTTCTTGTGGGTAATCACAGTTGCATGGGGGCTTTGTGTTGCCCAATGGCTGTGAGCACAAGTGACACATACCACTTCTGCGATGAAGCATTTGTCGGTGTGAGATCTTCCATGTTTCTTCTTCTCCTGCCAAAGTAGTTATTGAAGAGGTCTCACATTAAGATCGCAGATTCAAAGTGTGAGTGATCAGCTTGGAGTCTCAACTCACCACTTGGAGGAAGGTTATTCTGGAGAGTGCCCTGGATTCAAATCAGAAAGGACTTTGAGTAAAAAATAGCCCTTTAGATTTGGTGGCTGTTTGCTAATTTAATTTAACCTATCCTATCTTTGATTAATAAAATCTCTTAACCTTTCTGAACCTCAGTTTCCTTATTCTAAAAGTGGGACTAATAATACTTAGAACATTGTGGAAGTTTTGAAGTGTAAAACTAAACAAGGTAATATGTGCAGAGTATCTAAGGTAACATCAGGGCATAGAGTAATTGCTCCTAGTTATTATTATTGTATTTAATGTCCCATGCATAGCCTCAGGGAGTCTAGACAAAGATAACCATGAAAGGTTCCTACTCTCAAGAAGCATGAGAAATATTGAGAAATTGAAAAGATTCTCATTTTAAGCTGTGTTCTTCTGACCTCTTTTCTGGTGTCACTTAGCAACCAATGGGAGAAAGAGGAAATATGCTTGTTCATATCCTCTATTGCTCAGATGCTAATGCAGATAGAAGGGGCTTCAGCATAGGAAGGAATTAGCTTTTGTCATCTACTTGGCCTGTCACTCTGTCTTCCAGTGTCCTCTTTCTGTTTCTTCTCAGACTTTATCTCAGTATCTCACTTTTGCCTATTCTCTCCTTTGGCAACTAGAAATAAACCCTCCAATGAATTGCCCGGCACTGGTTGCTTTTCCTGAGAATCAGAGATATAAGCGCTGTCCTCACCTATGTTGCTGACTTTTCTGAGCCAATTTCGTAGTGTTGTTGTAAGAATTGAACTCATGATAGTTTAATAGTGATTTGTTAAGTTTTACTTATTTGCTGAACTTTTTAAAAGAACTCTTAAGCTGACAATATGATATTTTGAAATTCTAGCCTTAAGCTTCACTTACACATCTCATGCTTGTGCAACATAGAATCCTGGATTCTAGGGTTGGAAAAGAATTTCTTTTCCACCATGTGAACAAAAAGGAACTAATATTTATTAAGTACATGTTAGGCTATTTATATGTGCTATCTTATACCACAATTATTTTTAAGGTAAAATATGGCTTGAGAAGATTAACTAACTTGAGAAATGTCACAGGCCAAAAATTTCCTTTATAGCTTTTTCTCCCATTGTCTGTTGTTTTGCTTCTTTGACAAACTACACTTTTGGTCAAACTAATAGCATTATCATTTTTATTAATAAAAGACATGGATAATTCATGAAAATCGTAAAAAGTAATAATAAACAGCAATTTTAAGCATTAAATTCTCTTGTTTAATAAGATGGTAGATACGTTAACTGCAGGAACTAGTGATGGTTAAAATGTGTTATCTCCATTATGCTTTCAGTCATATTCAAATTAGCCTGAGGCTTGTTTAATACTATCTTTATGAACTCACAGGGTTCATAGCATCTCAAGAGGGCAACCACTGATATGGTATAATCAAATCACATAATATATTCAACAACTGCCAGAAATATATATTGAATTCTTATGCATTCTATTCTATTCTAGACCAGGGAAATCTGCTAGCATCTGTATGAAACTTGCATCTTACTGGGGAGAACAATTAACAAAATCAATAAATAAATTATTTAGTATATTAGAAATAAAAATTATTATGGGGAAAATAAAGTAGGGAAGGAAGATAGGGAGTTCTGGAGTGTGTGTGTTTGCAATTTTAAATGGGGTGAATAAACTGAGCAAGAAAGATGAAATAACTTCCTGACAGTCATGAAATTCATAAGGGGCAGATGGGAACCTGCTCCCAGTATTCTAACTTTCAAGTTGATTGGTTTCTGCTCTATGAATTTTTTATGGAAGCCAGTCCCAGCATAAATAACAAGAATGAAATTGTCTGTTGGCATATTCGTAAAAATTCTTTTGATTTCAGAGACAGGTATCTGTCTTGAATTTGCTTAATCAAAATAGGCAAGTTTTTTGTGGAAGGACACTAAAATAGCTCATCTAATGTAGAAGAACAGGGGTCTACTCTGGTCTCAGAATGTGAAAGCTGGTAAGATGGTCTTTTCATTATTCTTCCCTACTTGATCAATTTCGTCCACCTGGTTAGAAGATATGACTGTCAACAATACTGTCTTTCGATCTGGGAAACAGGGGGTCCTGAGTTGCCCAGCATCAGGGATGGTTGAGTTTTTGGAGCCCCTGTCTCTATCTAGGTCTGGCTATGCTAACTGGTTGGGATGCTGCTTGGGGAACTCTGAACCTTATGTGGACTCGACCAGATGCTGTGAGTTGCTCTAGGACTTTTGCCTCCAGAGCTGTCTTGGGACTTGTAGCCTACAAGGTTTCCAGAAGGGTAGCCTGGTTAGTAGATTGCTCTTACTGGTTGGTTCAGTATTTATTTTGAAGGATTGTGTAAATTTGGGCCACATAGAAAGGTGTAAACATCATAGTTTGGGGTAATTCTCTCTCAGGTCTGTGAAAATTATCAGTACAAAAATAGAGTTACTCGTGTCAAACCCTAAGAAAATGGAGCTGGGAGGTCATGAAGGAAGGGCCCTCACACAGGTATGACAATAACAGGAACTGCCACAAAGGACTTTCCCAACTAGAACTTTCCAGTTAAGCCTCTTTTATGAAGACCTTCACCTATCAACAGCTAGCACTACCAATGAACCAACACCACTGCCTTCGATAATCTCCTGCAATCAATGGTCTTGCCTTTAATAGCTTCTCCTTGGGCACAGTGGCTCACACTGTAATTTCAAAAATTTGGGAGGCTGAGGTGAGAGGATCACTTGACCCTAGGAGTTTGAATGTGTAATGATCTGTGATTGTTCCGCTGCACTCCAGCCTGGATGACAGAGCAAGACCCATCTCTAAAAAAAAAAGTAAAAAATATAAAAAAAGCGTTCCCTTGCTTCTGTCTCCTCAGATGTGCCTATGGTCTGCCATAGCACATATATCCAGGAATGCAATCCCTTGTTCTTCCTGAATAAACTCTTTGTTTTGGAGAATTGCTCTCTACGTCACTTATTTTAGGCTGACAGGTCAGAGCATGAGTTAGCGATCTGGGGTACCCATGGTCCACTGGCAACATTAAGCTTGAGCCAGATGTGTGCCCTGCATCAAGTCTCCCAGTCTGTGTCTTAACAATAGTGCCACCTTCAGTTTACAGAATCCAAGGAGTAGAGATTAAAAGCAGTGGAACTGAAAGTATTGAATGAGTTGGGAATCAAGATTTTATTCTGCACTAGCTGTGTGACTCTGAGCATGTTATTTAACTTTTTTAAGCTTCATTTTTCTTATATTCAAAATGGAGAGATGGGATTTTTAATAATTATATTAGAAAACATTTGAAAATTACCAGGAACAGTACTTAGCATACAAGCATTCAGTAGGAATTATTATAATTTGGAGAAACTAAGAGAGATTAAACACTTTGCCCAACATCTCATAGAAATCTAGGTTTCAAATCCCAGCATTCTCTGGATCACATGTTCTTTTGAATATGCTACACTACAGTCTTAGGTAAAAGGGATGAATGTCCAAGAATAAAACCAATGTGGTGATGAATTTATTTGATTAGAGTTTTTGACCTAGGAACACCCTGAGTTTGCCTGATCCTGAAATACGCATTTCTAAAATACAGCTCAAGCCCAAAGTGTGTGATAGAAGTGAAGCAAAACAAGAGAACATTTACAATTTTGTTGAATGCCACTTTTTTTTTTAAGGGGGAAACCACACATAAAGTTAATTGGTACTTTGAATTGCAAAATATTGACACTTAAGTAAATTTAACTCATAAAAAGGAAGTTATATCAAAGTCCAAAATGCTGAGGGGAAAGTAATCAGCCCTTATATTGTATGCAATAGTAAATTAAATTGAAATAGTTATTTCTGTAACATTCAAGCTGTGACTTTAATTATCCTCAAGTCTGAGAATTCTAAGCTAAAGTTTTCACAGTAACTGTAATTTTTGTCCCATTAAAAAGCTAACAGAATTAGCTTTATTTTAGACTTTCCCAGATTAGAAGTGACTTGAGTCTGTTGAGTTAGTTTGTAGTAAACTGGAATTATAAAGCTGCCTTTGGGTGTTTAAATATTTAGTTATGAGGCTTTTAAAAAAAATTTTAAAACCACTTGCTTTTTTAAAAATTTATCAGGTATATCAGTTAGCTAAGAAGTATTTGTTGGATACTGTATTAGTCCATTCTGACACTGCTATAAAGATACTACCTGAGACTAGGTAATTATAAACAAAGGTGGTTTAATTGACTTACAGTTCTGGATGTCTGGGTAGGCCTCAGGAAACTTACAATCATGGCAGAAGGGGAAACAGGCAACTTCTTCACAAGGTGGCAGGTGAGAGAGTGAGCATGTGAAGGAGGAACTGTCACACACTCATAAAACCATCAGATCTCATGAGAACTCACTCACTATAATGATAACAGCATGGGGGAAACTGCTCTCGTGATCCAGTCACCTCCCCCTGGGTCCCTCCCTTGACACATGAGGATTATGGGGATTACAATTCAAGATGAGATTTGGGTGGGGCCACAGCCAAACCATATTAGGTACTTACTATGTGTCAGCCTCAGCGGTAAATACTAAAAAGGAAGAAAGGAAGAAATAGAAGCAGGGAGAAAGAAGAAAAAGATACACAAATTCATTAATTAGCAATCAAATGTGTGTGTGTGTGTGTGTGTGTGTGTGTTCATGCACATGAGCATATGTGAACATAGCCTTTTAGGAGCCCAGTGTGACAAGGAAGTGACTTCAATTTAAATGAGAATTGAATGTATCACTAAGCAAATATGGCACTTTTGGAGAAAGTCTATCATTTCCAGTAGCAGATGTACATGAACAGCCTTTGATGTTTCATGCCCAATGACAGGGGAGGAAGTTCCTGCCACAGAGTTCCTAAATAAGTGAGAGTTGAAGTCAGAGCCCAAACATCTTCCTAGAACAATGACTAAGAGTCTAGTGTTTGCAGTCATGGCAGAGGCCCTGGGACAGAGCTTCAAAGAAAAACAAGAATCTTACTGAGCAAAAGGGTGGCAGACAAGAAGAACATAAAAATAGCAGCAACCAACCTTTGTTGATTATATACTGAGGATAATATGAAATATTGAAATAGCCAATATATTATTCCTACCTTAAAAATTCCATGGCTATTTGTCTAGCTACCCCAAGGAAATAATGGATTTCAATATTTCAAGGGGAGACAAGATACCACCTTGAATACAGAGTTATTTCTGGGATTTGAGTGAGAAACTAGATTTATTCCTATTACTGAGTCCATGGAAAGATAATGGGTTTTAAAGCCAGTCCTTGAAACTTTTCACTTTACATACTAAGTTACAAGTACAGGAACTCAGTGCAAGTGAATTTACTAACCATAGATTGTATAAAAAAGCATGACATGGAAGACATTCATAGCAGAACTTCACAGTCCAGTACAGTAGACAATTGTGGTATGTGGTTAAGGGATATAGTAAATCCAATTTGAGATGCATCAGAAGTTTCAAAGACTTAGTATAAATAGAGTAATGTAAAATATCTTGTTAATGTTTTATGTTGATTATATTTTGAAATGATAATATTTTAGATATATTTGGTTAAATGAAACATATTTGAATTCATTTTGACTATTCATTTTTACTATTTTTAATATGATTACTAGAAAATATTAAAACACATACGTAGCTTGAATTTGTGGCTTGTGTTACATTTCTATCTGGACTATTTCAAAGGGGAAGAAAGGAGAGAATGGACGTGTCAGAGCTCTGCCCTTTCTAGGGTGATCACATCATTTCTTATTCATACCAGGATATTTAGAGAATAAAAATGGGCACTGTAGACAATGATTTTGGGACAATTGGCATTGACTGGGACTGTCCTAGACAATGGAAGATGTGAGGTCACCTTCCCAATGAATTGGGTGACTCTGAATGCCACAGAGAAAGGGCAGGTGAGAACTGTCATGGAAGAGTTTGTTTTAGGGAGATTTGTTTTTCCATGCATCAAACACAAAACTGAACTTTGTCCCACCTGCTTTTCTTACTTCTTCCAGCTACTCCTACTATTCCTACTCCTAGAACAAATCCACAGCTTTCTATTTCTGAGGAAGATTTGAGACTAAAATCCAGGTTCCAATAACTTCTTGGATGGTAGAAATGATTATGAAGAATTTGGATATGTTTAACCTAAGTCCATCAGAAACATATGGATTACATTTCCCTTTAAAACACAAACACACTTAAAATTTAATGAGATAAGTATTTGGCAGGGAGCTTCCAAGTACTTTTCTTTGGTTTTGCTAAATCCCTAGTGTTTCCATGCACTTATAGACACATGATCATTTAGAGGATGCTCTTTATGTGAATGACAGGCTTGCCTTCCTCTGCCAGAGAGTGGGCTCAGCTTTCTTGATATACACTTGGGTCTCTTGCTTAAGGACAGGATCCCAAAGACCTTGAAGAACTAAAAATGTCCTCTGATCTGATATTTGGAGAGGCTAAAGGCAGGTGGAAGAATCTGACAAACTGAGAAAGTGTGGCCTTTGGTAGCATCTCCCCTCAATAGAGCATGGGTATAGGGACACCGGGAAACGTGGGAGTAAAGGAAATCAATGTTCTCAACAGCCAAGCCCTGCCTTTTCTCAGGGTGGTGAGGAGACTGGAGAGGGAACTTGTTCCCTACTCTCTCCCTCTTCAGCCCCACTTCATGACCCTGCAATGTCCCTTCAGTATTTGTGTTTTAATTTAAGACTCCCAGCATCAGTACTCATGCCCATATCAGCAGCCTGAACTGAGATATGCAGTCTATTAGTCTGTTCTCACCTTAATAAAGACATACCTTAAACTGGGTAATTTATAAAGGAAAGATGCTTAATTGACTCACAGTTCCACATGGTTGGGAGATCTCACAATCATGGCAGCAGGCAAATAAGGAGCAAAGTCACATCTTACATGGTGGCAGGCAAGAGACTGTGTGCAGGAGAGGTCCTTTATAAAACCATCAGATCTCACTAGACTTATTTAGTAACAAGAGAACAGCATGGGAAAGACCTGTCCCCCCCCCCCCCGATTCAATTACCTCCTACTCCATGCCACATGGGAATTATGGGAGCTAGAATTCAAGATGACATTTATGTGTGGACACAGCCAAATCTTATCGTGCAGTAATTATTATTACACTTCTCCTCTTTGATTTTGAGTGTGCTCATTCCCCTCATGGAAATACCCTGTCCCTTCTTTTCTCAGCTGGCTCCTTTCACCACCCTGGTGGGTTCAGTTCAGATGCTTCTCTCTCTCAGGAAGTGTTTCCTGATTGTCTTAGAAGGGATGGGTTCCTCCCTGGAAGGCCTCATAAAGCCTTTATCAGAATGCTTTATCGTAATGGACTGTGGTCATTGCCTTCCTCAGCCACCTCCTCACTCCACAGAGCCCCTTTAGGGAAGGAGGGACCTATGTCCCCATATCCAGGGTCTGTCATGTGATAGATACTCATTAAACTTTCATATTTCTATAGTTCCTTTTATCATTGGAGAATCACTTTGACACAAAGGAAATGTAACCTGACAAAAACCTGAAGAAGTTGACAGGTGACTAATAAATTCCCATTATATTCATGAAGACATTGAAAACTCTGAAATGCTGTGACTTTCCTAAAACCCAGGTCCAGGACTGCAGGAGCTAAAAGTAGAGACCAATATTTACTCCAGGAGATAATAATAGGGCCCAGTATTTACTCCAAGGATCAGTTTTTCAGGTTATTATCCCCCACTAAACTTGCCAGTTTTTTTTTTTTAAGTTAAACACAGACACATTAGGGCACAGACAGACATGTTTTGAATTTTGGATCTGATCTTAGTTTAAAAAGAAGTGTCTTGAATTTAGTGACGGCTGATGGAAAGAGGCCTGTGAAAAATAGGAAGACTTGTAGGAAGATGTTGTCAAAGAGGTCAGGGATCTCATAAGACTGGGTTCAAGTTCTGTGAGTGGGATAGCTGAGGTCCATGAACCCCTTACAGTTGGTGACAAAATCTTGTATTTCTCTGTGGGGAGGATGTGAAAGTTTATTCTTCAAAAGGAAGTGGATCCGACTAGCTAAGGCGTGAGTACCTAAAGCCTCCTTCCATCCCTTGGGCAGAGGGAATATTTTGCACTTTCTTGAGGATCAAGCTATTGCCTGTGGGCCAGTTTCCTCTTGCAAGCCTCTCCCAGGGCCAATGAATGCCAAGGCCTCTAAGGAGGGGTCCTTGCAGCCTGCTGACATCCTGTGTATCGACACTTCTGCTTTCAAGGCAAGCTAATCTGTTCCTTAAGCTGCTTGGCCGAACTTCTTTGCCAGATCTGATAGGAGAATTTAATCTTTCCTTTTTCTTTTTTGGCACACACTCAATGGAGTCCAAATAAAGAATTAAGGAGACTTGAAAGGGACTTTCCATTACCAAACAATTCAGTTTAAATTTCCGACCTTTCCTCTACCTTTTTTTCTTTTTTTTCCATTCCCTCCTTTCTTCCTCCTCAACATTTGGAACTCAAACCTGGCACAAAAGCTCGTAGGGACATGTGGAAAGCCAGAGACCAGGAACGTGAGTGGAATTTTCCAAATTAAGGTGGATTATTGGCCTTCATTGCCAAGCAAAGTGGCGAGGCCTGGCTTTTGGGCAAGCCTTGAAGCAGGAGTGCTTCAACATCTGGAAGAGGGTTTTGGCTTTCATGTCTGGAGTGACACATATTCTGGCTTCATGGAACGCTTTGCATTTTTTGCTACCCATTCTGTACTGTCCTAGCACCGAGTCATTGCTCTTGCTGCTCATAGAACATAACATCAACAAGTGTTCAGCAAACAGCTATGAGGTCAGATATTGTCCTGAGATCTCGCAGTAACAGTCAAATAGCTAGAATTCACTGGGGACCGATCTTTGCCCAGTATTATGCCAACTTAACCATACTAAGAGGTAGGTCCAACTTATTTTCACACTTGATGCATGAGGATACTGATGCACAGAGAGTAAAGCTCTCATAGACAGGATGTAGAAGAACAAGCCTGCAAATTTAGGCAGTCTGGCTTGAAACCAGCAAATAGTAATCAGAGTGGAAAGAAAGTTTAGCATAGGACCAGGAACACAGAAAGGAATTAACAAATTCTACTTACAACGATGGGGAGGAGAAGGAGTCAGAATACAAAACCAATTCATGTTATAAATCTAAGTTTTAAAAACAACATTTGTTTCTTCCTGCCCTGATTATAAAACAATAGCTTATGTTTATGATGGTGACTTTGGAGTTACTCTCCCAAAGGTAGCCGGTATGGAAGATGTTGTAAGACAGTTTTTTCAAATTTACTATGAAAAGTGAATTTATACAGTATATGAAGAGATATCTAATTTTGATGGAAATATTCAATATTCTTTATAATAATGATAGCTAACATTTATTGAGTGCTTACCAAATGTCAGTTACTGTACTAAGCTTTTTACCTATGTTAGCTCTTGTCATTCCTCCAATAGTCCTATGAGACAATTGCTATTATTATCCTTCTTTTACAGGCAAAGTGAAGTGGGTGTGCCTGGGATGATGAACAGCTAGTGAGTGGAAGAGCCAAGATTCAAATCCATGCAGCCTGGCTCCACAGCCCGGCTCCACAGCCCACACTGTCAGTCACTCATCAACACCTTTCCAAGGTATCGGTTTAAGAGTCCTTTCTTTAGTGGTTGTTTTTTCTCTATGCCCGTTCATTTGGTCTATGTAGCCATATATGCCAAACCTGTACAAGAGCTGGAAATAACAAAGTGTGTTTTTGTGAGGACTCTGCATCAGAAATTAAAGGTGGTTTATAGCAAAGACTGTGAGCAGGTGCTGAGTGATGCATGAGACACAAGGGGGAGTGACTGAGAGTTATTCTTGCCCAGTGGAAATCAATTTCATCGCAATTGTGTCCCCCAAGTAGGAGGTGTGATCTATCAACATTTGTTGAATAAAGGAATTAATGGCTAGTATAACTGTTTGCAAGTACTGGGAGTACAATATGGGAAAGACCTTGAAATAAGTGGTGGTGTTTGTTTTTCCTTCAATCATTTGGAGACCTTTCTGAGAGGGTATATTTGGAAGGTATCCTTCAGAGCAGTAGTTTATAGCAGACTTAAAATTACAAACCAAAATATCAACACAAGGCACTGGGCAATCTGAAGACTGCTGGGCTGTAATTAGGTGATGAGTCAGTGCCTCCCCACTGCACAGTCTGGGGTCATCAAGTGTTGAGTATTGGGATTGGCACACATCTCTGTATATCCCTGACAATTACAGTCCTAAGCAAAACCCGTCAGAACAACAAGGTATCATTTGTCTTTCAGAACTAATTCTGACATTGTTCCCCTTGAGGTTGCATTTGTTTCTAATTTTAGAAAGTTGTTTATCCATTTATTTATTTTGCTTTAAGTTCTGGGATACATGTGCAGAACGTGCAGGCTTGTTACATAGGTATACATGTGACATCGTGGCATACCTATCAATCCATCATCTAGGTTTTAAGCCCCACATGCATTAGGTATTTGTCCTAATGCTCTCCCTCCCCTTGCTCACCTGCCCCAACAGGCCCTGGTGTATGATATTCCCCTCCCTGTGTCCATGTGTTCTCATTGTTCAGCTCTCACTTATGAGTGAGAACATGCGGTGTTTGGTTTTCTGTTCCTGCGTTAGTTTGCTGAGAATGGTGTCTTCCAGCTTCATTCATGTCCCTGCATCTTATATCATTATGACAGAAACAAGTAATTGTCCTCTGCTGTGGCCAGAGGACATGTTGGGAACAGACCAACAGAGCTGGCTGTAGGTGTGAGTCCCAACTCTTCTGCATTTCAAATGTGTGACATCAATCAAGTCACTAAACTTCTTTAGGCTCTTCTGTTTCATTTTACTGGTATAGGGTAGGTACTCAATAACTTATTTATTGAAGGAATGGATGGGTTAATAAAAACTAGTCCTGTCTTGTTTCGAGGTTAATATAATGAAAAACATTGCTAGACTAGGTATGGAAAAGTTGTGTAAGTGGAGTCCTTATTCAGAAGTCATAGCCAAGGAGAGCTCTAGCGTATGTCAAGAAGAAGACCTTCTTTTATTTTGTCTTTCAATACTTTTGTCAGTGTGTCCATGGTCATGTAATCCCCTTCTCTAGGGATAACTGGAGTCTGAAAGAGAAGCCCCAAAACATCAACAACCTTAGAGAAGGAGCCCCCCACCAACATCAGCAGCCTTGGAGAAGCCCCTGAACATCAGCAGCCTTAAAGCAGGAGCAATCTATATTGTGAAAATATTCTGTTTACATTTATTGAATAACTGATAAAGCTGGCTTCGTTTTTTTAATATCCCACCAAGCTGGTTATAAAATACATGTTTATGAATTTGTCTCAGGCTGAATTCTCACCAGCTGTTAGAGAGGATTTTAAAAGCATGTGTGTATTGTATCATGGCTAAACATGGGTAAACTAAAGTTTGATATTATCATTCAGTTTGCTAAAAATTGTCATTTAATAATATGACAAAAGCCTAAAAATAAATGACATGGTTTATATAAAGTCGTTCCCACCCATCCACTTTACAGATTCACTCCTTATTTGGAGACCTTTCATATTCCAGGTACATAGTTGAATTTTTTGCATCCACAGCCTCTCTGAGACCTTGTTGCAATGTAGCTATCTAGAGCCTCTAAGAGTGTTCTGAAATTCTGGATCTTATTAGGAGAAGTTAACTAGAAAATTCTAAAAATGTATTTTTCTTAACTATATAGAAGGCATGAATCCACTAAGTGCAATTGTTTTTTAAAGAGATGTATTATACACAAGTAAGAACTCTGTAAACGTGTTTACTGATTGACATATGTAGAAGATACATGTAGTATTTTTTTGAAAACTAATACATACAAGGCTCAGTGCCAAATGCTTTATATGTATGTATTAGGTTATTTCTTGCTGCATAATAAATTGTTACAACTTATCAGATTAAAATGGCACACATTTATTATCTGTCAGTTTCTCTGGGTCAGAAATCCGAACTGAGTCCTCTGCTCTGGAACTGACAAGGCTGCAATCAAAGTGTCAGCTGGGCTGCATTCTCATCTGGAGACTCAACTAAGGAAGAATTTGCTTCCAAGATTTCTCAGTTTGCTTCCTTGTGGCTTCATGACTGAAGGCCCTGCCCTCTTACTGATGGTCAGCTGGAGGCTACCTCAGCTCCAAGGGCTGCCTGGAGTTGCCGCCTGCATGGCCCCTCCATGACAGCTCACAACATGGCTGTTTGTTTCTTCAAGGCCAGTGGGGGGATTTTTCTTTTTGCTCTGCTAAGACAAAGTCTTATTTATATCAGGGGTGTCCAATCTTTAGGCTTCCCTGAAGCACACTGGAAGAAGAATTTTCTTAAGCCACACATAAAATACATGAACACAAATGATAGCTGATGCACTAAACAAAAATCTCATAGTGTTTTAAGAAAACAAAAAAATCTCATAGTGTTTTAAGAAAGTTTATAAATTTGTGTTGGGCCACATTCTAAGCCATCCTGGGCCACAGTCCACAGGCTGCCAGGGCGACAAACTTGTCTTATATAATGGAACTTAATCACAGGAATGATATACCATTGACATTAACATGTTATTAGTTAGAAGCAAGTCACAGGTGCCTCTCACACTCAGAGGTAAGGGATTACAAAAGTCATGACACCAGAGGGCAGACATCCTAGGGAGCATAGTAGAATTCTACCTACCTAAATGAATAACCTCATTTGATTTTAACAATATCCCCATAAGGCATATTCTATCATTGTTGTGTATTAGTATATAGAACTAAGGAAATGAGGCTAGTGTAGACAGCCAAGATAACCCATCCAGATGAATATACCAGAGCAAGTGCTTTGACTGCTATATTTGATTGTAACACGTGGGACCTTAACCAGTTACCTGCATTCAAACCACATCTGTACTTCTGCTTTAAGTTACTGAGTGAAGATCTGTTATTTGCTGTATGCTGGACTCTCTTCCCATATATATGCATTTTCTCTTTTCATTCGAACACAACTCTAATAGGGAGCTGTTATAATCCCTGTTTTACAGAAGATAAAACTTACACTCAGAAAGGTTATTCCTTTCTGATTTTGGGCAAGTTGCTTAACTTCTCTTAGCTACATCCCATTCATCTGTACAAAGGGAAATAACAGTAATTATTTCATAGAATTGTTGTGAGGATTAAATGAGGTAATACAGGCAGTTACCTCAGTTAGCAGAATGTCTGACCCAGACTATTACCTAAGTAAATGCTATTAAGATTAGTAAATTTTGCCTAACACTCTAGCTTTAAGGATTTATAATTTAACAATGTGAGAGTAGAAAAGAACAAATTGTTTTTAAGAACCTGAGTTTCTTTTGCCTGTAGCAGATAATGGAGAAATATTCTGGGTCTGGCATTCTGCTCCTGATAATTTATTTCATAGACACTCTTCTCATCTATTACTGCAAAGGTCTCTTGGAGGTCAACCAAAACCTGGGCGGGTTTCGCAGCCATCTTATGTCACCAGTCCTCCTCTGGGGCCTCTCGAGCCTCTTTGTCCTTGTCTTCAGCCTCCACTCTTTCTCCTTTTTTTCCTTTCGTTTTTCTGTTTCCTGTTTCCCCATCCAGTAGGACTCCATTAGTGCAGATTAAATAGAAAACCCAGTCCCTCAGTTAAAGATATTCTAATGATCATTCTCAGCAAACTGACACAAGAACAGAAAATCAAACACCACATGTTCCCACTCATAGGCGGGTGTTGAACAATGAGAACACATGGACACGGGGAGGAGAGCATCACACACTGGGGTCTGTTGGAGGGGCCAAGGGAGGGATAGCAGGGAGGTGGGTGGGGAGGTTGGGGAGGTTGGGGAGGGATAACATGGGGAGAAATGCCAGATATGGGTGACAGGGGGATGAAGGCAGCAAACCACACTGTCATGTGTATACCTATGCAATAATCCTGCATGATCTGCACATGTACCTCAGAATCTAAAGTACAATTAAAAAAAAAAAAAGATGTTCTAATGAATGGATACTTTGCCAGCCCTGTACTATACTCTCCAGAAGCAGAGAGTAACCAGAACTAGCCTCTGTCCTAAAGTCTATGGGAGATTAATTTGGAAAATCTTTTCTAACCATGCCAAAATTTTCAGGAGCTTTCCTGAGGTTAATAATAAGGAGATGGAAATCAGGGTTTGTGACAATATAGGTTTCTAGAAAAGACATTAATTTTGGCATTGGGTCAGCCTGGGCACCATTCCCAGCTTTGCCTCTTGCTAGCTGTGTGACTTTGCTCAATAAATTGTTGAATTTCTTTGAACCTCAGTTTCCTCAAACATAAAAGAGAGATAATAGTAATTTCTTCCTCAATGTTGTTTGGTACCCAAATAATGAAATCATACAATACAAGTGCACCAAGAATTGAGAAGGGCTCTTAAAATAGGAATTAACATACAGGGGTGAGATAAACTGTGGGAAAAAGCTAACAACTGCAAAAGTCTAAACCTTCAAAAAAATTAATGGAATTTACATTTTATCCCAAGGCAATTATCACTTCATCAATTCTTCCTTATCTTTCTGATGAAAATCCTTTAAAAATTATGGTCACACAATAAAAATATGATTTCTAACCATGGAAAAACTTGCTTTGAAACCATGAATCACCTATTATTTTATGTTAATATTATTACTACTATTTTAGATTAAGAGGCAGGAGAATGATGTGCGTTGTGAAACACTCCCCACATCTGGAGGCATAATTTTCATCTTCCATTTATAGTTTCAGCTGTGGTTATTCAAATCTGAGTCTGCATTAGTAATGTCATTGGGATTCCAAGAAAACAGAAAACATTTTAGATGCCTCTCATTTAATCAATTGTAACAACCCATGATAGAAAGTCCACCCTTAAAAGCAGGACTTTTGTGGATAATTAGTTAGAATAATAAAAAGTAGTAACGCAATTTGTGGGAAGAATTCAGTGTGGTTAATCATTATTTGATTTTGAAGACAAGATTAAATTAGTGTTGCCCCTTATGTCATTGTGTCAACAAATTAAATCTGGGTAAACCCCACCCTATTTTCCATGGGCCAGTGACAGATGGAGCAAATGCATACTTGTTTTGTTTTGCTTTGTTCTTGTTAAAAAAAATTCTGATCATATTCTTTAGTTGGTTCTGGTTCCACAGAGCTTTTCCTCATGTATTTTCATTGTGCATTTTATTAGCAGAATGTAATTTTTCTTCCATCTTTGGAACAAACGCCAAAAAATAATTTTAATTGCGCATTTCCTCAATCCTCGACCTCTTTATGAAGAAAACAGAGGAATGCAAACTACAGTAGAGAGCAGTGAAGACTGATAATGCTTATCTGTGTAGAAAACATCAGAATGGCCACAGTCATACCCCTTTAAGCTGAAGATCAACTTGGGTTAATGAAAGGAAGAAGGGTATTTTGTTTTATTCTAATCTGAGTTTAACTCGTGTTGTTTTGTGAATTCATTAATTCCCAAGGGATCCATTAATCCAGAAACAGTCCTAAACTGTGAACTTCTTAATTTTTGAAGAAAGTATAGCAATTCACTCATAATTAATGTGGTTTAATGAGAACTTAATTTGAGGTAGGACAGTCTATCCCATTACAGAAGCCTTTCAGGGAGTACAGGGCATGACTGAAAGTTGTGGACCTTCTTCAGGCAGGGAAAAGCATTCCTTGAGCCATGGGTATAAAATAAAGTTTAGAGTTAGTCAAAGGAATCTGGAAAATTCTAGACTAATGAGAAAGGCTGGGGAAAAAATCAGGGCTCTTAATTTTATAGGCAGAGAACAAGAATAAGGCTAACTTTCTGAATTCAAGAATTTTTCCTGACATGCTGTCTTCCACACAAAAGACCTAAGCTATCAACTTCTTAATTTTTGAAGAAGATATAGCAAGGACTGGATGAAGGTCGGACGGGGTGAGGCAGATGCACTGATAATGGCTCCCATGTGTTGATACTTACTATGGGCTAAGTGTGTTTATTAAACATTTTAAAAGCATATTTTATTTACACCTCAAAATTATCCTGTTTGACTGGAACTAGAATAAGGTAGTTTTGTGTCTCAGTGTTAATGATCAGGAAACATAGACAAGTGTAAATTGGCAGGGCTAGTCAACAACAGCATTTAACACCAGGTTTTCCCGGCTGCAGGAACCCAGCGCTTAACCAACATTCTATATGTGCTCCTAATGAGTTTAAATCTGTTTTGTCTCATTAAGAAAAGAACAAGATTCTGCTCACTCTCTTTTATGCAGAATGCTTTTTTAATATAGACATGTAGCTTAAATCATACGAACATTTTAATTTTCAAAAATCTGATATTTTCCACTTGGGTCTCTTTCTACTGGTTACCAAAGCCATTTCAATGATATAAGATTAACTTTTCTTTCCAGGTCTCCCATTTGCATTTTGCTTATTCAGCTGTTCTCCTGCTGTATTCCAATGTTACTAAAGAATATTTTGTGCTTCCATATACAATTCTTAAGCATCTAAATTTTTAGCAGGCAAGATTCCTATATTTATCACTTACTAAGCTATCATCTCTCAATCTCTCAGCATCAAATCCATCCTTCTGTATTTGTGCTCTTAATGCTCTTAATCTTAAACCTGCAAACTCTATTTCTGATATGTCAGCTGTTAGGATCTGCTGATAAACAGTGTTAGAGCAAGACTTGAAGGCAGAATAGGACAGAAGGGATTAGCTTTTTCTATTTGCCTATAATTCCTTTCAGTGTGGTTTCAGCCATGGATCTTTACTCCCATAACAGTAATAGACAGTTCTCCCTAACCCTAAGAATGACAGCTGCTTCCTGCAGTTGCAATCTGGGTTATCTTCAGGTTACCTGTTTGCTTTTTCATTTGACTAGCACTTAACTCAGTTCTAATAATAAACTTTCTCTGTTAAAATACCTACTATGGTTTCTGTTTTTCTGATTGCACCCTGTCTGGCACCTTTCTGAGACTCAGTTTTCCTATTGGCCTTTTCAGAGCCTGCAATAAATTACAGAATCTTCAAATTTGGAAAAATTTTAAAGATGTCAAGTCCAAATTCTGACATAGTATAGGAGTGTTCTATTTTCAGTTGTTAGATGTTGTGTTAGTACATTCTCATGCTGCTATGAAGTAATACCTAAGACTAGGAAATTTATGTTGAAAAATGTTTTAATTGACTAGCAGTTCCACATGGCTGGGAAGGCCTCAGGAAACTTACAATCATGGTGGAAGGCAAAGGGGAAGAAAGGCACCTTCTTTGCAGGATGGCTGGAAGGAGAAGCACTGAGCAAAGGGGGAAAAGCCCCTCATAGAACCATCAGATCTCATGAGAACTCATTCAGTATCTTGAGAACAGTATTGGATAATCACCCCCATGATTCAATTACCTCCCACCAGGTCCCTCCCAAGGGGAATTACAATTCAAAATGAGATCTGGGTAGGTACACAGTTAAACTATATCATTCTACCCCTGGCCCCTCCCAAATCTCATGTCCTCACATTTCAAAACACAAGCATGCCTTTTTAACAGTCCGTCGTATTCTTAGCTCATTCCAGCATTAACCCAAAAGTGCAAGTTCAAAGTCTCATCTGACACAAGGCAAGTCCCTTCTGCCTATGAGCCTATAAAATCAAAAGCAAGTTAGTTGCTTCCAAGAAAAAATGGGGGTACAGGCATTGGGTAAATACAACCTTTCCAGATGGGAGACATTGGCCAAAACAAAGGAGTTACAATCCTCATGCAAGTCTGAAATCCAATTAGGCAGTCATTAAACCTTAAAGTTCCAAAATGATATCCTTTGACTCTATGTCTCACATCCAGGTCACACTGATACAAGAGGCAGGCTCCTATGGCCTTGGGCAGCACCATGTCTGTGGCTTTGCTTGCAACAGCCTCCTTCCCTGTTGCTGTCAAGGCTGGCGTTGAGTGTCCATGGTGCAAGCTGTCACTGAATCTACCATTCTGGAATCTGGAAGACAGTAGCCCTCTTCTCAGAACTCCACTAGGCAGTGCCCCAGTGGGAACTCTTTATGGTGGCTAAAACCCTACATTTCTGTTCTGCACTGCTCTCATGGAGGTTCTCCATGAGGACTCTGCCCTGCAGCAGACTTCTGCCTGGACATCCAGGCATTTCCATACATCTCTGAAATCTAGGCAAAGATTCCCAAACCTCAATTCTTGTATTCTGTGCACCCACAGGCCCAAAACCATGTAGAAGTTGCACCCTCTGGAGCAATGGCCTGAGCTGTTCCTAGGCCCCTTTTAGCCACAGCTGGAGCAGCTGGGATGCAGGGCACCAAATCCCTAAGCTGCACACAGAAGGGGGCCCTAGACCCAGCCCAAGAAACCATTTTCCCTCCTAGGACTCCAGGCTTGTGATGGAAAATGCTGCCAGGAAGATAGATCTCTCATGCCCTGGAGACATTTTCCCTATTATCTTGGTGATTAGCATTTGGCTACTTAACTACTTACACAAATTTCTGCAGCAGGCTTGAATTTCTGCCTAGAAAATGTGTGTCTGTGTTTTTCTACTATATCGTCAGGTTGCAGTTTTTCTAAACTTTTATTTTGTCACCTCTTGAATGCTTTGCTGCTTAGAAATTAATTCTACCAGACACCTTAAATCATGTCTCTCAAGTTCAAAGTTCCACAGGTCTCTATGGCAAGGGCAAAATGAGAGAATGCATGGATAATGCACAGCACACAATGCTCAATGTTCAATTAATAGAAACCATTGCCATCAGCACCATAATTGTGCTACGTGAAGAAAAAGCAGGGCACAAAGTCATATGTATAGCATGAAGTGACAAGAGAAAATAAAGTACACATTAGCACAGGATTTTCAATCTCTGCATCAGAGCTGGGATACTCTTGCCCTCTCACCACTTTACAACTTCCCTCACCTCCGCCAGTTTCACATATTAGCATCTGCCACTTGCAATACACCAACTAGATACTGATTTTGGTATCAATCAGTGTTCTTTCAATTGTAAGTGACAATTATGAAAACTGACTTAATCAAGAAGACAATTTATTGGCTCATAAGAATGAGAAAATTGGCCAGACATAGTGGTTTATGTCTGTAATTCCAGCTCTTTGGGAGGCCAAGACAGGTGGATCACTTGAGGTCAGGAGTTTGAGTCAAGCCTGGCCAACATAGCAAAACGCTGTCTCTACTAACAATACAAAATAATAATAATAATAATAATAATTAGCTGGCGTGGTGGTGGGTGGCTGTAATCCCAGCTACTCGGGAGCCTGAGGCAGGAGAATTGCTTGAATCTGGGAGGTGAAGGTTGCAGTGAGTAAGCCAAAATCACACCACTATACTTCAGCCTGGGTGACAGAGCAAGAGCAAGACTCCATCTCAAAAAAAAAAAAAAAAAAAAGAGAAAAAGTCTACTAGGAAGAGCTGGCTTTACATATATTTAAGTTTCGTCATCCACATAGAATGAGGTAGCCAGATTCTCCTCTTCCTTTTTCTTCTCCTTCTCTTCCTTTCTTTAGCCCTCTGTCTTCTCTCTCTCTCTCTCTCTCTCTCCCTCCCTCCCTCCCTGTCCTCTGTACCCCTTATCTATCCAGGTTCTTCCTGTTTCAGCTTGAATTTATTTGGGGGCTGTTTCCCTACATGATAACATGAGTGTGAAGTCACCCCAGTAAAGAGACTTCATGCTTCAAAATAAGAACATTCTTTCCAGTAGTCAGTAGCTCTAGCAAAACTCCTAGAGAGGTCTTCTATTGGTTTGGCTTAATTCACATGGCCATCCTTGAACAGATCACTGTGGCCCAGGCAAAGAGCAAATCACTGAGGCTTATACTGCTCAACTAGAGGCCAGGCTAACAGTGTGAGGCCCATTATGAGGCCATAAAAATATTTTAGTATTGTTATGTAATGGGGGAGGTTTCTTTTCACATTACTCAAGAGCTGTTGAGTAGACACAGAGGAAAAAAATTGCCAGAAATTCTATATATTCCTCATAATATTAGCAATAATTAACATGTGGATATCTTGGTGAATGATTTACTTTTATTTTAACTTTTAAAATATAGTTTCCAAATGATTGTTAGTCATAACCCAGCATTTTTATAATTGAAAAGAAAAAATTTAAAAATGGTCCCTGAAAGCCAAGCCAGCTGGTAGGCCCATCAACCAGTGTGTGGATGAGTACATGTGACCCAAGGATCAGCCCAAACCCAGATGCACACAGATTCCAAACTCTTCAGCAATCCATCTTTTATTTGGAGCAAAGGCTGTGATGCCTATACAGTCTTTCATTTCCTCCCTGATGCTCCAGGTTTTAGGAGAAACCACCTAGTTATGTTCAAACTTCCAGAAGTGGTGGTCCTGTGGAAAGAATCCTAGGCCAGCAGCCAGGAGACCTGCTGTCAGTCCCAGCCCTGCCCATCACAGCTGTATCAGGTGATTCAGACATTTTGGGCTGCAGGTCCCCATGTATAATCAAAAAGTTTATTTCTGGCTTCAACAATCTGTGATTATTTCCGTTTACTGATGGAGTAGCTAATTACTTCATTATAGGATTTTTCAAGACCAGTTACCTCCTGTTTGGTTCAATTAGCAAAATGCCAACATGATTGTCATTGATTTTGATGGTTGGGCTGCCAGGAGAGGAGCCCAATGGGAAATAGTTCAGGATCTTAAGTAGATTTTGTATTTGTTATTCCAAGGTAGTATATATAGGAGCAGGGCTTGTCATGCATTTCTCAAAATTCTTGCATAAGAAAAACTCACTCCCATCATTCTCTTCCATTCTAATGATGCCTTAGGACTCCTAAATTTAGAGTTTAGAGCCATAGGAGAAGGAATAATCATGGTTAAGACTGGCTAGAATGAAGCATGTTTTTTTCTTTTTACCCCTGAATAGAGAATCATAGAATATCAGACAGAAGGTGAATCTCAAAGATCATTCAATATAACCCTTTTGGATTAGAGGCAACATTTACTGAGTATCTTCACGTATATTCTACAGAAAGAACATATGGTGCAGAGTCAGACAGAATGTGGTTTGAATCCTTACATATGTGTGACCTTTGGAGGGGTTCCTACTTTTTCTGAGTCATATTTTTATTATTATATATTTTAACCTTTAAAGTAGAAATGTTGATAATACCCATCTAGCAGCTGGTGTGCATATAGTAGGCAGAAGAATGACCTTCCCAAAAAAGTCCACATGCTAATCCTCAGAACCTGTGTATCTATTTCATTCCATGGCAAACAAAACAAAACAACTTTGCAGATGAGATTGAGTTAAGTTAAGGATATAGAGATAGGGAGATTCTCCTGGATTATCTCGATGGATTCAGTGTATTCATAAGGACCCTTGTAAGTAAAAAAGGTTAGGCAGGAGAGTTAAAGTCAGAAGGAGAGATACAAAAGAAGGAAAGGTTGGAGTGATGAAGGGGTGGTGTGGCTACAAGCCAGAGAATGAGAGCAGCCTCTAAAAGCTGAAAAAGGCAAGGGAATGGATTCTCCCCCAGAATCTTCCAAAGAAACACAACCTTGCTGACCCACTTAAGACTTCTGAGCTCTAGGACTGTAAGAAAATTAATTTGTGCTCTTTGAAGTCTCCACCTTTGTAGTAATTGGTTACAACAGCAATAGTAAACAGATACAATGAGGATTGTTAATTACACCAACAGATGGCCTGGAACACCAAATGCATGAGGTACACTGAGTGCTATTGTTTTTGCGGCTGTTCTGGTTACTGTTGTTTTTCTTCCCCTTCATTACCTTTTGTCTTCTTTCCCTCCCCTCCTCCTTCTTTACCATTATCTTTCTCTTTCTCTCCTCTTCCTTCTCATTTCATCAAAAATAACAAGGAAGGAAGAAAAGAATTAGCATTTGATCAGGACCTGTCAGGAACCATCCTTGGTGATTTTATGTGAATAACCTAGTTTAATCTTTAAAATAACACTTTGAGACAGGTTTTAGTATTTTTATTTTACCGATGAAGACACTGGGGTCTGCTGAAGTAAAGCAGTTGCTTCCAGATACACTGAGTTAGTGAGAGTCCTGAGACTGTGGGCTGGCCCATGCCTCCCTTCTCATTAGCAGCCTGATCTCTGTTCCAAACAGCGAGCTGTCCATCTGTGTTCTGTGTGTCCTGGCTGGCCAGAGCAGAAACTGAGCACAGGACTCCATCACCATGGCAACAGTGTTGCCTGCCTGGGTCGTGGAGTGGAGTGGTACCTTGTTGGGCCAGGGTGGCAGATTCTGGAGAGAGAAACTGTACCCCAAGAAGGGGCTGCCGTCTATCTGAAGATGTTTCTTCTTCTCAAGACAGCAAATGGCTCATCCCACCCTTGCCATTTCAAGTGAGCCCTCTCTTATAAGTTTAAGCACAGACCAACTGCCGTTTATCAGGCACCTACAGTATGTCACACACTGCTAGGCTTGTGCAAGCTTTTTTCTCTGATTCATATTACAATTCTGTAAGGCGGCTATTGTTTTTCCTATTTACAGACAGGACACTGAGGCTGAGAGAAGGAAGTATTTTGACCACTCACACTGGAGTGTAGCCTGCTTTGCTCCCAGGCCACAGGCTTTCCCAGCCTCCACCTCGATCTCTATGCCAAGTGAAGGTTGCGGTGCTTTCCAGAGGCTTCGTATCTAACCCGCCATGTGCTAATGAAGTCATTTTCATTTTCCCTCTCTCCCCTTCCCAACTTCTCTCTTCTTGGGTCCACATGTAACAGGTTTGCTGTGTAGATCCAGATCATGTAACAGGATTTACACAAGCACCACACCAGTGGCAGAGGCATGTAGCAGGGCATGCCTTGGTGGAATGAGAGATCTACAGAGCCAAGGAAGGGAAATTGAGATGGTTGATGCAGACACCCAGACTAGGCAAGAGAGGACAGTCCTCCCCTCTACCAGAGGATTCCCACCTGGCTCTGTCAGACGGTCAGCAGCACCCCTGTGAACTCTGCTGTTCGGAGCACTGAGGACTGCTGAGAGGATAGAGGGAACCACAGCAAAGTGGGAAAAAGGCACAGGTTTGGAACTGGATTGAGCAGAGCTTTTGGGTCAACTCTGCCGCTCTAGAGCTGTGTGGTTTCAGGCAAGTTGTCTTATGTCTGTGAGCCTCAATTTCCTTTTTGGTAAAATGTATCTGACAATACAAATTTGACCATGTCATAGAGTTGGAGGATCCCATAGCCAAAAGGGCCGTGGAGGTCAGGTTACCCCACCAGACATTTAGAGTCAGAAGAACTGCGGATCAGAACAAGTAAGAACTACCTATTGGATACTAGTCTCACTAGCTAGGTAATGGGATCATTTGCACACCGACCCCAATGATATGCAATTTATCCATGTAACAAACCTGCACATGTATCCTCTGAGCCTAAAATAAAAGTTGAAAAAAGAAAATAAAGAAGGAATCACTGTCTGAGGCCACTCAGCCACCAAGAGTGGGGCTTCTGGGTCCATTTATAAAATTCTTTTCTCTAAAGCATATTGCTTCTTGTGGGATCAAATGTGATGAGCAGGAAACAGCTGTGCCAGTGCTGATGTCAGGATCTGAGGCACTGAGGCTCTCCTCTGACTCCTTTCCTTATACTGGGCTGCCTTCTGGGAGGGCTTGATGCAGTCAGGCCCTGACACGGGCAACTCCAACACTCCACCCCAGATCTCATGCCCACTTTGAATCTCTAGTAACAAGCACAGAAAAATGGTATGAAGGCATTTAATATCAAGCATGAATGGTGCATGGTAGAACAATTGATAGGCTTATAAAATAAGATTCTTAAATGGAATCATTAGAGAATATAAAAATTTCCTAAGAGTATGTTTAATGAGCTTACTGGGGGCTGAGGCAGGCAGAAGGTCTAAGGTAACTGCAGTTTCACAGAGAAATGGAAACTGTCAGGTACCAAATCTCTCAAAAATCTCTCCTGTGCCTACTCCCATCCCTACTTTCTTATTTTCAGCACCAGAATGAGAGGTTTCCTTCTTCCTGAGCAATTTGAGTTCTTTCCTGGGTTCTTACCTACATTTCCTTGTGTCCTCCAGGCGGCTCCTTAATAGTGACTCCATCTCTCTCCAATTCCTCACTAGTGATTCTTTTAACAGGCGGCCATTCTATACATTTCTATGCCTGCCATGTGACAGACATGTTCTAGACACTGCTGATACAGCTGCACATGCAGTTGATCTCCAGGAGCCTATATTCACAAGGGGAAAGACAGCCCTAAACAAGTCTATGATATATAATGTTATATACATCAAGCCATGCAAGGTGCTGGGGAAAACATTAAAGCAGGCTAGGAGAGCAACAGCAAGGGCCGGTGGTGATCATGGTGGCTCTGGGGGGAGGCAATGGTGATGGACATTATGGGGCTAAAAAACTATTTTCAATTAGGTAGGTAGTGAAGGCCTCCATAGAAGATTACATGTGAGTAGAGATCCAAATTTTAGGAAGCTATATCTGCAAAAGTCTAAGGAGAGAGACTTCCAAGCAGGGAAGGTGCAAATGCAGAGGCCCTGGGCTTTGTTGCCCCCTCCTCCTGAGTTGTGATTTATGCTGCCTTTCTGGATCCTTGGGGGATTGAGCAAAGGTATCCTCTGTGGGAATCTGCCCGAGAAAAACACTTCCTACTAAGTCATTTCAGCACACATCCTCTTTTTGAGGTCTCCTTCCATGAACCCAGACTTAAGACAATAAGTATAAATACCTTTTTCAAGACATTTTTCTTTAAAGAGAGGGAATTGGGGTTAAGATTATTAGAGTTTCACAGGCAACTCACACTCAACATTCCCCAAATTGAACCTACTAACATTTTCTTCTCAAATTAGCTTCTTTTCCAATATTGCCCTTCTGAGAGAATGCCTACATTGTTCATCCCAGCACAAAGGCAGAAACCTGGCTTATCTTCAGTTCTTCTCCAGTCAGTCTCCAAACCTTGTTGTTTCTACCTCCTTTACATTGAACAGGGAAGCTGGCAAGGCTTGATCAAGAATGATTTAGATGTGGTTGGCAGCCGTGGGAACCAATGGAGCATGTTCAACCTTGTTTACCCAAAATAGAACTTAAAATAAAACCACAGCCAATTTGTTGGTCTTTGTTCTTGGCAGTCTTTTCCAAATTGTTCATTGCATATTCATAATGTCAGTTTCATGCAGACTTTAAGCACAAATGGAAAGGGGGAGGGGCCTTCCACCATGTCCTTGAGGATTGTTGGGAAGAGTGAAGCATTGCATTCTCCAGGCTCTGAGGAAACAAATATAATCAGTGGGGAAATTCAACAGAAGCATAACAAAAAGCTAAGGCAAGAGGCAAGATTTTGGAGGAGAAATTAATTGAGCCAAACTAAAATGCTTTGGGATTTTAGGTTTAGGATTCTGGGGCAGGCTGGGCTATGGAGAACTGGAACTGAGAAAGGAAGCATCCTGGCAGGAAGCTGACTCAGGGTCCAAGATTAATTATCATTCATGATCTAATTATGTAGTCATATAGTTGGAACTTCCACTCTTCCAGTTTCTCTAATACAGGGGATGAGAAAAGGCTGTGGCTCTGGAAGCCAGGGGTCTCGCTTCTAATTTTCATTTAAAATAGATAATAAAAAGGCTCCCCTCTGTCCTTTTATTCTTATTTATCATTTTTATATTTCAACAGAGCCATTCTCTTCCATATTATTTTCTCCTTCCTTGCCAAATGACCACAATACTTTCTTGTAATCTTAATATAAAAATGCCAGGTATATTCCCACTGGGTGGATGATGTATATCAGGTAGAATACTGAATGCAGTCTTTATTCAGTTTACTTATTTATACTGCCTACTATGTGTAAGATCTATTTTGGTAATAGGTTCAATCAAGGGTAAATGTGATTTGGCTTAAAGTCATTTACTTCTCTTGCTAGCCCTAGGAGCTGGGAATGACTATTAGCCCTATTATATAGATGTTTAAATTGGGGTTAGAAGGTTTAAGCAACTTTTCCAAAGTTACACGACTAGTGAATTAATGGAACCAGAGATTCAAAGTCAGACTTAGGTGGTTTCTCCAACTAACACATTATCTTCCACTTTGATAAAATCTGAACCAGTGCATTGCATGTGACCAAGTCTGGCCACACGTCTAGGTTGGTCTATCACAAACACTTTAATATCATTTTCATCAAGCATTACAACAAAAAGAACAATTAGATGTTTATCTTCCGGGCTCTTTGGCTGCTACTAAAAGTTGTTTGATAGGTCTATACTTCCTTTGGGCAAATCTCAAAATACTTCCACTTGAGTTCCTTTCCTTACTTGTGCAGACTCACTTGCCCTCACCCATTATCACCCCTACACTTACATTTTATGGTTAAGCCAAACTGGACATATATGCAAATGTTGACCATAATGATGAAGACCATAACTATATTAGTAAGAACAAAGTGAAAGGCAGGAAAAAATGTTGGAGCACTAGAGAGTAAGTAAGTGTGGTGGAAAATGGCCTCTGGAACCAGACTGCTTGGGTTTTAATCTTGTCTCTGCAATGCATAAGCTGAACAAACTTGAGAAATTTACTCACCCTCTGTGCATAATTTTCTTATTTGAAGAACTAGGATTAATAATAGTATTTTTCTCCGGTGGCTAAATGATATCTAAAAAAAATTGTGCAGGGCAGTGTCTTGTACTTAGTAATTGTTATATAATTATTAGTTACCATCATCATCATCATCATAAGACTGACTTAGGTTAGAATCCTCCCTCAAATTTTGTTTTCTCTTCCTTAAGGCAGGATATAATTATTATCTGATTGATGTGAGAAATAAATGGCATATTATGTTAAAATACTAGACGTAATATTTTGTATATAATAAAATGTGGGCTATAAAATGCTCTTCCTATTACCATGTTTTGTTGACACCTCTCCTTTGGGGAATGAAGGGGTATCTGTACTACTTCTCCTTGAATTCAGGTGGGCCTGGAACTACAGTAGATGTGTTGCTGCATGACTTCTGATACTAAATCACAAAAGATTAGGCAACTTCCCCTTGACTTGCTTGGAGCATACATCTTGGGAGCGCTGAACTTACATATAAAAAGTCCTGATAATCTGAAACTGTCATGCAGATAATCACATAGAAAAACCATATAGAGACCTGTCCCTCCCTTCATTGATTCTTCCTAGCCCAGGGAACCAGTCGTGTGCATGAGAGAGCTTTCAGGTGTTCTAGATTATTCTAGTTACTAACCTTCTAGCTACTCTAGCTGAAGCCAACAAAAAAAAGGCTCTACCAAGATTACAGATTCATGAGTAAATTAACTGTTTTTGTTGTTTTAAGCCACTAAATTTGGAGTAGTTTGTTAGGCAGTAATCAATCACCAAGACATGTTTTGTTTTTGATGTTTAATAACGTTTAAATTTTTATTGCATATAATACTCATTTTACACAGGACTTGAACCCAAGCCCACAGAGAGGAATTCATGCAGTTATAATTCTAAGAGGTCATTTTAGCAGAATAACAAGATTATTAATTAGCTGCATTAAATTTAGGTGTTTCTTAGTCTATTCCAGGTATTTTGTTTTTCCAAACTAAAATTTCATTTGATTCTTCTTTATGTCTTGTATTTTCTTGCTGAGATTTTGTTGTTGTTGTTGTTTCAAGAGTGTTTATGATTGACCATTGGAGGTTTTTCCTTTTAGTCATCTTTCTGTCATTGTCTGATAATTTCAACATGTGTGTCACTTTGCTGTTGGTAGCTGTGATTATCCCTTATCATTTAGGTTGAGATAGTCCTGTTTCTTGGTACAATTAGTAATTTGGACTGTATTCTAGACATTGTAAGTATTAAGTCTTGAGACTCTAGTTCCTATTTAAGTCTTTTATTTTATCAGGTAGTCAACCTGTTTAGGTTCAGAATTCATATCCTGGCTCCCTTTGTGATTTAAATGCCAAGTTGTGTTTTTTTTTTTTTTTTTTTAATATTTCAAGATGCTTTTATTTGCCAAATACACTGAGATACTAGGTATAATATAGAAGAGTTTCTAGAACCCACTTGTCTTTTATTTTTCTTCTCTATAGGGTGCTTTTTTGTATTTTATTCACTGTCATGTACATGTAGGTGTGAAGAAGATGGAATTTTTCATTGAGGAAAGGTGTTCTCTTTCCAGGGTCCACAAGTTTTAAGAGCAAGAATTTCCCAGCGCCATGACCGCCTCCCATCTCTCTCCATCTTCAAGCTCTCTCTCTGCTTTCCATCTACTTCTCTGTCCTTTGGATATTATCTCTGGGACCAAAACCTGAGGGAGCCTGTGGAACGGAGCAGGCCAGCACTGCCCCTGGGCCTATGGCTCCCTGCCGGTGGGAACAGCCCAGCCCCAGGGCGAAACTGAGTGCGCAGTCTGAGCTGGAGAAAACTGTGGGGAGGGGCGAGGTACAAGGGAGCCTGCAGGGGACCAGAGAGCTCCGCAGCCTAGCGCGTGGCTCTGGCAGGCTTCTCCGGCATTTTCTGAAGTGCTATTACACTTGAGTGTTACCTGGATGACAGGACTCCATGCCACAGTGTCCATAGTGTCCACGTGCAGGAGGAAGGGCAATGCCTATCACTGCAGGGGTGGGGTGGAAGGTAGAACTCTGTCTTAGGCTGTACCTAGAAGTGGTATTTTGTCCTTCCTCAAGTCCCGGGGTCCTTAGCATGGTGTCTTTCTTTTCTCTATCTCCCAGAGTTTTCTACTAGACGATGTATGCATTTTTTCCGGGGATTTTTAAAATCGTGATTATCAGAAAGAATAAAATGGAATACATTTATCATGCATTCAGAACCGGAAGTCCATTTTTACTCGAAAGGCTATGCTTCTCCACTCTTTCACACTCTTTCTGAGGCTGCGATATTTGAAACAGTATGTGTCCTGCCCAATTTCAAATTGTATCCTGAACATTCAGACAGATTTCTTCTACTGTTCTTGTCCCTTCAATTTTTCTATTTCTCTCTACGTGATATGGTTTGACTGTTTCCTCGCCCAAATCTCATCTTGAATTGTAGTTCTCATGATCGCTATATCTGGTAGGAGGGATCTGTTGAGAGGTAACTGAATCATGAGGATGGTTACCCCCATGCTGTTCTTGTGATAGTGAGTGAGTTCTCACAAGATCTCATGGTTTTATAAGGGGCTTTCCCCCCTTTGCTCAGCACTTCTCCTTCCTGCCACCAAGTGAAGAAGTATGTGTTTGCTTCCCCTTCTGCTATAAGTATAAGTTTCCTGAGGCCTGCTGAGCTGTGAGTCAATTAAACCTCTTTCCTTTATAAGTTACCCAGTCTTGAGTATGTCTATTGGCAGTATTAAATAATACTGTGTCACAGTTACATCCAGAATGTTATCTCTCTCTTATATGGTACTGTCAGTTTCTTTTGTATTACATCCCTAAAGAAAGGAACATTATCGTTACTGGTTATATTCAAATCACTGATTGGCCTTGTTCACTGGAGGATGTAATCACAGAGTGTTTTAGGAAGGATACACGGATCATGTTTTCTCTTCTGTACTGCGAAAGCATAAAGGATCAAAGTAAAACTCAGGATGTAAAGAATTTTTGTTCTCGCTACTCCTTTTTTTTTTTTTTTTTGGCAATAATCCGTAGTGTTTTAACATTTGGAACTGGAGTTTAGGCACTTAGAGAAGTAAAACAGAGCTGGAAAACTAATGGAGTGTTGTTTCACTTACTGAAGGTGAGTCTTCCCTTCACTGTGGTCCAGTGCAAGATCCCAGTTGACAGCATTAGGTGTTGTTAGTTTTAGCTACACTTCAGCCTCAGCCATGGGTCAGTACGACACAACTTGTGTGTGTGTGTGTCTGTGCATATTTGTGTGTTCTTTCATCTCCCTCACAACCCTTGGACAAGTGGGTTCAGTCAGTAAGAAGGAAGGATAGACAACACAAAGGTGGCTGTACAAGAACTGATTGGCAGTGTTTCATTAGTTACATTAGGAAAAAGAGCCAAGTGATGGTGGAAGGGTTTTTTGGTTGTTGCTGTTTTATTTAACATGAGCGATAATAAGTGTGTATCCTAAAAATCACATGGAATAAACCTGGGCAGCATCTCAGGGATATCTGTGAAAGTGAAGATTTTCTTTCTCCTTTCCAGGCATCGTGATGACCAGCTGTGCCGCCCTGTGTCTGTGCCTGTCCCCCTTCCTCTCTCCTGACTCTATGTGGCGTCCTCTTACAACTCTATGAAAATGCATTTCTTCACAGAGAGAAAAAGTCTGCTCTTTTATATTTTTATTCATTTTTTAATAGATACATGGAAAATTGCCTATATTTATGGTATATAGCATGACGTTTTGATATATGTATGCATTGTGGAAAGATTAAATCTAGTGAATTTTAACATGTTTATTACCTTGCATACTTATTTTTTATGTGGTGAGAGCATTTAGAATCAACTCTCTTAGCTATTTCCAAGTATACCATACATTATTATTAAGTATAATTACCATGTTGTATAATAGATTTCCTGAAAGTATTGCTCATTACTAAGTGATGTTTTGTATCCTTTGACCAACATCTCCCCAGTTCCCCTGCCCCCCAGCCCCTGCTAACCACCATTCTCTTCTTTTGTCAGGAAACTGGGTAGCTGAGTTATACAATCATTCAATTGTTAGCCTTATTTCCCCTTGTTATGGAGGGAGATGGCTCAGACTCAAAGGCAGCCTGAGGGAAGTAAAATCTACCCCCTGCCCACTATGAAAAACTTGCAGCTCTCTCTCTCTCTCTTTTTTTTTTTTTTTGGCAGTTTTCCAGAGGTAGCAAAGAAACTGCTACTGCCTGAGTGTCGGGTTCCAGGAAATTGAACTCCCACCTCTGTACAAAAGGAAGATGGATGTTTACAACCCTCCCCCACAACTGAAGTCCAAACTACCACAGGGGTGTGCATGCAGGGATATGCGGTTTCATTAGCCAGTTAGGTTAGATCAAAGGCCACCAACATCAGAACTTATCATTGAACAAGCGGTTTCTGATAGTTGCCTTTCTCAATGCATTTTAGGAAAACAGTTCATTTATTCAGCCGAGTTAAGCTTAGCTGAGAATTGAAAAAGGAAAAGAAAAAAATAAGCGATCAAAGTTTTGTTTTCCACTCCCTATCTCCTCAATTCTTTTGCCAATTTCATTCTCCAGCTTCCCTTCAACAGAGCTTAATTTAGCAAGAAAACAGTGGGTTCATTTACCCAGCGAGAGAGTGCTTTTCATGTTTGAGCTTTGAAATGAAAATTGTCTATGGGCAAGCTTCTCTGCAGCTCTGTCTGAGAGCAGCAGGGCCTGTCATCATGGCTCTATGGACTTGGGGGAAGGAAGCCGAAGTTTGGAAAGAGAAGGAATGGGTACTGCTTTTCTCTAGGTAGGACCCTGCAGTAGTGGAGAGCGGAAACCCAAAGCAATGTGAATACTGTGTTCTTAAGAGGTCTGGGGTTAATGCATTTGATTTTCAGCCTGTATACATTAAATACCTGCCCTCCGCCATGACTTCCAGCCATATAGACCTTTAATATAAATATGACAAATGATCCCATTCTCTATGCCAGGAGAATTTAAATCCACATTTTCATGCAACACATCTATAGACTCCTTAAGGTAAAATATAGATGCAGAAACAGACATCTTTCCCCAAAGATGCATTGAATTGCTTTAAAACATTTTAACAACATCTACTTTTGAGCTTCTCCATTTGAGTAGGAGTGGTGCACAAGTGAAAATCGCATGTTTTCTCTTCTCTCAGGATTCATAACTTGATGATGGAGGTAGTCATAGACATGAATAATTGTCAGGTACATGATATTCAGTAATAAATACTTACCCAGAGTCCCAACACATGCATGCAGGATAAGTAAGGGCTGGTGCCTTGGAATTACTTAATATATGGGTTTAATGCTAGGTTCTGCCTCTTACCAACTCTGTCGATCTGGGCAAGTTATTTCATCACTCAGAGACTCGGTTTTCCCATCCATAAAATGAGATTAACAATAACTCACTTTGTAAAGATGAAATGAAGTTGTGCAAAGAAAGCAACAGGCATGCATCTATAATGTATAGTAAATGCCCAAAGACTAATAATTCTACACTAATAACTTTGAGATTGTGGGGGAAAGAGAAAGAAGTTCTGATCAAGGGGATTGGAAAAGGTTTTCTTTTTTCATTTTCATTTTTTTTTTTTTTTTGGTAGGAGAAGGCTCTGGAGGAAGGGTTATGCCACTGGATGAGTAATTCAGGTAAAGGCAACTGAGAAGTTTGCTTCTAACCAGATGTGAAAAGTAGAGTATAAGGTTCATGGTGGGCTGATGGTGCAGTGGGAGATTATTGTGAATAAAAACGATGGGCCCAACATGCAGAGGACTTTGAGTGCCTGGCTGAAGAATGTGCACTTGATTGAATAGATGGGTTCCTGGGTAAGTGGTTTAATCAACTATTTAGGCTAAATCAAGGGCCACAGACATCAAACCTTATAATTAAACATGCTCTCTCTTCTGGTAGAGGGAAGTCACTGAAGCCTTTTGAGTAGGAAAATGACAGACTGAGAGCTGTGCCTTCTCAGGAAGATCACTCAGGAAGCTGTGAGTAGGGTGGTTAGATTTGGGGGTGGAGGTGGGCAAAGACTGGGAGAGACTGCACTGAGGAGATGCAGTCGTGATGGGGAGATTAGAGATCAGAAATGTTGCTGTGTTTCTGGCACATGTGAAACATGATTCTGATATTGTTTTTAGGTGGAAAAAGTTAATTCTTGGCAGCAAAGACCAAATTTAAAAGCTAATAACCAAGATGGAGAGCAGGAAGAGACAGAATGTTCTTTCTTGTCTGTTTCATACCCGAGTGTTGCTTCAGTAAATCATCCCACAGTGGCAATCAGCACACCTGTTAAGTGAGCCTTGGCATTTAATCGGCATTATCGGCCCTTGCACAGAAGCAGACAAAGGATGTCACTGGGGTGTGAGTGGGACACATTTGCATTTCATAGACAATTAAGAGGGAGCTAATCAAGTCTGTCTGCAGCTTCCCTAGGGAGGACACATCTAGCTGGAACAATGAGTTCCTTGCTTTTCTGACTCAAAGGAGTGCAAGGACTTCCAGGCAACCAGGACCTTAACTCAGCCCCTGGGTGGACCCGAAATGCTGCTTGGTGGCCGATAATAAAGGAAAGTGGGCAGAAGACCAAGCTGTAGACTCTCAGGGCTGACCAGTGACAAAGGCATCAGGCTAGACTCTCAAGGGTTGGGTTCTTGTTCTGGCTACCCCACTACCTTACTGTATATATTTGGGCTTGGCTGCTTGCCTTTTATGTGTTTCAGTTTTTTTTTTTTTTTCTGAAAAATGGTTCTTACAGTAAAAAATTGAAGTTACAGTCATTATGGGTGACCTCCTGAGCTCTGTTTTGGTCAATCTGACATCACACATTCATTCATTCAGTCATCAGACACTTACTGAGCACCTCAATAGGCTCTAGACGCAGCAGCACAAAGTTCAATAAGATACTGTTGTATTTTCAAGAATCTCACAACACAATGGGACCAACACTTAAACAACTGCACTGATCTAAGTGTAGAAAATGCTATAATACAAAGAGGTGCAAAGTGTAGAAGTCTGGCTGGGGAAAGGCGCATTTCTTTCCAGTCTGACTGGACCTTAGGACATAAGAGTTTTTTAGCTGGACATCAGGGTGAATTCTAGGTAGAGACAAAAGCATATATAAAAACACAGGGATATTCAAGGGATATGCCCTGTTGGAAAGCAGTGAGTAGTCCAGCATGTGAAAGGATTTACTGGAGGAAATTGTGAGGAATAAAGTTTTGAAAATAAATTCTGGGTCTAGGTTATTAGAATTCAGAGCCCTCAGGTTAATACCATCAGTAACACCAGTAATTTTTGATGTGAATTAATCAATAATATAGTATTGAACACTTGCTCTGGGCAAGGCCCTATAAAGGACAGAGAGAAGTGTAGGATATATTATCTCCACATTATACTGTCTGCCAAGAAACAGAGGGCTTCAGAGACAAGCAAACCCAAAGCCACCCATTCAGTTGTTTGTACTTTCATCCAGTGATTTACAAATCCTTAGTGAACCCCTAGCATGTGCTAGGATTCTGGATTAATAAAACAAAAGATGAGTAAGTGAAGCAATGTTCTTGCTTGTGGAGCTCATAGACAATCCACAGACGATTACACTGGCAGGTGTTACAGGTTATAACCAGGATGTGCACAGGATCTATGGGGAGGGGACCAGACTCAGACCTAGTGGGAGTTTGATCAAGGAACACCTCGCAGAGGAACTGGCCACAGAGTGGCCCCTGAGAGTACAACCAAATCAACCAGGTAAGACAGGTGTGTGTACATGTGTCCCAGAGGACACAGAGAGACTGTTGTGAGAAGGAGGAACAGTTTGTGCAGAGCAGGAGCTCAGGAGATCCTGGTGATGGGAACAAAATGTGCATTAGTGAAGGAGGATGTGCTAGGAAACAGGGTGGACAGGGCTAATACTGTGGAGGCAGCTTCACCTCCCAGTGCCCATCAAGAGATTAGGAACACAGAGGAGACAGCATCTTAGTACCAAGACACTTGGCATATCTCCAGTGACAGAAGAGATGTTTCATGGAAATGTAAAACTTTTCAAAAAGGGTTTTAGTTATATTCTAAAGCCTGATTAAAGAAGGTATCCAGTTCAGGGAAGGGGAGGAGCCAAGGAAACTTTATTTATAGGCATGTGTAGCTTAACAACAAGAATGTATTCTGAGAAATGCATTGTTAGGTGATTTCATCATTGTGTAAACATCATAGAGTTTACTTACAGAAACCTAGATGGATATGTGGTATAGGCTACTATACACCTGTAGTATAGTATAGCCTATGGCTCCTAGGTTACACATTTGTGCAGCATGTTACTGTACTGAATACTATAGACAATGGTAACGCGATGGTTAATATTGGTGTATCTAAATATGTCTAAACATAGAAAAGGCACAGTAAAAATACAGTATTAAAATCTTATGGAACTGGTCAGGCGTGGTGGCTCACACCTATAATCCTAGCACTTTGGGAGGCTGAGGTGGGTGGATCACCTGAGGTTAGGAGTTTGAGACCAGCCTGGCCAACATGGTGAAACCTCATCTCTACTAAAAATACAAAGATTAGCTGGGTATGGTGGCGGGTGCCTGTAATACAAGCTACTTGGGAGGCTGAGGCAGGGGAATTGCTTGAATACAAGAGGCAGAGTTTGCAGTGAGTCGAGATCGCACCATCGCACTCCAGTCTGGGCCACAGAGTGAATTTCTGTCTCAAAAAAACAAAAAAATCTTATGGGACCATCTGCCCTTAGGTAAAGATGAGAAGATGAGACCCATAGCAGGCTTGGGGATGGGCTTCCCCTTCTTGGGGACTGACTGGAGGTCTAAGGCTGTGCAAATAGGAAGGTTCCAGACTTCACAGGTGTTATTCACTCAGTTTCCCAAAGACTCTGTTTAAAAGCTGCTCCAAGGTGGTTCTTGCAGATTTGGTTCAAAAACTAACAAACTCTGTTGGGCTCTGGAGGTGTGGGCTCTTGTTCTGGCTGCCCCACTAACCCCCCACGCTGGCCTGGACTTGGCCCTGTGCCTCTTCTGTGTGATGCTTATCAAGCAGGAGCCCCCAAGATGTGTCAGAGTGGTATTACTGTCAAAGAATTAAGACCAAAAGGAACTCCAATCCTTATGCTTGTCTCTTGCAAACATTTAAAGGAGGCCAGCATTCAGGAAAGATGACAGCAGAGTTGTTTAAGCCCGCCCAGGACAGACTGCCTGGGTTTGAAGAGAGCTTGGCAATTTACTGGGGCAATTACTTAAGCTCTCTTGGCATCTGTATTAGCCACAGGAGACTGTGACTGCTGCAACAAGTTATGACAGACTTGACTTAAAACTACTGAAATGTATTCTCTCACAGTTCTGGAGGCCATAAATCTGAAATTAATATCACTGGGACAAAATCAAGATGTTGGCAGGGCTGTATTCCTCTAGATGCTCCACAGGAGAATCTGTGCCTCTTCTAGATTCTGGAGGCTGCCAGCATTCCTTGGCTTTTGGTTATATCGTTCCCATTTTCAAGGCCAGCATGTTCAACCCCCTCTCTGCTCTGTCTTCATATCACCTTCTCCTTGATGTATAGGAAAATGTCTCTCTACCTCTCTGTCGTAAGAAAACATATGATTGATTGCATTTAGGACTCATCTGGATAATCCAGGATAATTATCCCCAGGGTCCTTAACTTAATCACATCTATTAAAACCTTTTTTTTTTTTTTTTAACCACATAAAGTAACATTCACAAGTTCTAGGAATTGAAATATGATCGTCTTTTGGAAGGCTAGTTTTTTAGCCTTCCATGGTATCTTCAAGGGTAGAATGGGCCTGATGAAAGCAACTACCACACTAGGTATTTGTGAGGATTAAAGATGGTCTCTCCCAACACACACGTACATGCATATGCACATTCACACACCAGTATACACACATGCACACAGAACAGTATTTTGCATATGGTAAATTGTCAGTACATATTAAAGAAGACTAATATTTTATAAAACCTTGTCATTTCTCTTCTCTGCCAGATTCCTAGGGGATTTGCACATTCACCTCTGCCATCCTTCCCGTTCTGCTGTTCTGTTCTCAGAGTTGCCTCTCTCCTCAGCACCTTAAGCCTTATGATAACATAGTCCTTTTCCTGTTACCACTTTTTTCTCCTGAGAGGATTTTTATGCCAGGAATTGACCTCCTCAGTGAGTAGGGGGTGAAAGTGAAAGACGGAAGAAGAAAATAGAGTTGTTAAATTAAGTTTAGCCAAAAGCATCACCTATCCATGCTTTAAGTCCAGCCTAAAAGTTTCTTCATACACGGTGAACTGAAACCTAATGGGGTGTACAAACAGACTGTAACCTATTCTGGTGCCAATCACCACGTTTTGGCCAATCAAAGAAGGCCAACTGTTCAAACTGTGTTCAAATAAGCAAATGCCAAGCCAAGCTGTAACCAATCCAGCTTTTTTTTTTTTTTTTTTTTTTTTTTTTACTTCACTTCCATCCTCCGTACATCACTTTCTCTGTTTATAAATTTTCTCTCACCAAGTGGCTATCCTGGAGTCTCTCTGAACCTATTCTGGTTTGGGGAATGCCTGACACATGAATTGCTCTTTGCTCAATTAAACTGTTACATTTAATTTGTCTAAGGTTTTTTCTTTTAGCAGAATTATGGGACAAACAAGACGGAAGAAAAGAAAACCATGAATCCACACACTTAATATTTTCTTTTCCTTTCAGAGTTCTTTTCTTTCTTTCTTTTCTTTTTTGAGATGGAGTCTTGCTCTGTTGCCAGGCTGGAGTGCAGTAGTGCCATCTCGGCTCACTGCAACCTCTGCCTCCTGGGTTCAAGCAATTGTCCTGTCTCAGCCTCCTGCGTAGGTGGGATTACAGGCACATATCACCATGGCTGGCTAATTTTTGTATTTTTAGTAGAGACAGAGTTTCACCATATTGATCAGGCTGGTCTTGAACTCCTTACCTCAGGTGATCCACCTGCCTTGGCCTCCCAAAGTGTTGGGATTACAGGCATGAGCCACAGCGCCTGGCCTTGAGAATTCTCTATTTCCTACACTCATTTATAAACCATAGAACCACCCGTTCTCCTCTGTTGTCTACCCTTATGGGAAAGCATCTTAGATTCTTCCCTTCCTCCATACCTCTCCTGACTTCAATTTCACCCCTTACATCTTCCCATGTCAGAGGAACCCACCTCATAAAGGTCTCCCTGCTGAACTTCCCACTCAGTCCCACTGCCATGATCTCAGCTAACGCCTTTGCCGTCACCACTGCTCATGCCGATGATTAAAGGGGCTTCCTAATTGGCTTCCTGCCTCCTAATTTGCCCCACCTTTCACACCCGCTAGAAGCTTATTGTTGTTTGTTTGTTTTTTCCTTCTTTATAGAAGGTAGCAATTGTTGAGGTAGGAGGATGGTCTTTGGATTGAGGTAGCTGAAGATTTAAGCTCTGGCTCTGCTGTTCACTAGCTCAAGATATTTCATCTTTTTGAGCCTTGGGAGCAGCCTAAAAGAGCTATTGGGATAAATACAATTTTTGAGAAATTATGTAGAAGAGGGAATTCAAAGCATGGCTCCTAGCATATGGCAGATACCAGATAAACTAGTTCACCTTCCCATGTTTAATAAAATAAACAATATCTTCGTATCATTCCCTATCTAGTTATCTTCCAGTGGAGACTTTGCTTTACCAGTTCTTCTTTCTCTCTTACATCCTCAATAGACATATCTCTCTATTAGGTAATTGTAATCAGCGTTCAATCATGTGCTATTTCTGTCTTAGAAATATCCTCTAGAACCCTCTCTTCCTGTTAGTCTCATTTGTATGTTCTCTTTTGCTGCAAATCTTGAAAGACCTATCTATTTATTCTGTTTCCAACTTCTTTTCCTTTAAAACCACTGTAAGTAGGCTTTCTTCCCTATACCTCTATGGAAAGTACTCACTTCAGTGTCTCCACTGACCTCCAAATTGTAAACTACAGTGGTAGTTCTTTTTTTTTTTTTTTTGAGATGGAGTTTTGCTCTTGTTACCCAGGCTGGAGTGCAATGGCGCAATCTCGGCTCACTGCAACCTCCGCCTCTTGGGTTCAGGCAATTCTCCTGCTTCAGCCTCCTGAGTAGCTGGGATTACAGGCACGCATCACCATGCCCAGCTAATTTTTTGTATTTTTAGTAGAGACGGGGTTTCACCGTGTTGACCAGGATGGTCTCGATCTCTTGACCTCATGATCCACCCGCCTCGGCCTCCCAAAGTGCTGAGATTACAGGCCAGTGGTCAGTTCTTAATCCTGATCTTACTTCATTTATTAACAGCATTTGCTATTCTTTCTTTAAGATTTATAAAACTCTAAAGCTTCTTAATATATTCTGGCTATTAAACCCTTTTCAGACACACAATTCACAAATGCATTTTTCCAGTTTGGTAGGGTGTCTTCACTTTCTTGACAGTATCCTTTGTTGTACAATAATTCTTAACTTTTATAAAATTTTGTTCACTTTGTATTTTCTTTTTCTTTTGTTGTCTGTGCTTTTGGTATTACACCTATGAAATCATTGTGAAATCTAATGTTACCTAGATGTGTTGGTTAGTTCTTACATCACTATAAATACCTGAGGCTAGATAATTTATTAAAAATAGAGAAGTTTACTTGTCTCACAGTTCTGTAGGCTGTACAACCAGGGCTCCAGCATGTGCCCCTGGTGAGGGCCTCAGGAAGCTTACAATTATGGTGGAAAGTGAAGGAACAACAGTTGGTGTCACATGGTGAGAAAGGGAGTGAGGAGGGGGAGGTCTCAGACTTTTAAACAACCAGATCCTATGCTAGTAACTGAGCAAGAATTCACTTATCACTATCCAGGGAATGGTTCTAAACCATGCATGAGGGATTGACTCCTATGATTCAATGGCCTCCCACCAGGCCCCACCTCTGACATTGGGAGTCATTTTAACATGAGATTTTGAGGGGACAGATATGCAAACCATATCAATAGATTCCCCCAGTATTTTCTAAGAGTTTCGTAGCTTTAGTCTTTAAGTTTAGGCATTTGATATGTTTGGAGTTAATTAGTGTATGTGGTAAAGTAATTTACTTTCATACTTTTGCATGTAGATACCCAGTTTTCCAGCACTGTTTGTTAAAAAGACTGTCTTTTTCTCCATAGAATAGTCTTGGCACCCTTCAAGAACAAAAATAAAACAATCCAATTCAAAAATAGGCAAAAAACTGGAATAGTTATTTCTCTGAAGAAGATATACAAAGGAGCAATAAATATATAAAAAGATGTTCAACATCATTAATTAGTAGATAAACATATACCAAAACTGTTTTATACCAACTAGGGTAGCTATAATTTTAAAAAGAAGAAAGGGCAATAAAAGGTATTGATGAAGATGCAGAGAAATTGAAAAATTTGTGTATTTCTGGTGGGAGTGTAAAATGGTGGAGCTACTGTAGAAAACAGCTTTGTGGGTTCTCATATGGTTAAACAGAGAATTACCATATGATGCAGAAATATCACTTATATATCCAAAATAATTAAAAGCAGGGACCTAAACACATACTTGCACACCAGTGTCCATAGTTCCATTATTCACAATATCTGAAAGGTAGAGACAACCCAAGCTTTCATCAACAGATGAATGAATAAACAAAATGTGATATCACTATGACGTACAATGGAATATTATTCAGCTACGAACAATACAATTTTGTATGTGCCATGACATGTATAGACCTTGAAAACATTATGCTTAGATAAATAAGCTAGACACAATAGAAAAAATGTTATGTGATTCTACTTATATGAGGCACTGAGAATAGGCAAATTCAGAGACAAAACATAGAATAGAGTATACCAGAGGTTGTGGGAAGTAGGGAAGGAGTAATTACTTTTAATTGGGTGCAGCTTTCTTATTGAGGATGATTTTGAAAGTTTTGAGTATCGATAGTGGTGATAGTTGCACAATGTTGTAAATATATTTAATGCCACTGAATAGTACACTTATGAATAATTAAAATGATAAATGTTATGTTATGTGTTTTACCACAATAACAATAGCAAAACAATGTAATGTGTTGATTTTCTTTGTACTTTACTGGTGGTTCTTTCTCACTTTCGTTTATTGGTGCTTTGGCTTCCTGATATTTTTATCTGGAGCTTCCCTAGGTTCAGCTCAGTGCTTGCTCTTCATCTCTTCCCTTACAAATTCATCCCTTTCATTATCTTACCCATTATCAGGCTTTAAACACTATCAATATGCCAAAGGGTCCAGACCTCTCTGCCAAACTCCAGATTCAGCATTCAACTGTTTTATATTGCCTCTCTATTTGGGAGTCTAATAGGCAATTAAAATTGAGCCTTTCATCAACCTCCCACTCTACCCACCATCACAACCTACTTCACTCCTCCATCTTCCCATCTTAAGTGATGACAAATCCTTCCTTCCATTTGCAGTCCAAAAACGTTTCCTATTCATACCACCAGGATATCTTATTTGGTGTTGGCACAGATTTTTGTGCCCTCACAGTCCACTGTGTGGACTCTCAATGTGATATTTACCTCACTCTTCCTAGTTTTCATCTTTGTCTCCTTTTCTTTTCATATTAGTTGTATTAACAATTCTTTGAAGCCAGGAACTTATTCATTGTGTATATCAAGTATCTGGCACAATGTCTGCTACAATAATTATTTGTGGAATAAATGAATACAAATTTTAGGGCTGAGAGTTTATGGCCCATCATTTAAAAATTCAACTTGCAATTTTTAATCAATAATCCATATCTACATAAAAATACAAGGAAGTAAAAAATAGGTGGAAAATATGTAAAGATCTACTGCTTCTTCTCGATCCAGTGTTAGTGTTTGAAGCAGTGTTTTTTACCAATGTCTGGTGAAACAGAACAGAAAGGAAGGGTAGGGCAATGTTAAATTTCTTCAGTGAAAGAATCTTAAGATTTGGCAAGATGGGGATTGCACTGTATATACGTGAGGGAGATCTGAACTCCTAATCAAATAAACATGGACTTGAATCTCTGCCTCATCTTTCACTAGCTAAAGTCTTTGGGCAAGTTATTTAATCTCCATGTGCTGAAGCTTCATCTGTAAAGTAAGCATAATAAATACTCACCTCAAATAGTTATTTTGAACATTAAGGAGGAAAAGCCTGGTTCGTCTTAGCAATGAATAAATGGTAGCTCTCATAATTAGCTTCAAGAAGCTGTCTCCAGAACAAGAAATGAGTTCCAACTGAGAATTTCTATCTCCTACTGTTCTGATCTTTTATGTTTCCCTACATTCTTTATTCTTCTCTTAAAATGGGAGTTTAATGAATAATTATCATTTTATAACATAAATAGGGATTTTTTAAAAGCTTTTAAATTCAGGGTACATGTGCAGCTTTGTTATATGGGTAAATCGCATGTTGCTGGGTTTTGGTGTACAGATTATTTTACCACTCAGGTAATAAACATAATACCTATAGGTGGTTGTTTGATTCTCTCCCTCCTCCCACCCTCCACCCTCAAGTAGGCCCCAGCATCTACTGTTCCTTGCTTTATGTTCATATGTGCTTGATGTTCAGCTCCCACTTATAAGTGAGGACATGTGCTATTTGGTTTTCTGTTCCTCTATTAACTCACTTAGGATATTGGCCTCCAGCTCCACCCATGTTGCTGCAAAAAACGTGATCTTGTTCTTTTTTTTTTTTTTTTTTTTTTTTTTTTTTTTTTTTTTATTTTTTATTTTATTTTATTTTTTTTTTATTGCATTTTAGGTTTTGGGGTACATGTGAAAAACATGCAAGGTTGTTGCTTAGGTGCATACGTGGCAGTGTGATTTGCTGCCTTCCTCCCCTTCACCCATATCTGGCATTTCTCCCCATGCTATCCCTCCCCAATTCCCCACCCCCCCACTGTCCCCCCCACTCCCCCACAACAGACCCCCATGTATTGTGCTCCCCTCCCTGTGTCCATGTGTTCTCCTTGTTCAACACCCGCCTATGAGTGAGAACATGCGGTGTTTGATTTTGTGTTCTTGTGTCAGTTTGCTGAGAATGATGGTTTCCAGATTCATCCATGTCCCTACAAAGGACGCGAACTCCTCGTTTTTAATGGCTGCATAATATTCCATGGTGTATATGTGCCACATTTTTCCTGTCCAGTCTATCATCGATGGGCATTTGGGTTGGTTCCAGGTCTTTGCTATTGTAAACTGTGCTGCAATGAACATTCGTGTGCATGTGTCCTTATAGTAGAACGATTTATAATCCTTTGGATATATGCCCAGTAATGGGATTGCTGGGTCAAATGGAATTTCTATTTCTAGGTCCTTGAGGAATCGCCACACTGTTTTCCACAATGGTTGAACTAATTTACACTCCCACCAACAGTGTAAAAGTGTTCCTATTTCTCCACATCCTCTCCAGCATCTGTTGTCTCCAGATTTTTTAATGATTGCCATTCTAACTGGTGTGAGATGGTATCTCAATGTAGTTTTGATTTGCATTTCTCTAATGGCCAGTGATGATGAGCATTTTTTCATATGCTTGTTGGCCTCATGTATGTCTTCTTTTGTAAAGTATCTGTTCATGTCCTTCGCCCACTTTTGAATGGGCTTGTTTGTTTTTTTCTTGTAAATCTTTTTTAGCTCGTTGTAAATTCTGGATATCAGCCCTTTGTCAGATGGGTAGGCTGCAAAACTTTTTTCCCATTCTGTTGGTTGCCGATTCACTCTATTGACTGTTTCTTTTGCTGTGCAGAAGCTGTGGAGTTTGATTAGGTCCCATTTGTCTATTTTGGCTTTTGTTGCCAATGCTTTTGGTGTTTTGGTCATGAAGTCCTTGCCTACGCCTATGTCCTGAATGGTTTTGCCTAGGTTTCCTTCTAGTGTTTTTATGGTGTTAGGTCTTATGTTTAAGTCTTTAATCCATCTGGAGTCAATTTTAGTGTAAGGTGTCAGGAAGGGGTCGAGTTTCTGCTTTCTGCATATGGTTAGCCAGTTTTCCCAACACCACTTATTGAACAGGGAATCCTTTCCCCATTGCTTGTTTTTATCAGGTTTGTCAAAGATCAGGTGGTTGTAGATATGTTGTGTTGCCTCCGATGCCTCTGTTCTGTTCCATTGGTCTATATCTCTGTTTTGGTACCAGTACCATGCTGTTTTGATTACTGTAGCCTTGTAGTAGAGTTTGATGTCTGGTAGTGTGATGCCTCCTGCTTTGTTCTTTTTGCTTAGAATTGACTTGGCTATGCGGGCTCTCTTTTGGTTCCATATGAAGTTTAAGGTGGTTTTTTCCAGTTCTGTGAAGAAGGTCATTGGTAGCTTGATGGGGATAGCATTGAATCTGTATATTACTTTGGGCAGTATGGCCATTTTCACGATATTAATTCTTCCTAACCATGAACATGGAATGTTTCTCCATCTGTTTGTGTCCTCTCTTATTTCGTTGAGCAGTGATTTGTAGTTCTCCTTGAAGAGGTCCTTTACATTCCTTGTTAGTTGTATTCCTAGGTATTTTATTCTCTTTGTAGCGATTGTGAATGGCAGTTCGTTCTTGATTTGGCTCTCTTTAAGTCTGTTATTGGTGTATAGGAACGCTTGTGATTTTTGCACATTGATTTTGTATCCTGAGACTTTGCTGAAGTTGCTTATCAGTTTCAGGAGCTTTTGGGCTGAGATGAGGGGGTCTTCTAGATATACAATCATGTCGTCTGCAAATAGAGACAATTTGACTTCCTCCTTTCCTAATTGAATACCCTTTATTTCTTTTTCTTGCCTGATTGCTCTGGCTAGAACTTCCAGTACTATATTGAATAGGAGTGGTGAGAGAGGGCATCCTTGTCTAGTGCCAGATTTCAAAGGGAATGCTTCCAGTTTTTGCCCGTTCAGTATGATATTGGCTGTTGGTTTGTCGTAAATAGCTTTTATTATTTTGAGATACGTTCCATCGATACCTAGTTTATTGAGGGTTTTTAGCATAAAGGGCTGTTGAATTTTGTCGAAGGCCTTCTCTGCATCAATTGAGATAATCATGTGGTTTTTGTCTTTGGTTCTGTTTATGTGGTGAATTACATTTATAGACTTGCGTATATTGAACCAGCCTTGCATCCCCGGGATGAATCCTACTTGATCATGGTGGATAAGCTTTTTGATGTGCTGTTGTAATCGGCTTGCCATTATTTTATTGAAGATTTTTGCATCTATGTTCATCATGGATATTGGCCTGTAGTTTTCTTTTCTTGTTGAGTCTCTGCCAGGTTTTGGTATTAGGATGATGTTGGTCTCATAAAATGATTTGGGAAGGATTCCCTCTTTTTGGATTATTTGGAATAGTTTCAGTAGGAATGGTATCAGTTCCTCTTTGTATGTCTGGTAGAATTCGGCTGTGAACCCATCTGGGCCTGGGCTTTTTTTGGGTGGTAGGCTCTTAATTGCTGCCTCGACTTCAGACTTTGTTATTGGTCTATTCAGGGTTTCGACTTCTTCCTGGTTTAGGCTTGGCAGGAGGCAGCTGTCCAGGAATTTATCCATTTCCTCCAGGTTTTCTAATTTATGTGCATAGAGTTGTTTGTAATAATCTCTGATGATGGTTTGAATTTCTGTGGAATCTGTGGTGATATCCCCTTTGTCATTTTTTATTGCATCTATTTGGTTATTCTCTCTTTTCTTTTTTATTAGTCTGGCTAGTGGTCTGTCTATTTTGTTGATCTTTTCAAAAAACCAGCTCCTGGATTTATTGATTTTTTGAAGGGTTTTTCGTGTCTCTATCTCCTTCAATTCTGCTTTGATCTTAGTTATTTCTTGTCTTCTGCTAGGTTTTGAGTTTTTATGATCTTGCTCCTCTAGCTCTTTCAATTTTGACGATAGGGTGTCAATTTTAGATCTCTCCTTTCTTCTCATGTGGGCACTTATTGCTATATATTTTCCTCTAGAGACTGCTTTAAATGTGTCCCAGAGATTCTGGTATGTGGTGTCTTCATTCTCGTTGGTTTCGAAGAACGTCTTTATTTCTGCCTTCATTTCATTGTTTATCCAGTCAACATTCAGGAGAAAGTTGTTCATTTTCCATGAGGCTGTGCGGTTCTGGGTTGGTTTCTGAATTCTGAGTTCTAACTTGATTGCACTGTGGTCTGAGAGACTGTTTGTTATGGTTTCCGTTCTTTTGCATTTGCTGAGGAGTGATTTACTTCCAATTATGTGGTCAATTTTAGAGTAGGTGTGATGTGGTGCTGAGAAGAATGTATATTCTGTGGATTTGGGGTGGAGAGTTCTGTAAATGTCTATTAGGTTTGCTTGTTCCAGGTCTGAGTTCAAGTCCTGGATATCCTTGTTAATTTTCTGTCTCGTTGATCTGTCTAATATTGACAGTGGTGTGTTGAAGTCTCCCACTATTATTGTGTGGGAGTCTAAGTCTCTTTGTAAGTCTTTAAGAACTTGCCTTATGTATCTGGGTGCTCCTGTATTAGGTGCATATATATTTAGGATCGTTAGCTCTTCTTGCTGCATTGATCCTTTTACCATTATGTAATGTCCTTCTTTGTCTCTTTTGATCTTTGTTGCTTTAAAGTCTATTTTATCAGAGATGAGAATTGCAACTCCTGCTTTTTTTTGCTCTCCATTTGCTTGGTAAATCTTCCTCCATCCCTTTATTTTGAGCCTTTGTGTATCCTTGCATGCGAGATGGGTTTCCTGGATACAGCACACTGATGGGTTTTGGCTTTTTATCCAATTTGCCAGTCTGTGTCTTTTGATTGGGGCATTTAGTCCGTTTACATTTAGGGTTAATATTGTTATGTGTGAATTCAATCCTGTCATTTTGGTGCTAGGTGGCTGTTTTGCCCTTTGGTTGATGCAGATTCTTCATTGTGTTGATGCTCTTTACTTTTTCATGTGTTTTTGGAGTGGCTGGTACTGGTTGTTCTTTTCTATGTGTAGTGCCTCCTTCAGGAGCTCTTGTAGAGCTGGTCTGGTGGTGGTGAACTCTCTGAGTTCTTGCTTGTTCACAAAGGATTTTATTTTTCCTTCACTTATGAAGCTTAGTTTGGCTGGATACGAAATTCTGGGTTGAAAGTTCTTTTCCTTAAGGATGTTGAATATCGGCCCCCACTCTCTTCTGGCCTGTAGGGTTTCTGCTGAGAGATCTGCAGTGAGTCTGATGGGCTTCCCTTTGTGGGTAACCCTACCTTTCTCTCTGGCTGCCCTTAGTATTTTCTCCTTCATTTCAACCCTGGTGAATCTGATGATTATGTGTCTTGGGGTTGCTCTTCTAGAGGAGTATCTTTGTGGTGTTCTCTGTATTTCCTGGACTTGAATCTCGGCCTGCCTTGTTAGGTTGGGGAAGTTTTCCTGGATAATATCCTGAAGAGTATTTTCCAGCTTGGATGCATTCTCTTCGTCACATTCAGGTACACCTATCAAACGTAGATTAGGTCTTTTCACATAGTCCCATATTTCTTGTTGACTTTGTTCATTCCTTTTTACCCTGTTTTCTCTAATCTTGCCTTCTCGTTTTATTTCATTGAGTTGATCTTCGACCTCTGATATCCTTTCTTCTGCTTGGTCAATTCGGCTGTTGAAACTTGTGCATGCTTCACGAAGTTCTCGTGTTGTGTTTTTCAGCTCCATCAATTCGCTCATATTCCTCTCTAAGTTGTCCATTCTTGTTAGCATTTCGTCGAGTCTTTTTTCAAGGTTCTTAGTTTCTTTGCATTGGGTTAGAACATGTTCTTTTAGCTCACGGAAGTTTCTTATTATCCACTTTCTGAAAGCTGATTCTGTCATTTCATCACACTCATTCTCCGTCCAGTCTTGTTCCCTTGCTGGTGGGGAGTTGTGATCCCTTGTAGGAGGAGAAGTGTTCTGGTTTTGGGTGTTTTCATCCTTTTTGCGCTGGTTTCTTCCCATCTTTGTGGATTTTTCCACCTGCTGACTTTGTAGTTGTTGTCTTTCTGATTTTGGTAATTTTAAGTCTGCTGTGGCAGAACTCATAAACCCCCTGCTCTTCCCCCGAGGTGTTCTGTCCCAGGGAGTTACTGTTTTATGGTGTTCCCCTGTGCGGTTGCTGTTTTCCCTGCCCACAAGGTGGCAGCCTAGTCACACTCAGGTTGCAGAGGCTTCGCTAAGCTGCTGTGAGCTCCACCCAGCTTCCGTGTGAACTTCTGGGTGTAGTTAGAACTGCTTCCGCTATGTTGGCCCGCCCCTGTAGTGACGGAGTCTCTGTAGTGGCGGATTGCCTTGGTACAGAACAGCAGGGTGCCTATGGAGAACGCCCCTCCTCCACAGAGCTGGACCGTCCCGGTTTCAGTTGTGTTTCAGGTCTTCTTGCTGGGTAAGAGGGGACACCGTCTCATCTGATCTGCCTCCGGAGCCGCTGCGTTGGCTAAAGCCGCGGCTCTGAGATTCGTGGCGCTGGCCTGGCTCCCCGTTTCATCTCCCCTTGCTGGCTTATAGGGGACTCAGACTCTCTCACTTTATACAGTGAGCCGTTGCCTCAGGGTGCCGGCCCAGCGGCTGCGCCGTTCAAGCCAACGGCGCCAGCGGCGCTGGCGACCCGTGTGGCTTCTCTGCGTGTGAATCTCCTGGTCTGTGGGCAGTAAAAATCAGTCTGGAAATACGGCGTCCACTCACCCTCTGTGCTTTCTCTCGGAGCTGCATTCCCGAGTTCCTCCTAAGCGGCCATCTTGGATCTCTAATCGATCTTGTTCTTTTTTATGGTTGTGTAGTATTCCATGGTGTACATGTACCACATTTTCTTTGTCTGGTCCATCATTGATGGGCGTTTAGGTTGATTCCTTAGCTTTGCTATTTGAATACTGCTGCAGTGAACATATGCATGTATCTTTATGGTAGAATGATTTATATTCCTTCGAGTATATGTTCAATAATGGGATTGCTGTGTTGAATGCTAATTCTGTATTAAGTTCTTTCAGAAAACCCCAAACTGCTTTCCACAGTGGCTGAACTAATTTACATTCCCACCAGCAACGTTATTTAATTGTGTTAATCCTGTGTGTGTGTGTGTGTATGGATACACACACATTTATAGGTTGAGGAATAGTGAGAAATGAAAGTTTTTGACAAATGGATCTTACCATATAGTTATGAAACCATATATGGCCATGAAGACTCAGATTGGCTTCTTCAATTTAGCTTCCCAAAGTTCTTTCCCAGCATCTTTCACTGTCAAATCTACTGGCTTCTGCTTTGCTCCCTGACAGACTCTGTTGCCAGAGAAGACCACACAATGTGATGGTTGTGTCCGTGATGGGGCAATGTGAGCTAACCTCAATTGTGAGCTCTGACACAGCTGAGCATCCCTGGGCTTTATCATAATTCACATTTCTTTGGCGTGACTCCACCTGGAAAACCAGCAATAGTTACAGTCCTGAGAGGCCCCAGTAGTTTTCGTTAGTGTATCCTGTGAAGACAATATTGTAAGAAGCTATTTTAATGTTCATAATATGCAAAGTGTGTTACAAATATTAAATTTCTAGATGAAAACAGAGGATACCAGTAGGCATATTTTAACCTTGTAAGTGACTAAGTGCCCTATTAACAGACACAGAACTCTCTATCCTAAGTTCTCTGCTGTTTTCATTGCCTCTAGGGTCCTAATCTGGACACTCTGCCAAGGTCTCTGGCCTGGCAGCAATTTAGCTCAGCTCATCAGGTAAACATGTGCTCTCCTCCTCACTCCCTCTTCCAAAATTCCCAGTAGCTGAACCTGTTCAAAATATTAATAAATATGTTGCATAATAGCAAAAGAAGGAAAAAAATTATACATGTCCGGTGTGCTTTGTACCCTAGATTTCCTAAAGTCATCTAGCGTTAAGGGATAATCAATATTTTGAAGCACATCTATCCAATCTTTGAAAATTCTAAGTCTAGTACTGGCTTTCTCCTGGTCAGTGGTCAGTGATCCTGCAGAATATTGTGACTGCTAATGTCTTCATGTTGTTTTCCCTTCTACAGGAATGCAAACTTCCTAACCTTGGAAGAAAAATTATGGAGGAGTTCACCTAGATTTTAATTCTAGTTGTGTGACCTTGTATGTATTACTTAACTAACCCAAATATCGTTCTCTTCATCTTTAATTGGAGACTTGAATATTTAAACTCCAGAGCTGTTTACTATTGGGAGAAATGAATGTGATTCTGCATAAAATTTGTATGATAGCAAATATAGAATCAGTAAATATTTGTTCTCTTCCCTTTTGGTCTCTCTCTCTCTCTCTGTCTCTCTCTGTCTCTCTCTCCTATACCTGCTTTCAGTATCCCGCTTCATAAATGGTCAACATTTGGTGAATGTGAGGAAACCATTGATGAAAGGTCCAGTACAGATGACACAGACAGCTCCTGCAAGCCTGATCTCATATTTTGTTTACATGTTGACATTACTTATCCATGAATCCACTTGCACACAGCTACGTATTCTCTCGGTTCCACCTTTTATGCAGCCACTGCTAGACCAGTTTTATGCAGGTTGGACTCATTTCACCAGGTGCAACCTGACAGCATCTCATCCAGCCCTGCACTGAATACTTCCCACTTCCTGCCCTGTATTTTCTCTGACACTGAAGATTGGGATGCATTGTGCATGTGTTACCTGGAAATTTCGGGAGAGTAACAGTGTAGTGCAATCCTTGACCAATGAGGGGGGGAACAGGTGAATAAGTGCTGTCCCATTTAGCCCAAGAAGACAGTTTTGAGAACTATTTCGTGAGGATCATTAAGATGTCTCTTAGGACTGATGGCCAGTTGGCTTTTCCTTCCTAGTTTTATGTCCCAACCTCACTCCTCCCCCCTAGGATCACACTTCTAAATAAACTCTTTCCATGCAAGCCTTTGCTTTAGTCTCTACTTTCAGGAACCTCAGGCTGAACCCTTATCTCATTAAAGCACATGTTAGTGCTTGGCGTGTAATACATACCTAATACGTGGCAGGTGTAATTCTGTATTTGATGCTTTTGCTGTTCTGTATCGAGAAAAAGCAAAACTTCCAGCATTTCCCCTCGGAGTCTCTGACCTCTTGAATGTTTCTTTTTCTCTTGAGTCTCTGCCCCATCTATATTCCCTCATGTTTTGAACAAGTTAATCCTGCCACCCTTGGCATAGCTGATTTACTGAAGGGTGAACATCTGACTCAGAGGGAAGCACTTTCTTGGTAAGGTTGAGCAATCATCTTGGCTCCCTAGACTCTGATATTCGTATATGGTGACACATATAGTAATCTCTAGAATCTGATATTAGTACATGGTGACCCATATACTAATACATATACATATACTCTTTTGGTTGGGTGCTTAACTAAGTAAAGCATTGGTTGCTAAAGCATCATTAGGAAGATAGAAGAGAGTAGAGAAAGCCAGCTTCAGATCTTCAGGTAAAGAAGACTCAAAGATATGACAGATAATAAGACTCAATTAAAATAGAAATTGAAAAGGTAGATGCTCTGATTCCTTGGAACTTCCTATTCCTGCTTCTAATCCTTATTGAAGACCAGTTGTACTCCCAGCATTTTGGTTCCATGAAATATATCCTTATCCTGATAACAAATTCCCTACTGAGTTTTCAGTGACTTTCTTTCTCTTGGAATTGGATGCTCTCTAAGATATCCCAGTTCAGGATTCGTACTCTTTTTTATTGGATAGAGAGATCTGTAAAAGGCAGAGATTGTGTTCTGCTCAAAGTTGTGGCCCTAAATACGCCCCCTCACTTACAGCCCATACAGGGTAGATGTAAAATGTGTTTGGTGAATAACTGACTGAATAAAGAATGCCCTCTTCCTTTAATTCTTTTCTTTACTCATGCCTTCCCAGCCAACCTAAACAGTAAATTGCCTGCTGCCATTTTGATATTTTTCCTTTCAACTTTAACCTTCTTCAGTCACATTCTTTCTCTCAGTATGCTAATCCAGGCCATCCACTCTCCAGTATACTGGCTTCTGCACTGCTCTGTGCCAGCTACTGTTGCTGATGATAGCTACAGTGTGGCAATCAAATTCATGACAAGTTGATTCTCTATAAGCTCAGCTGGGTTCTGCTCACAGCTTAGCAACACTTGATTTATCTCTAAAGGGTTCTGACATACTTCCAAAGCAACCATTGCAAATCTTTTAAATTGCCATCCAAACTCTTCAGCTATTCACTCATTATTGATCATCCTTACCTTCTGCCTCACTGGAAAAGAAAAGGTGAGATATGGTGAGAGTTCTCATAGTTATTCCATATCTCCACTTCTCTTCCATTGCTCCTCCTCCACTGCTTGCCCAAACCAATACTTTCACTTCTGCTCTAGGTCACCATTCCACCTCTTTTTTTAAGATGCATCCCATCTCTCTACTTACTTTTGCTATGAGCATCTTGAAAACATCATATAGATCTCTATTGCCTATATGGCATTAGGTTCCAATGGATTCCCTTGTGGTCTGGATTCCATTCACACAGCTCTATTAAACTGGCTAACTAGAGAGTTGGAAGTGCCTTTGCAATAATCAAATCTAGTGGTTTTTATTCTGTCCTCATCCTCCTCCAAAACATCTGATTCTGCTGACTACCTACATTCTTTGGGCTTTTGTGAAGCTTCATTGTCTGGGTTATCCCACCTACTTGATAGGTGTTCCCTTTCACATGCAAGCTTTCCTTAAAGTTCAATCATCTTTACTCTCCTTGAAGATTTTGTCCTTTCCAATGTTCCTATAATGCTGACATGGGAATTAGTTTGTCTTCAGTATTCTATCCTGGATCTCTAACTCCCTGCTGGACAGCTCCTTGGGTGAGCCCTGGTATGCCTAAACTGTCAAATTCCAAACTGATCTATTTTTACCAAGTAGGCTAAATCTGTACGACTTTAAAACTAATTCAGAGGGAGAATGTTAGAGGGGGCTTTTCTCGAAAAAACAAAACAAAAAAGTCAACAATGATTCTGAGGTTTTCAGCTCATTTACTTACAAGTGGTAATTAAAAGAGACAAAATGTCTTTATTCTCAAGACAATTGGGTAGAAGAAGGATGGTTGTTTATTTGAATTCCTCCTGTGTGTCAGACAATGACATAGGTGCTTTTCATGGGCTATTATGTTTTATGTATTTGCTGTTATCAATTCTTTTTTTTTGCAGGTGAAGAAACCAGGGTTACAAGATATTAAGTGAGTTTTTAAGGTTATAAAATGAATTATGGGCTGGATGTGGTGGCTCATGCCTATTATCTCAGCACTTTGAGAGACCAAGGTGGGAGGATCACTTGAGCTCAAGAGTTTAAGTCCAGCCTGGAAAACATAAAAATAAGAATAAACATTAAAAAGAAAAATAAAAACAATTTGAGTGTGGTGACCCCTGCCTATAGTTCCAGCTATTAAGGAGGCTGAGGTGGGAGGATCCCTTAAGCCCAGGAGATCAAGGCTGCAATGAGCTATGATGATTCCATTGCTCTCCAGCCTGGGCAAAAGAACAAGATCCTGTCTCAAAAATATTAAAATTAAAAAGGTTATGAATCTAGGATTGTTCTTTTGGTCCTAAGTCTATTCAGCTGCATTATCTTTGTCTTTATCATTATTGCTCACAGTATGACAAATAAAGAACTACATAAATCATTAGAGATTAAAGCAAAAACTAATTATAAACTTAATTCACGTTGATGGCTGGATTCAAGATTTTTCTTATTTATTTATTTATTTATTTTGAGACTTGTCCTGAGAGACAGGTACAAGTCCTAGCTCTTCTCTCTGGAAAAATCTTGTCTCAGATATTACAAAGAGAGCCTTCATTTTATTCAGGGCTCACATCTTCAAGAAAAACTCACCTGATATTTGTACATAAAGTAGCCCTACATGGCTTCTTCATAGTACTCTATTACTTTGTTTTTTGTACTTTTCTTCATAGTTATTTAACTCTCTCTCTCTCTCTGTCGCATACACACACACACACACCCCACACACATAAAATATCAGATTCTCAACACGCTATTGACATTTTGAACTTAATAATCATTTGTTGTGGATGGGGCCATTTATACATAGCAGCAAGTTTAGCAGCACCCTTGGCCTCTACCTACTAGATGCCAATAGCATTTCCCTGCTAAAATAACAACTAAAAATTATACCAGACATTGTCAAATGTCCCCTTGGGAGCAAAACGATCCCTAATTGAGAACTAATGGTTTATATCTATATCCATCCATATCCATACCCATATTCAGATCTATCTACCAAGGATGCATCTGTGGTTTATGAGGACTAAGATTTGTTAGTCTTGCTCACATCTTATCTCAGTGCTCAGAACAGTGCCTGGTATATACTCGGCACAAAATGCAACAAATAGCCTGGGCACAGTGGCTCACCCTGTAATTCCAGCACTTTAGGAGGCTGAGGCAGGAGGATCACTTGAGCCCAGAAGTTTAATACTAGCCTGGGCAACAAAACAGGACCTCATTTCTACAAAAAAAATCAAAAAATTTCCCGGGCATCATGGTGGTGTGTACTTCTGATTCCAACTCCCTGGGAAGCCGAGGTGGGAATGTGTATCGCTTGAGCCCAGAAGGTCCCGGCTGCAGTGAGCTATGATCATGCCACTGCACTCCAGCCTAGGTGACAGTGCAAGACCCTGTCTCACAATAAAATGAAATGAAATAAAATAAAATAAAAATTTGATGAATGAATAAATAAATGAGAGGAAGGGAAATAATTTTTATGGAGCTTGTAGTTTATGCAATGTATATGTGTCTGTGTGTCTCTGTGTGTGTGTGTGTGTGTGTGTGTCTATATATATATATATATATATATTTTTTTTTTTTGAGACAGATTTTTGCTTTTTTTGCCCAGACTGGAGTGCAATGGTGCAATCTCAGCTCACTGCAACCTCCACCTCCCAGGTTCAAGTGATTCTCCCGTCTCAACCTCTTGAGTATAGAGGGGACTACAGGCACCTGTCACCATGCCTATCTTTTTGTTCTACATTGTTAATTAAAATCTTTTCTTCAAAATAACTCTGACATGGTTAACAGCAAACTTATATCGGGGATGTGAAAACAGGCTCGGAGAGGATGACTTCCCTGGTTCACACAGCCAGACCTTGTAAGAGCTGACATTTCCACCTGGTTCTGTCTTCCCTGAAGTCCACTCTCCTTCTATGGCACCAACCTGTGATAAAAGCCAAGAACGATGAGACCTAGAGTTTAAGACTAAATAAATGAATCACTAATTGTCATTGCAGCATTGTGTAGGAAAAATGATTTGCATACCATGTGCTGTCCAAAATAGAATTTTTGAGTTCAATTTCTCAATTTCTTTCTTTCCCATCATGGGTGATCTTGTTTTTTAAGTAAAATATTTAGTAATATGCTTTGATTTATCACTTTCCCTCACTGTGTATCTAATTCATCAAAAGCACATAGACTTAAAGCTAGATCATCGCCTCCACATCCCTGCTTTACCTGGTTCCTGATATCTCTCTAGCCTTTTCTTACACACTTCTTTTCCTTCTTGCTCACTAATCTCTGGTCAGCTGGTCTTTTCTTTTCTCTGAGCATGCTGATGCCACACACATTAATGCCTTAAGCTTGTGGCCCTTGCTTTTCCCTATGTTTGAAATGCTGTTCGAATGCTTGTTTTGTAAATAAAGTTTTATTGCAACATAACCATGCCTGTTCATTTACAGGTTACCCACGGCTGTTGTCATGTTCCAGTGGCAGAACTAAGTAGTTGTGACAGTGGATGATGAGTGATAAGGAGAAAAGGAAATGATGTTTACAGAGTAGTTACAGTGCATCATGCAATGAGTTGTGCTAAGTGCTTTGCTCCAACTATCTAGACTTGGATGCAAATGTTGAGTCTACAAATGACAAGCTGATGGATTTATGAAAAAAAACCTATTCAAATATGAGCTAAGATATTACCCTGGAGAAAACAGAATGTGAAATGTTAAGAAAATATTACCTTATCAGCTTCAATCAGTTAAAATTAGGAGAGGGAAGATTGGCTTTTAAGGACTAGCTTCAAAATGGTACCCAATGCTGTGACTAATTATTTCTCTGTTTCTCTCTATTAGAGAAAATTGCAGTTTTGAGGAAAACGAATTTTTCATTTACTTAGCCACTCAGTAATGTAGACATTTCTCCCAAATGATTTGTGACTCATTAGTTGCCCAGACAGAAGGGCTGGGTGAGCTTGACCAACAAGGTCTAGCTGCCATCCTTATCTCTCTCTACAGCTTTAAGTCATAATCTGAAAGCCAGCAATCTTCAACAAAAACATCATTTTCAAGCACTTTGGGAGAAATAGTCATCTTACTTGGTAGGGGCCTGGAAAGAAAATGAACAAATGCATTAAGAAAGATTTTTCTCTTGACCTAAACTTCAAACATTAGACACATTGTGGTGAGTTTCCAATCTGTGAGGTGATGGCTTCAGTACAGCAGTGGAGTTTCTAGTGTCCATTCCTTTTTTCTTAAATATGAAAGTTATATGACAATAATTATAATGATGGCAAAAATAATGGTAAGAAAAGTAGGCTAAAAGCTATAAAAAACAATCCCAAGATGGCTTACCAATGTTCCTTTCTATGGGGCAGGCCTTCTGGGGCTGACTCTAGCAAATAACTCAGAGATGTAGGCTTCTTCCAGATTGTGATGTTCCAAACACATCACCCAGCTTCTAGAGTTCATAGTTAAGGGAAAGAGGGAACATGGTAAAAGTTTGCCATATATGTAAATTCTTTGGCCCAGCTTTGACACATGTCAGTTTTATTCATATTTTAATGGCCAGAAGCAAGACCTCATATTTGGGTTAGATGCAAAGGAATTGGGAAATAGAATCCCTGGCTTGGCAACTACTTCCAAACAACAACTCTATATCGTAGAAAGGGGACATGAGTCTTTGATTTTTTAATCTGTTTATGTGTTGGAAACTTTCCAAAGTTTATCACGTAATACCATTTAACTACAAGTAAACAAAACCATAGTATTAACTGCTTTCTTCCTATTGAAAAGTATTGTAATATGAATTAAATAGGTTAAGAAATGCAAACTGTTTAGAATAGTGAACTATGTCATTATTCAATGCAGTTCATTTGGTCTCATTGAAGTTTATTTAATGCTTATGCATCTGAAGAATTTGTTTCCCAGTTAGGACTGTGGTGGTCTCTGTCTTCTTTAAACTATTATGAAATACACTAGGCTATCTAAGTTTACACTGAATAGAAGAGATGAAGGAATATTCCACTTTTTGTTCAGTCATCAGCTTGTCTAGATTCATGAGACTGATAAATCCTCAGACCAAAGTGGTTTCTGTGGTATCAGAATTACTGCTAGAAAAGCTCACCAAATGGTCTCATATATTTAACTGTATTAATCTCCTATGGCTGCCATAACAAACTATCACAGGCTTGATAGCTTAAGCAAGAGAAATGTACTGTTTAACAGTTCTAGAGGCTATAAATCTGAAATCAAAGTGCTGACAAGGTTGGTTCTTTCTGGAGACTCCAAGAGAGCGTATGCTCCCTGTCCGTCTTCTAGCTTCTGGTGGTTGCTAGAATCCTTTGGCATGTGGCTGCATCATTCCAATATCTACCTTTGTCTTCCCTGTGACATTCTTCCTGTGAGTCTGTGTCCAAATTTCCCTCTTCTTATAAGGACACCAGTCATTGGTTTAAGGCTCACCTTAGTCTAGTATGACCTTATCTTAATTGATTATACCTGCAAAGATTCTACTTTCAAAATAAAGTTATACTCACAGAGCCTGTGGATTGAGACTTTAACATATCTTCAGACGCAATTCAACCCACAGCATTAACCAAATTAATTTTACTAAGATATTTATAATAATATAATGGCAGATATTTATTATGTGCTTGCTATTCACCAGGCATTGAGTTAGCTGTTGTCTTATTTAATCACAATACTCCTATATAGCAAGTCGTGTTATCACCATAATTATTTTCATAAGGTTTCATATGTATAGACTGAGAATAAAGAAGTATAGTAACTTGCTCTAGGTGAGACAATGAATCGGGAGAGCTAGAACAGAAAAAAGTCAGTGTTGAGCTCAGAGCCAGTGGTTTCATCCAATGTCCTGTATAGTTGGTATCTGTTTTCAATGAGGTAATTGTTCCTGAAACCAGTATAAATATAGATTATTTCTCCAGTTCCATTCCAGCATGTGGGAACCTTCTTTTGCTTCTGCCTCCTTCACAGGTTTTCCATTTGAAACTTCCTGCCCCATGGGTATGTATTCCCCAATTTTCATCTCAGAACGATGTGGCTTTTCTCCAGCTCAGTTAATCACTGTCAAAGACAGTTGAAACTTTCCCTGGAGCTGTGCTCTTGCTCAAGGCCAATGTCCAAGGTCAGCTTCCCCCTCAGAATCTCTGGTGGATACGTTGCTTATCTACAGAGCAACAAGAGGCCATTCTACCCTTCCCATATGGCCTTAGTGTTTGTACAGTACTTTACAGAGAACTTGTGTTATTATTTCTCCTACTTGCAGGGAAATCAGAAATTACTATTTTGGGGTGCAGCAAACTGATATTTTTGTTCTTCATTTGAAGTTTTACAAATTACAATTTCCTGCTGTGACAAGCAAAAATAAACAAAAAAGTGAAGATGCATAAAGGCATAGTTAATGATCCTCTCCATAGTGACTGCTCCATTTCCCAGCCTCTGGCGTAGCCAGTGTGAATAGCCTGATGTGCACCCTCCATCTTCCTCCTTGTTCTGATATACACATGCCAACATGGAATAATGTAAGGGTTTCGTCTTATTACCCTTTAGCCAAACAAGATATTACACATAATACCTTGAAACTTGCATTTTTCATTTGATAATATGAATATAGCATACAGATCGTGCGTTTAGTTTTTGGACTTTTTGTTTTCCTTAGTCCACTTATTCTCTTTATGATATCATTCAGTACCAAGACTTTAGAAATCTCTAGATTGCTGATTCCAAATTTCTACCTCCCAACGGGACCTTTGCCTGAGTTTCAGACTTGTGTATCCAACTGCCTAATCATTGTTACTCTTTGCCTGTCTCACAGATTTTTAAAAGTTAATCTGTTCACCATGGAGCTCCTAGTGTTCTCACCACTCCTGTCCCCACCAAGCTGGCTCTCCCTGCACTCTACGTCATCTTAGTTTATGAAAATGCTATCATTCCTCTGGCTCAGCCTCCTAAAATCTTGTGAATCCTCTCTTTCTCTGCTAAGCCACACTGAATCTTTCAAATCCCTTTTCCTCTTTCTTCAGGACGTATTCAGCGTCCGGTCACTTATCTGACCTCCTTTGCTGTCTCCATTTTGGCTCAAGCCACTATATTTTCCACTCGTATTGTTGCTACAGCCTCTTCACTGACCTCTCTGCTTCCTCCTTCAGCAACAATCTCAAGTCTGTATTCAAATATCACGTATCAGAGAGCATCTTTCTAGATACTGTATTTATAATTGTAATATAATCTGCACCCACAGCATTCTGTACCTCTTTTCCAAGGCTGATTTTTCTCCGTAGCCCTTATTGATTTATAATAATAATTATAACTGTATAGAATAATTAGTATAAACATATAGTAAAATAGAATGTTTTCATTACTCTGTCTATTCCATGATGGCTAGGACAATGGTACCTTTTCCTCTTACTGCTATACTCTCAGAAAAATAACTGGCACCCAGTAGGTCCTCCATGAAAAACAGTCAGTCAGTTGATGGATAGATAGTCCTACAAATCAGCAGACAGATACACACTTAGATATTTATGTATAAATAATAATGTATAAACACATATATGTGTATGTTTTGTTCTAATTTTTATAGATAAACTGATATTTTACACAAATCAAATTATACTATATATACTATTTTATTAATTGCCATCTGTTTTTCCTTTTTCTTCTATTTTTATTTCCAATTTCTGCTGTTTTTCTTTGCTATATACGTGCCCTCCTGCCTAAACCTGTGCTAATGATCAGAAGGGCATCTTTTTATACATACTTTACTAATGCTTATATAACAATTTGCAATCAAATGGAGATGTATTCACCTCTAAATATATAGAGATGAGAGTTCATCGTTTACTTTAGAAAAACATCATTATATCATAAATATTTATATAATTCTCTGCATCTTAGTTTTCTTACTTATCATATTTAATAGAAATTACGTCAAGTTAACTGTTATTCCTCAAATTCATTTTTAATGGATGCTCAGTATTCTATGAGGTAGATGCACTAACATTTATTCCATCATACTGTACCAATGCATATGACTTTGGTTTCTAGTTTTCTTGCCCCAGTGAAACAATGTTGCAAAATGTACCTTATGTAATTTTTTAAAATTTCTGTAGGGTAGATTTATGAAAATGAGATTTCTGGGTTGGAAGTGATTCCTGGGACAAAAGTGTATTTTTCATTTGAATAGATTTTGCCAGTTTTGTTTCCAAAATGGTTATAACACGCCACATTTCTACCAGTGATTTATGTGACCACATCCCCCCATCATTGTCAGCAATCCGTGCTTTGCACTTTGTAACTCTTGCCAGCAGATGGGTATATTAATACCTTGTTTTTCCTTGTTTATAAGTGAACTTGAGCATCTTTTTATCTTTGCTGTCCACATAAATTTTCTCTTCTGTTAACTTGCACACATATAGACTGCATTATTTTATTTGTGATAATATAATCCCCCTATATATTGCAGATACTAGTCTTTTATCTGTTCTTTGTGATTTTTCCCAATCTTATTTTTTTTATTAACTATCTGTTATATTTTGGCATACACTTTTCTTTCTTTCTTTCCTTTCTTCCTGTCTTCACCTCCATCCTATACTGCCTCCCTCCCTCCCTCCCTCCCTCCCTTCCTTCCTTCCTTCTCTCTCCCTCTCTCCAGGGCCTTCCTCTGTCACCCAGGCCAGAAAGCAGTGATGTGATTGTAATTCACTGTAACCTCAGCATCCTGGACTCACGCATCCTCCTGCCTGAAACTTTCCAGTAATTAGGACTACAGGTACACATCACCATACAAAAATAGTATTTTTTATTTTTGATGGCTGTATTAATCAAAGTTCTTCAGAAAGACAGAACCAACAGAACCCTTCTTACTTTTCTCCCTCCCATTTCAGGGTCTCTGAAGATTCGCATATTCTCTCTGGTGATTAGTAAAATGTTCTGCTGGTAATTCCAGGTCTGATTTCTGCTGTATGCCTTGTGGCCATAGCCAGAGCTGCTAATTCTGCCCTGGATGCAGCCCAGTCCTTGGACTCTGACTCCTCCTACAGCACTGTGGTTCTGTTTTGGGTGGGAAAGGGTCATTTTCCTGGGGTTACAACTATCTATTTAGTTCCTTAAAGCAGGATTACTGAACTCTGGAGAGGAAGAGGGTGTGACCTGGGTCCTGTAGACCTGGGTCCTATAAACCTGTGTCTGAAATGCTCTTCTGCTCTTCTTCCCCAATCTACCTTTCATTTAATATGGGCTTTAAACAAAATCAGAGTCTTAAAACTAACCCGGATCTGATTCAGAGAATATTTTAATGCAATTACCATTTTTTTCATCCTGAAGTATACTGTTATCATTATTGTCATCATCAAATTTTTCAAATTATGATTTAACATGTAGTTGCTACATGACAGAAGTAGTTTCTGTTTAATGTTTATAGTAACATTGACAGTTAAATCTACCCAATGAGGGAGTTGAGAGGTCAGAAGGTCAGTGAAGAAGACAGCCTTGCTCAGAGCCAAGGGAACCTCTCCCTGTTTCTCAGTCCTATTCCCAGTGTTCCAGGCTGATTTTCAGCCCCACAGCATTCTCTCCTGTTTCCTCCAGAAGATTTATCAGGTCTTCAAGCCAGGAGGCCTGCTGGTGGGCTGCTCTGGCTGTGCAAGGACCCTAAATCAGCAAACAGATTATCTCTTTCTCAATGTAGCAGAACCTGTTCCACTATACTCTCCTCATTTGTTGATGTTGCTTTCTCTGGCTGAACTGTGAGGAAGAAACTCTTGTTATTTTCATCCCTGGAGTCTTAGAGCCCAGCTTAGGGCCTGGCTTATTATACTGAATTAATCTGTTGGATAATCATAAAGATGAGACACAGGCTTGTCCTTTGCTTTGATCTGAGACGTTGGTCTGATTCAAGGCCCCAGGAAAGTGTACCTTCATAGACCCGTGACTATCATGAAGACAGAATTATCACCCTCCTTATTATCTTCAAAACTCTGGTCTTCAGTGGAACCATCTTTATTGCTAATGAGTGAGAAATAGCACAAAAATAATAATTAAACATGAAGGAGATACAGGAGTGCCAGGAAAACAACCTATGTCTATGGTGCATAAATCACCATACCATACATAGTAGCCATTATTATTATTTGTATAGTAGTCGTCATGTCTAATATGATGATAAACTAATTACATGGATTATCTCATTTTGTCTTCCTAAGACCTGATAGGAAGGCACTATTATTTTACCCATTTCATAGATAACAAACTCTAAAGCACAGAAGGGCTAAGTAGCTTACCAATAGCACACTACAAATAATAGAGCTATGCTTTGAAACAAGTCAGTATGACTCCAGGGCTCATGTCTTTAAAAGTGAGATGGCCAAACAATCCCATCATAACATTTCAGAAAATGTTTTGAAAACCAAATTGGGCTTCACTTTGTTTTGGCAGTAACAGACAGGGCAGTATGATGGGAGTTGAGTCAGAAGTGCCAGTCTCCAGGCCTGGTTCTGACAACTAATTTGCAAAGGCCGTCTGGGCTAGAACTTCTTCAGCTTAGAATGATAGATGGAGATAGCTGGTCATGGCAAAAAATATCACGGGTTTTGCAGGCAGACAAAATTTAAAGTTGGTTTTGCCACATGCTGTGTGTTCTAGGACAGGTGACTTAATCTCTCTAAACATCTTTATTTCACATCTGGAGTGGACATATAAACCCCTATGATCACAAAAGCCGTCGGGGGCAGTAAATTTGCTCTATAAAGGAAAGCTCAGGCACATGGCAATTGCTCAGACTAGCACTCCCACAATATGCTCCAGTCCTTTTGCAGGCAGCTTGTGTTCCCAGACCTCCTACCTCTCCTTCATGTCTAATTTTCTTCGTCCTCCTAATACAAGCAACTCTCTTGACCTGTGGCTGCAGGTTTATGGATTGGATGTTCGTGGAACCTGGCACCTGGATCCTTGTTTTAACAATTTACTTTTCTTGACACAACCTTTGGCTGCCCTGGGGGTAGGATTTCCATAATGTTTCAGAAGGCTTTGAGGGAGTCTGAATAATTCGACCATCTTTCCCTTCTGAGGTTTTGGACTAAGGGAGTACAATGCAAAAAGGGAATAAAAACAAATCCTCAAGTGGAATAAAATGCTTTATTTGTAGTCAACCTAGATTCCAATATCCACTAATGTACAGATCTCTGAGAATTTTGAGTTAGTGTGTGATAAAGTCAGGATGAAGTGTAGTATCTTTTCTTCTTCAAATTTAAATACTGGGGCTCAGGGACTGAAACATGCATATACAGGAAGGAACATTTAGGTGGTTGTCATGTTTTCTAAGTATATTCACCCTGATGAACATATGAATGGGAAGAGGGAAGATAACAGGAGGACCAACCTTCCCTAGAGCTCAGGGCCTGCCCAGGAGAGTTTATTGCACCAGGAGACAGGGTGAGAAAACGATGGGGCAACCTGAGTTCCTGCCCAACAAGACACAGTGACCTGTCCTCCAGCTAAATGTGATCCAACGAACACATGGCTTCTGGTCAGTGAGCTTAACGATGCCTCCTTCTGAGAGAGGGATTCAGTGAGGAATAGAGAGAGGTGGGCCTGGCATGAGGGTAGAGTGGTAGAAATTTCCTCCTCCACAACTTATTAATCAGAAAGGAGTCTTGAATGCATTTCCTTTTCAAATGACTGCATAATTTACTTGTTAAATTTCTCGATTATCAAACTGGAAAGGATCATTCAGGACATGTAGTCTATCAACAACTTTTGGATAAATAAAGTAACCACTGAAAAGAAGAAATGATTTACCTAAAGAATTCCAGGGTTCTGGGTTGCTCCACCAGCATTTTCCCTTGTAGGAGGGTCCACTGCTGATCTTGAAGTGCTATAACATGTTTTCTCTTTATTCCATTTTTTCTTATGCTTGTTTCTTCTTTTCCCTTCTACACTTTTTTATTTCCATTCAACCCTAATCTATAACCCACTGATAACCAGAAAGGATTTACTCACATACACAGAAAACTGTTTAAAGGGCAGCTGATTCCTAAGTACATATCTAATATAAATAAATGTTGATAGTCACCAGGATAAGAAGATATGAATCTTCCCATCTGTTTTATTTGTAAAACCCCCAACTAGAAAGTACTCCTATGCCCACAACAGAAGCATGGATAAAACATTGCAATGTATTCATACAATGGAATACTACACAGCAATAAAAAGGAGAAACTACTAGCACACACAATAACATGGAAGTATTTTGAATATATTATATTAAGTAAGAGAAAGCAGACACAGAGGACTATATACTCTATGATTTCATTTATATGCACTTCAAGAATGACCAAAACTAATCTATGGTGATAGAAGTTGGAATAATTGGAGTGGAATTGGGAGCTATTGACTGGGAAGGGATGCAGTGTAACTCTTTTGTTACATAGGTGAATGCATGTGCAAAAATCATCTGGCTTTGAACTTTATAGTATATTAATTATTATTATTATTTGAGGTGGAGTCTCGCTCTGTCACCCAGGCTGGAATGCAGTGGTGCAATCTCAGCTTGTTGCAACTTCAGCCTCCTGGGTTCAAATGATTGTCCCACCTCAGCCCCAAGTAGCTGGGATTGCAGATGTGCACCACCACACCTGGCTAGCTTTTTGTATTTTTAGAAGAGATGGGGTTTCACCATGTTGGCCAGGCTGGTCTTAAACTCCTGACTTCAAGGGATCTGACCACCTCAGCCTCCCAAAGTGCTGGGATTACAGGCATGAGCCACAGTGCTTGGCCTATAGTATATTAATTATATATATGTTTAAAAAAATCTGTAAGAAGCACTGGAACAGCAGAAACTTTACAAATATGGAGGGAGATTAACATATCCAAACCTGGGCTAATAAAGTTACTGTAATTGAATATCAAATTTAACTTTGAGGTAGTAGCCAGTAAAAAAATTCCTAGTTATTTTCATTCCCATTTTAAAAATAAAATAAAAATGGTTAGAAGATAAATATTTTAAAAGAGATTTTGTCTTTCTAAAATCCATTTATCTTACAGTCTTTTAAATAAAAGACATTGATCAATATAATGGGGAAAACTTCTGATAATAATTCTGCAGAAATATTGAGATACCTTAATGCACTCATTTTTTTCTACCAGGCTTTTATAAAGCTCCCATTTATAAGGAAGAACAATGAATTTTTTAAGAGAAAAAGAAGCTAATGAGATCCAAGTAGAGAATCAGTTACCTAATTCCTAAGAGACAGAGCTTAGACTAAAAATTCTCAACTATAGTACGTACACACAGACACACACACTCACACACACACGAGTCACCCAGGGATCTTGTTAAAATGCTGTCTCTGATTTAGCAGGTCAGAGTGCAGCTGAGATTCTATGATTCTAGCAAATCCCCAGGGAGTTTCTTTTGCTGCCAGAACAAGCACCACAGTTTGAGTAACAAGGACTTATACCACTCAGGAAGTGTTTGTCCATCTGTATTAGTCTGTTTTCATGCTGCTAATAAAGACATACCCAAGACTAGGCAATTTACAGAAGAAAGAGGTTTAATAAACTCACAGTTCCATGTACCTGGGAGGCCTCACAATTATGGTGGAAGGTGAAAGGCACATCTCAAATGGCAGCAGACAAGAGAAGAGAGCTTGTGCAGGGAAACCCTCCATTACAAAATGATCAGATCTCATGAGACTTATTGACTATCATGAGAAGAGCACAGGAAAGATCTGACATCATGATTTCATTACCTTCTACCAGGTCCCTCCCATGACAAGTGGGAATTATGGGAGCTATAATTCAAGATGGGATTTGGGTGGGGACACAGCCAAATCATATCACCATCATTTGTGTTATTGTGTTGAAATTATTTGTTAAAAATCGGATTTCTGAGCTCCTTCACCATAGGAGGAGGGGCCATGGATATTGCTGCCTTTTTTAAAAAATGAAACTCTTTTTTTTTTTGTACCAGTACTATGCTGTTTTGATTACTATGGCCCTGTGGTATAGTTTGAAGTTGGGTGGCATGATGCCTCCAGCTTTGTTCTTTTTGCCTGAATTTTCTTGGTTATTTGGGATCTTTTTTTGTTCCATATGAATTTCATAATAGTTTTTTCCTAGTTCTGTGAAGCATGTTGTCATTAGTTTGATAGGAATTGCATTGAATCTCTAAATTGCTTTGGGCAGTGTGGCCATTTTTAATGATATTGACTCTTCCTATGCATGAGCATGGCATGTTTTTCCATTTGTTTGTATCATGTGTGAATTCTTTGAACGATGTTTTGTAGTTATCATTGTACAGATCTTTTACCTTCCTACTTGGCTGAATTCCTTGGTATTTTATTATTTTTTTGGCAATTGTGAAAAGGATTGCCTTCCTGGTTTGGCATAAAATTCTGACATACACTAAAATTTTGGAGCCACTAACTTAGAGGAATTGGCTTATCACATGCCCCTTAAATTGCAGTTCTCTAGGAAGCATATTTTTTTGTAACCAGTTTCATAAATCAGTAAAAAGTGAAGGAAAAGGTGAAGAACATATTTTTAACCTTTCAGAGACATCAGTCACTTATTGGATATGCAATTTACTTTAGTTTATTCAATCCTCATAAATATCCTATGAAGTAGGTGTTATTGTTCATATTTTAGAATTAAAAATAATAATCAACATTGAGCATTGAATGTGTCCTAAATATTCTGCTAAAGGCTTTAATAGCACGATCTCAAAGAGTTGCCAAATGAAATAGACACCAGTGTCATCTTCTCCACTTTACGGTTGATGAATTGGAGACTTAGGGAGATTACTTCAGACTCTATGCGACTTTCTAGTGCTCAAGCCTCACCACTGCACATAGGACCTTTCTGCACTGACTGACATTGCATAGGAAGCAGCGGGGACAGCATCTAACTAAGATTGTTTTAGATTCTATTTTTTTTTCTTTTAACTATAACAATTTGGCCAGTGGACACATTTTATTTTCCTTTCATTTCACTATTATGACTCCATCTTTCAATTATTTTACTTTGAGGAGTACCAATGAGAAGACACAGGGACTAAGACTATAATTACTAACATCTGTATAGCATTTTACAGTTTACAGATTATGTACAAAATACTTGGGCTGATTTGATCCCCAAACCACATGTATCCTTTAAGAGCCAGGAAAACTGAGGTCCAGGAAAATGTAATTGACTTATCTGGGATATAGACTCTAAATTTTGATTCCAAATCTGTGAGCTCCCACTAGGCTAGTCTGTCAAGTGGGAGGGGTGGGAGAAGAGCTGAAAAATAGTGTGGGAGAGAGGGAAGAGCCATCACTTGGCGGCTGCTATGTGGTATGCCAGTCCTGGTCCTGCCACCAGTTCCACACAACCTCAGGAGATTTCATTTCCCTTTTAAGGCCATAAGATTTGAATCTTAAAAGGAAGGTTTAGAATAGACCAGCTATTTTCAAATAGTGTTGGTTCATTTTTATCAAAACCTTTTCTTTAAAAGAAGTCTTACAACAGACCACTGAAGCAAATCTTACAGTAGGCACTTAACAATTGGACCACCAGGAATCTACCTGTTCCATTCTAGGGCAAGATAAGGATTGTTTGTTTTTTTTTCACTGAGTACTAGATCAGTGTATGCCACATAGCAGGAACTCATTACATGCTTGTTGTATGAATAAGACTTTTTTATGGACTCTGGCACAGCAAAGAGACCATTGAATCAACAGGTCTGAAGTTTTCCTGTGGTTCTAGGAGGCCACATTTCTGGGAAACTAAAACCTCTTGTAAGAGTTCAGATTTAGGAGTTTTTCTGAATGTCCCTTTACATACAAGGACCTCAGATGTTTCCAGATAAACTAATTTCCACAAGTACAGAATTCTGTGTTACTATTTTTCACATCATGTTATATAATTGATTTAAGAATTGGATACTTTTGCCTGCATTGTTTCTCAAGAAAATACAAACTAAAGAGCAAAACAAAATAGACAAAAATGAATTTACTTTGTGTCTTTGTTTTTTCCTTTGTCATGACTTCTGTGCATAAATCCCTTAACTCTTCTGAAAGTTCTGGATTATCATGGAACTAGTCTTTTTTGGGAAGGGAGGTATATTGTCTACAGATCTGACCATGCCACAGCCAATACTTTATTTCTTTTGTTTTTAGATTAAAAGAAAAAACATTTTAGTATAAAATCTTTTTAAAATGACAAAAGGAGAACGAATAGTGCAACAAACCTTTACACATTCACTATATTTTACAGTTGCCAAGAGTTTGTCATATTTACGTTATATCCATTTTTCTTTTCTTTTTGCTTCCTTTGTGAAAGGTTTCAAAGTAACTCAGATATCATGTAATTTCACCCCTACTTTAGCATACTACAGTTAGTTAGTTTTCTTTTATTTGGGACCAAACAGATAATTTATCTTAAACTTTGGGTAGGAGAGTAAACATAGCTCACTTTCAATTATATTTTTAAGTGACTCAGTTATTTAATCAGATACATTGATAACAGTGATTGCTCACATTTTCCTAAAGCTTTATACATGCATACGTGTGTGTACAGTGCTATGCAAAGGACACTATCCTTGTGTTCTTCTTTAATCCCTCTGCCTACTTCCTAAGACAGGGACTACTTCTCTCTCTATTTTACCTATGAGACAACTGAAGCTAGAAAAGAAAGATGTTGACTTGACTCCAGAGCCTTTGCTTTGCACAGCCTGCCATATTGCCACTTGGAAATTTGTCTTTACGTATCATACACAGATTTCTTCTTTTCTGCTGTAGAATTGCAGTACGTGCTATAAGGACCTTAGAAATTACCTGAGGCAACAATGCCCATCAGTAGCTCACCATTAGAATTACCCCATTCCCAAGTACTTTTGTAGATCAATTAAACCAGGATTGCTGGAGGAGGGACCCTGCTCCAGAATTTGTAGAAGCTCCCTAGCTAATAGCCAGGGTTCAGGACCATTAATATACTCTACGACAAACTCCTAAATATTAAAACTAGATTAAGGCCTACTGAAATAAAATGATGTATTCAGTATCTCATAGTTCACTCCTGGAAGATCTAGGCTGAGAGTCCAGGCATAAGGAATTGAGACATTCTCCCTTGGGTTCTTCTTTTTACTGTGTGGAAAGGAGGCACAGAGAATATTTCTTAGGTCATTTTTGATAACATTCTTTTACCTATTTTCAGAGACTTAACTGTTCAGTCCACTCTGATGACTCCTAAACCCTTGCTGGCCAAGCTGTTTACTTTGTTCCCATGCAGCCAAATCCTGGCCACCTGTGCTGATATTTATGGTAGTTTGGCAACTTCATTGTGCTTCGGAATGTCGTCATATAGTACTTGGCCACATGGAATTAACATTCTTTATTAGCAGTAGAGTGTGATGGGAATCTTTGATATAGTTCATGAATCTGTGTGTTAAGAGGACCATGTCTGAGATAGAGTTCATTAGAAGAGTGTCTTTCAAATTGCTGGTTGTTGTACATTAGCAGATTCTGAAATAAATGTGTGAGTCATGACCAGAATCTAAAAAAAAAAAAAAAAAAAAGAAAGAAAAGAAAATGAGAGTTTATTGGACAGAACATGTGGTGTGTGTGTGTGTGTGTGTGTGTGTGTGTGTGTGTGTGTGTGTAGATGGTTAGTATGTATACAGTTGACCCTTGCTGTGCAGGTCTGTTTAGATGTGGATTGTTTTCAATAAATATATTGAAAAAACTTTTGAGACATGCTACAATTTGGAAAACTGGCTGATGAACTGAGTAGCCTAGAAATATCAAAAAAATAAGAAAAAGTTAAGTATATGACAAATGCATAAAATAGTAGATATTAGTCTAAAATAGATCTTAGACATTTGCCACCATAAATGTACATAAATCTATTTTATGATGCCACTTGCAGTTAGACAAATGTAAACAAATGCCAAGATGCAATATTAAATTATAACTGCATAAAATTAAATGTAATAATACTGTACCACTGTAATAATTTTGTGGTCACCTCCTGTTGCCATTCTGGTGAGCTCAAGTTTTGGGAATATACATTTAAAATGCCAAATGATGCTAATCATCTCTGCATGAGCAGTTCATCTCTCCATTAAATTGTGTATCACAGTGAACAACAATTTCGTGTAGTTCTCATGCGTTTTTCATCATGTTTAGTGCAATACCAAGTGACATGGGACTCATACAAAGGCAGTGCCACTAATGATGCTGGAAATGTCCCCAAGAAGCAGAGAAAAGTCATGACGTGATATAGAAGAAAAAGTTGAATTGCTTGATATGGACCATAGATGGAGGTCTGCAGCTGCAGTTGCTGCCATTTTAGACTGACTGTTCATCTTGTAAACTTACAGAATCAATAAGTACAGTACAGTGCTAGAAATGTATTTTCTCTTCCTTAGGATTTTTAATAATATTTTCTTTAGCTTACTTTAAGAATACTGTATATAGCAAGATGACTGAATAGGAACAGCTCTGGAGTGCAGTTCCTAGCGAGAATGCAGAGGGTGAGTGACCACAGCATTTCCAAACACATTTTTACTGCCCACAGACCAGGAGATTCCCAGACGGAAAAGCACCATGAGTCTCCAGCATGACTGTTTCAGCTGGTGCAGTGGGTCTCCACACAAAAACTCACACAAATCTCGGTGCTGTTTCAACTGGTGCCTAGAATGCCTGGGAGACAGAGTCACCCATTCAACTGAAAAAAAGGAGGCTGAAACAGGGAGCCAGGTGATCTGGCTCAGCAGGTCCCACCTCCACAAAGACTAGCAATCTGAAATGCTCTGGATTGACAGTTGCCAAGGAAGCACAGCTGGACCCGGAACGGTCCAGCTCTGTGGGGGAAGGGTGTCCGCCATTACAGAGGCAGTCCACCACTACCGAGGCAGTCTGCCATTACAGAGACAGTTCGCCATTACTGAGGCAGACCGCCATTACTGAGGCAGTTCTAACTATACCTCTATAAACAAAACTGCAAGGAAGTTCACTGCGCAGAGCCCATGGCAGCTCAGCAACACCTCTGCTGGCAGACTGTGACTAGGCTACCTCCTCACTGGGCAGGGCATCTCTGAAAAAAGGCAGCAGCATGTCAGGAACTTATAAATAAAGCCCCACCTTCCCAGAACACAGCATCTGGGAAAAAAAAGGCGGTTATGAGTTCCACTACAGCAGACTTAAACATACCTGCCCAGCAACTCTGAATGGAACAATGGAGCTCACAGCTCAGCACTTGAGCTCCTATAAGGGACAGGATGTCTCCTCAAGCAGCTCCCCAACCCACATATATCCAAAGAGATACCTCATAAACAAGAGCTCAGTCTGACATCTGGTGGGTATCCTTCTGGGACAAAGATAACAGAAGAAGAAACTGACTGCAACCCTTACTGTTCTGCAGCTGCCACAGATGATCCCCAGGCAAGTAGGATCTGGAGTGGACCTCCAGCAGTCTTAAAGCAGAGAGGCCTGACAGTTAGAAGGAAAACTAAAAAACAAAAAGAAATAACTTCATCATCAACAAAAAGGATGTCCACTCAGAGACCCAATCTGAAAGTCACCAACTACAAAGACCACAGGTAGATAAATCCACAAAGATGGGAAGAAACCAGTACAAAAAGGATGAAAACACCCAAAACCAGAATGCCTCTCCTCCTCCAAGGGATCACAACCCCTCAGCAGCAAGGGAACAAGGCTGGATGGAGAATGAGTCTGATGAATTGACAGAAACAGGCTTCAGAAAGTGGGTAATAACAAACTTCTCTGAGCTAAAAGAATATGTTCTATGCAATGCAAAGAAACTAAGAACCCTGGATAAAAGTTTGATGAAATGCTAATGTGAATAAACAGCTTAGAGAAGAATATCAATGAATGGATGGAACTGAAAAACACAACACGAGAACTCCGTGAAGCATACACAAGTTTCAATAGCTGAATTGACCAAGCAGAAAAAAGGATATCAGAAATTGAAGATCAACTCAATGAAATAAAATGAGAAGGCAAGATTAGAGAAAAAAGAATAAAAAGAAATGAACAAAGCCTCCAAGAAATATGGGATTATGTGAAAAGACCTAATCTACGTTTGATAGGTGTACCTGAATGTGACAGAGAGAATGAATCCAAACTGGAAAACACTCTTCAGAATATTGTCCAGGAGAACTTCCCCAACCTAGCAAGGCAGGCCAATATTCAAGTCCAGGAAATACAGAGAACACCACAAAGATATTTCTCAAGAAGAGCAACCCCAAGGCACATAATCATCAGATTTGCCAGGGTTGAAATGAAGGAAAGAATGCTAAGGGCAGCCAGAGAGAAAGGTCAGGTTACCCACAAAGGGAAGTCCATCTGCCTCACAGCGGATCACTTGGCAGAAACCCTACAGGCCAGAAGAGAGTGAGTGCTGATATTCAACATCCTTAAAGAAAAGAAATTTCAACCTAGAATTACATATCCAGCCAAACTAAGCTTCATAAGCAAAGGAGAAATAAAATCCTTTACAAACAAGGAATTGCTCAGAGATTTCATCACCACCAGGCCTGCCTTACAAGAGCTCCTGAAAGAAGCACTAAACATAGAAAGGAACAATCAGTACAAGCCACTCCAAAAACGTACCAAATGTTAAAGAGCATCAACACAATGAAGAAACTGCCTCAACTAATGGGAAAAACAACGAACTAGCATAAAAATGGCAAGATCAAATTCACACATAATAATATTAACCTTAAATGTAAAGGTTAATATTACCAATCAAAAGACACAGACTGGCAAACTGGATAAAAAGCCAAAACCCATCAGTGTGTTGTATTCAGGAAACACATCTCACATGCAAGGACACACATAGGCTCAAAATAAAGGGATGGAGGAAGATTTACCAAGCAAATGGAGAGCAAAACAAAAGCAGGAGTTGCAATCCTAATCTCTGATAAAATAGACTTTAAACCAACAAAGATCAAAAGAGGCAAAGAAGGACACTACATAATGGTAAAAGGATCATTGCAACGAGAAGAGCTAACAATCCTAAATATGTATGCACCCAATACAGGAGCACCCAGATACATAAAGCAAGTTCTTAATGACCTACAAAGAGACATAGACTCCCACAGAATAATAGTGGGAGAGTTTAACACTCCACTGTCAACATTAGATCAATGAGACAGAAAATTAATAAGGATATCCAGTACTTGAAATCAGCTCTGGACTAAACAAACGTAATAGACATTTACAGAACTCTCCACCCCAAATCTACAGAATATACATTCTTCTCAGCACCACATCACACCTACTCTAAAATTGACCACATAATTGGAAGTAAATCACGTGTCAGCAAATGCAAAATAATGGAAATCATAACAAACAGTCCCTCAGACCATAGTGCAATCAAATTAGAACTCAGGATTAAGAAACTAACTCAGAACCGCACAACTTCATGGAAACTGAATGAGTGGCTCCTGAATATCAACTGGATAAACAATGAAATGAAGGCAGAAATAAAGATGTTCTTTGAAACCAACAAGAACGAAGACACAATGTACCAGAATCTCTGGGACACATTTAAAGCAGTGTATACAGGGAAATTTATAGCAATAAATGTCCACATTAGAAGCGAGGAAAGATCTAAAATCGACACCCTAGCATCAAAATTGAAAGAGCTAGAGGAGCAAGATGAAGAAAACTCAAAACTAGCAGAAGATAAGAAATAACTAAGATCAGAGCAGATCTGAAGGAGATAGAGACATAAAAAACCCTTCAAAAAAATCAATAAATCCAGGAGCTGGTTTTTCGAAAAGATCAACAAAATAGACAGACCACTAGCCAGATTAAAAAAAAAAAAGAGAGAAGAATCAAATAGATGCAATAAAAAATGATAAAGGGGATATCACCACCAATCCACAGAAATACAAACTACCATCAGAGACTACTAGAAAGAACTCTATGCACATAAACCAGTAAACCTGGAAGAAATGGATAAATTCCTGGACACTTGCACCCTGCCAAGCCTTATCCAGGAAGAAGTCGAAACCCTGAATAGACCAATAACAAGGGCGGAAGTTGAGGCAGCAGTAAATAGCCTACCAACCAAAAAAAGCCCAGGTCCAGATGGGTTCACAGCCGAATTCTACCAGACACACAAAGAGGAGCTGATACCATTCCTTCTGAAACTATTCCAAACAATCCAAAAGAGGGAATCTTTCCCAAATCATTTTATGAGACCAACATCGTCCTGTTACCAAAATCTGGCAGAGACTCAACAAGAAAAGAAAACTTTAGACCAATATCCATGATGAACACAGATGCAAAAATCTTCAATAAAATACTGGCAAACGGATTGCAACATCATATCAAAAAATGTATCCATCACGATCAAGTAGGCTTCATTCTGGGGATGCAAGGCTGGTTCAACATGTGCAAGTTTATAAATGTAATTCACCACATAAACAGAACCAAAGACAAAAACCACATGATTATCTCAAAAGGTGCAGAGAAGTCCTTTGACAAAATTAAACAGCCCTTTATGCTAAGAACTCTAAATAAACTAGGTATCGATGGAACATATCACAAAATAATAAAAGCTATTTACAACAAACCCACAGCCAATATCACATTGAATGGGCAAAAACTGGAAGCATTCCCTTTGAAATCCAGCACTAAACAAGGATGCCCTCTCTCACCACTCCTATTCAATGTAGTATTGGAAGTTCTAGCCAGAGCAATCAGACAAGAAAAAGAAATAAAGGGTATTCAATTAGGAAAGGAGGAAACCACATCATCTCTGTTTGCAGATGACATGATTGTATATTTAGAAGACTCCATTGTCTCAGCCCAAAAACTGCTGAAACTGATAAGCAACTTCAGCAAAGTCTCAGCATACAAAATTAATGTGCAGAAAAGCATTCCTATACACCAATAACAGACTTAAAGAGAGCCAAATCAAGAACGAACTGCCATTCACAATTGCTACAAAGAGAATAAAATACCTAGGAATACAACTAACAAAGGATGTAAAGGACCTCTTCAAGGAGAACTACAAACCACTGCTCAATGAAATAAGAGAGGACACAAACAGATGGAAAAATATTCCATGCTCATGGTTAGAAATAATCAATATTGTGAAAATGGCCATACTGCCCAAAGGAATTTATAGATTCAGTGATATCCACATCAAGCTACCTATGATCCTCTTCACAGAACCAAACAAAACCACCTTAAACTTCATATGGAACCAAAAGAGAGCCCACATAGCGAAGTTAGTGCTAAGCAAAAAGAACAAAGCTGGAAACATCATGCTACCTGACTTCAAACTATACTGCAATGCTATGATAATCAAAACAGCATGGTACTGGTACCAAAACAGAGATATAGACCAATGGAACAGAACAGAGGCCTTGGAGGCAACACCGCATATCTACAACCATCTGATCTTTGACAAACCTGAGAAAAACAAGCAATGGGGAAAGGATTCCTTGTTTAATAAATGGTGTTGGGAAAACTGGCTAGCCATGTACAGAAAGCAGAAACTGGACCCCCTTCCTAACACCTTACACTAAAATTAACTCCAGATGGATTCCAGATGGATTAAAGATTTAAACATAAGACCTAACGCCATTAAAACCCCAGAAGAAAACATAGGCAAAACCTTTCAGGACATTGGCATAGGCAAGGACTTCATGACTAAAACACCAAAAGCAATGGCAACAAAAGCCAAAACAGACAAAGGGGATCTAATTAAACTCCAGAGCTTCTGCACAGCAAAAGAAACAATCGTTAGAGTGAACTGGCAACCAACAGAATAGAAAATTTTTGCAATCTACCCATCTGACAAAGGGCTAGTATCCAGAGTCTGCAAAGAACTAAAACAGATTTACAAGAAAAAACAAACAAACCCATCCAAAAGTGGGCAAATGATATGAGCAGACACTTTTCAAAAGAAGACATATATGAGGCCAACAAACATATGAAAAAATGCTCATCATTGGTCATTAGACAAATGCAAATCAAAACCACATTGAGATACCATCTCACATCAGTTAGAATGGCGATCATTAAAAAATCTGGAGACAACATGCTGGAGAGGATGTGGAGAAATAGGAATACTTTTACCCTGTTGGTGGGAGTGTAAATTAGTTCACCATTGTGGAAGACAGTGTGGTGATTCCTCAGGGACCTAGAAATAGAAATTCCGTTTGACCTAGCAATCCCATTACTGGGTATATAGCCAAAGGATTATAAATCATTCTGTTATAAAGACACGTGCACACGTATGTTCATTGCAGCACTGTTTACGATAGCAAAGACCTGAAACCAACCCAAATGCCCATCGATGATAGATTGGACAGGGAAAATGTGGCACATAAACACCATGGAATACTATGCAGCCATAAAAAATGATGAGTTCGTGTCCTTTGTAGGGACATGGATGAACCCAGAATCCATCGTTCTCAGCAAACTGACACAAGAACAGAAAATCAAACACCACATGTTCTCACTCATAGGTGGGTGTTGAACAATGAGAACACATGGACACAGGGAGGGGATCATCACACACTGAGGTCTGTTGTGGGGGACTAGGAGAGGGACAGCGGGGGGTAGGCAGTTGGGGAGGGATAACATGGGGAGAAATGCCAGATATAGGTGATGGGGATGGAGGCAGCAAACCACATTGCCATGTATGTACCTATGCAACAATCCTACATGTTCTTCACATGGACCCCAGATCCTAAGGTACAAATATATATATATATGTGTATATATATATGTGTATATATATATATATGTGTGTATATATATATATATACACACACACACACATACACACACACACACATATATGTGTATATATATATGAATACTCTATATAATACATATAACATATAAAACATTTTAATCAACTATATGTAATTGATAAGGTTTTGGTCAACCACAGGCCATTAGTAGTTAAGTTACTGGGAACTCAAAAGTTTTGACTGCATGGCAGTTAGTGCCCCTAAACCATGAGTTGCTCAAGGGTCAAATGCCTATGATACATAGCCATGCGTCACTTAACAATGGGGATATATCCTGAGAAAAGTGTTGTTAGGCAATTTTTTTCAGTGTATGAACATCATAGAGTGCTCTTAGACAAATCTCAGTGGTATAGTCTGCTACACACCCAGGCTACATGATACAGCCTATTGCTCCTAGGCTACAACGTCATCATCAGTGCAGTCCATGGTTCGCTGAAACACCTTTATATGGCACATGACGAAATGTGCATGTGCCTGTGTGTGTGCATGCATATAGTGGGCCATAATGTGAAATACACTTTTTTGATGGGGTAATAATGTAAGAAGTTCGGGAACTATTGTTTTAGAAGATGTATCTGAGGAGTATAGGATTAACTACTTATTCTCACCTTTGTCTCCATTGTGTTTTACACACTCTCTTATCTTCTTATGAACACGGCATACACAGCTGGGCACTGTGGCTCACACCTGTAATCCCAGCACTTTGGGAAGCCAAGGCAGGTAGAACACATGAATCCAGGAGTTCAAGACCAGCTGGCCTACAAGGCGAAAACCCATCTTTACTAAAAATACAAAAATTAGCTGGGCATGGTGGTACATGCCTGTAATCTCAGCTAATCGGGAGGCTAAGGTACAAGAATCTCTTGAACCCAGGAACCGGAGGTTACAGTGAGTCAAGATCATGCCACTGCACTCCAGCCTGGGAGACAGAGCAAGGCTCTATCTTAAAAAATAAATAAATAAATAAAAAGAAAAAGAAAAAAGAAAAGAAAAGGAAAGGAAATAGCATATACACACACAATTATGTCTAAATATAAACATTAAAATAAAAAATTTATGAGAATTGACTTTTAATATTTGGCAATATAACATTGTGTACAAAATAATTAAATTGCCTTTATGTAACTCCAGAGGGCAAAAGTTAGAGGGCAATGCCTGGAAATCATGAGACAAGATACTGGTACTTGTAGTTACATATATAACTAACTTTTTCAGGGAACCATTCTGCTTTATGAAAGAGTGGGCTCCCTGTCTTTTTCATGTCATTCAAATATACCTCAAGATGGTTATTTGCCAATGTTGTTATGAATTTTCAATGTTGGGTTGAAAATTTGGGCTCCAGCTTGAGGTCAAGGCCTTTCATTTTTCTGGGGTCTTTGAGAAAACATCATATGTAGTGCCAGAGGTAAGAAAGAGCATTGTATGTCTGTTAGATGATTAGATATAAGTAGTTTGTGTACCTAGAACATAGATTGTGAAGTAGAGGCTGTAGAATCACAGAGTGGTATGCTCACATCAAGTCTCCTAAATCTAATATGGATTTCTAATTTCATTACGCTTGATTTTATCATGAGGGCAGTGGGATACCATTAAAGAGTTTAAAGCCTGGGCAATGGTCCAATAAGATTTGTATTTGAAAACTCTGGTTTAGAGCCAGAGGGTTATGTGGTGGTTGCCAAAACTCTGGTTTGGAGCCAGAGGGTTAGGTGGTTGTCTTAGTACGAGCTGGATGGTAGGTCTGAGGAAGGGGTGGGACAGGAACAAATACTCAAGAACAACCCAGGGAAGACTCAGCAGGACCTAGGGTTTGACTGAACACAGAGAGCAATGAAGAAGAAAACACGCATGTCTCGGTATGGTTAAAGGCCAGGCTCTGCAGTCGGACAGAAAAGGTGGTATCCACTTTTGAGTTTTGTGTATTTAGGTAAGTAAAGCTTCAGCTCCTTTATCTATGGAATGGTAATGATAACAGCACTTTGTAGAGCTGATATAAGAATTTAATGATGTGATGCATGTAAGTGCTCAAGAGCTATGTATTTTTTTTTTCCAGTTTGTGAGCCCAATCATTCTCAGAAAAACCTCCCACCATTTTCATAATATTCTACATTAAAGATATGGGCATGAAAAGAGACGTATGCCATAGTGCCTGGTAAAGACAAAATTATGTCAGCGAGTCTCTTTAAGAATTCTGTCTTAACAAGGCTTGACTTTTTCTAGGTGTGCTAAACATTATTTGAAAAACAAACGCTGAAATCAATTAGGATCTCAACAATCTGAAAGTGAAACAATGTATAAGTTCCTCCGTAGGCTATTTTGTAAAAATTATAAGTAGGATCTTAATTATAATGTGTGCTTATAGACATTGATTTATTATTTACTAACCAATTTTTGTGGGTAGAAAATTAGTATATCTGTTTGACATTCATCATCTATCATCAGTAGTCAGATGAGAAAAGATAAGGAGTCCACGTTTGTAGAGGAGAAGTATGGTAAGAACTACATCCATGCCATCCTATGTTTTGAACCTTCACTGGCACAGCCCTCTTCATGTTTCAGAACTACTGCCACAGCCTCATATCTGATTTTCATGCTCCCAGATCCTGACTTCTGCAATCAACATTCCATATTAACAAAAGACCTCTGCAAAGCAGCTCTTCTCAAATTGCATTTCATGTTAAAGCTCTTTATGAAAAGTCAAATATAACCAGGGGGATGCCCACACTACCTGGCACAGTGAAATAAACCCTCCACATCTGTCCCTAATCTTTTACTCTCACCTCAATGTCTTCTCCAAGAATATTGTGCTCTACCTACCCACACTGTGGACCATTCTGAGTGTGCTATAGATAGGACCCTCCTCTGGCATGTTCTCTGCCCTTTACAACTGGGAAAACTCTTAATTATTTTTAACATTCAGCTTCAGGAACTCATTTCCCAGATTTAAATCAGTTTCATTTTCTTGCTGGTAAAGTTCTCTGAACAAAAGCTGCAAGGAACTTATCAATATCTTTAATGCATTATTATTTTATTTATCATAACGATATGTAATTATGAGAATTTCAGTTTATTTCTATGGATAAGATATCTACTCATTCTACAGATAGATTCTGACTATGCATTTACACCTGCCTAAATCTGTTATCATGTCTATAAGGACACCCTATTCCTGCCTGTAGCTTGCAGTTTGGAAACCTCAGAGTTAGAGGACTGATGTATGCATTCACTGTGCAAAGGGAGAAGATAAGAACTGTTATAGACTGAATTGAGAACCCATAAAATGTATATGTTGAATCCCTAACCCTCTGTATTAATCCATTTTCATACCACTATACATTTAATTGACTCACAGTTCAGCATGTCTGGGGAAGACTCAGGAAACTTACAATCATGGTGGAAGCTGAAGGGAAAGCAAGGAATCTTCTTCACAAGGCAGCAGGAATGAGAAGTGCCAAGCAAAATGTAATAGTCTCTTATCAAACCATCAGATCTCAGGACAACGCACTCAATATCACGAGAATAGCATGGGGGAAACACCCTGAAGATCCAGTCACCTCAACCTGATCTCTCTCTCGACACATGAGGATCAAGGGGATTAAAATTCAAGATGAGATTTGGGTAGGGATACAAAGCCTGTGGTTATTAATATCACCCCCAACATGATGGTTTTTGGAAACAGGGCTGTTAGGGTTGTTAATAAGGTTAAATGAGGTCATAAAGATGGGGCCATGAACAACCCAAGGATTGGTGTCTTTATAAGAAAAGGAAGAGATAACATATATCTTTTCCTCCATGCAAACACAGAGGTAATGTCATGAGAGAACATAGTGAAAAGGTGGTTGTCTACACACCAGGAAGAGGGCCCTCAGCCAGAATCAACCTTTCTGGCACCTTAATCTTAGATGCCTAGCCTCCAAAACTGAAAAAATAAATTTCTGCTGTTTAAGCCACCCAGTCTGTATCATTTTGTTATGGCAGTCCTAGCAGATGAATTTGGGACTCTTTCAACTTGCAGTGTATCTTTTCTTCTCTAGACAAATAATAGCATATTATCATAAAATCTAGTTGGAGCAAGATTGCCTTTGCTCATGAAGAGATCTGATTGTGCACATCTTTTTCCAATTCTACCTTCAGTGACATCACAGTAGTAGCTTAAAATCAGACATTGCAGAGGTGTTTATACTCTAGAGATGAGCAAACACTACACATCACACTTTGACTCTGGAGAACTTGTTGTTAAGCCTTTACCAGCCAAACCTTGCTCATTTGTCACTTCCTAGTCTCTCAAATTGGGTCAAGCCTCCTGTTTTGTGATACTGTAACCCCATGCTCCCCTCCTTTGTAGCATTTGCCTTACTTGTAGCTTGATGTTCATTTCCAGTAGGATGATGCATAGAAATAATATATATTTAATATTGATTACAGGTCCTGGTACAAAATGTTCAATCAATTTAAATTATCGTCTATATAATTTTTTAATTGCTGTTTCTCTTTCCCGCCACAAGACTGTAAGTTCCATCAAGGCGGAACTACATTTCCCTTCTGTCCTCAGGACCTAGCACAGTACTTGCCCATGGTAGATGAACAATGACAGAGTGAAAAAGGAATAAGTGAAATCACCATCTTCTGCTGCTGCAGACAGCTCTCTGATCCACTCCCTAAATGTTTGCCACTCAGAGTGAGGAAGCTTGATTTTTCCATATTACTTGTAAAGAGGGTGTAGTTGAGGTTCCTATTTTGGCTATGTATGATACTTTCACACCTGTGGTCGTAAGCATTTTAATCTGTCCCTGTGGTTTAGAAAATTATTAATATGAGGACAAATTTCCTGAGAGGCTAGCAACCTTAAAAAAATATTTAGTGACTAGGAACAACAAATGGAGCCTGAGGATTCATTTCTAGAAAAGAGACTTAATTAGGTACTGACCCACTCACAGTTAGCTTCTCCTCTCTATGTAATAATCTGGCTTTGATTTGGTTACTGTGGTTGTTCCCAAGAGTTGCTGTCTTAAGAAAATGCATTTTCTTTCATTGTCAGTTCTGAGGATGTTGCAAAAAGATAGCTATGAAGCATTTTTAACTTTGATTTTCTTACTTGATTCATTAGTAAGAATGTAGTTCAAGTGTGGCTTCAGTAAGTTTTTCACTGATGGGAATATATTCACATAAAAACAGAGCCTTCCAATGCTGATTTTCATCCATAACAGGCCTCTGGTGCTTCCTGCCAGCAAGCTGGATCTTGCATCTTTAATAAGAACGTCAGGATGCTTAGCAGCTGGGGCTGCATGGTAGAGGCAGTGTGTGTGGATTTAAAGGTCAGTTCAGGAAAATGCAAAGATTTGTTTTTCTGTACTTTGTTTTGCAAGCAGGTGATTTGAAGGATCTCAGATCTTACAGCATCAGGAATCCAGTGTACAAGTTTTAATATTGCTGATGGCCAATCCTAATATTGTCTTCTCAGTACGAATGTGTTGCTAACATGAGAGCCCCTGGGATTCTGGAAAGGGAGTTTGGTTAGAAGTCAGGAGACCTGGTCCTTCATTTCACATGCCTGTACTCTTGTATTGTGTCAGATACTACATTATGTGATTTATAAATACAGAAAGGTTGAAGAGGTTGAAATCCTAGCTCACAAGAAAACTCAGCTAGGCAGTCAGAATGGGGTGTGTGTGTGTGTGGGTGTGTGCATGTGTGTGTGTGTGTTAACCTTCCTGTTAAGCTTCATACACTGGTTCCTAGGGAAAAAAAAATTATCACAATCTAAATGTAGCCAACTCAGTACTTTTAATCTGTGCTGTCCAATAAAGTGGCCACTAGACACATGCTCCTCTTTGAGGACTTAAAATTTGGCCAATCAAAATTGACATAGGATGTAAATATAAAATACACATGAGATTTTAATTACTTTGCATGAAAAAAGAACATATATCTATTTAGTAGTTGTTATAGTCATTGCATGTTGAAATAATATTTTGACAATTTAGGTTAAAAGATATTGTTTAACTTCTTTGTTTCTTTTTACTTTTATTTATTGTGGCTATGAGAAAATTTAAAACTATGTATCTATTCATCTGACATTTCTTTTGGACATCACAACTTGACAATTCCTTTAGAAATCTCTATTGAATGAAGTTCTCTGGGCCTTCTGGGATGACATTTCTCTGTCTCCCACTCTTCCCAGGATGGCCCTAGGCACACGAGGAGAGCCCAGTTGATACATCTTCATGGTGGCAGGTCTTGACCTGATTTTTATTTTGCTTCTTTTAATATCCTTTTTCCCACCTGGTTGCTGCTTGTCTTAATGACATTTGAGGCCGATGGTAGAACATTTCTGTCCCACTTCTGAGGTGTTCTCAGTGTTTCTCTTCTGAATTTCAGCTCTTCACTCTGCAGGGGAGAATTTCCATGTTGGGAAATGACTGCCTTTTTCTTCACATTTCTTCATTGAATAAATCAGTGAGAGTTGGTGACTTAAATCTCCATCAAGTAAGATTTTTAGCAGGCTCATTTTGATTTCTCACACCAATCCATGCCTTCAATCTAGTGCGAATTGTGGAACAATAGAAGCTAAACTATGTTGTTTTGTCACTCTTTTTTCCTTATTTATAATTTGGTTTAGTATTCAAAAAAGAAAGAAAAGAAAGAAAGAAAAAGAAAGAAAGAAGAAAGAAAGAAAACAGATGCAATTTAATGAGCCACCCAAAATCCCTATAGTGGCTGAAGCTTGTGACTCTTACAGATGTTGATTTGGGCTCTGTCTCTGGCTGGAACTCTGAGGGCATTTCTGGCTTAATCGGCCTCACTTTGGAACCCACTGGCTGTAAATCCTGACTCTTTACACCATCCCCTTGCAGCTCACTGGTCTGGGGGTCCCGTCCACGACTCTGTTGATGAGTCTCTGTCACCTTTTCTGGCAGGAACCTTGATAGCCACTGGATCTTCCCTTGACATGGGCCCCTTGAGGAATGAGGGAGTCTCAAGGAACTAGGCAGCTGTATCTCTCTGTGTGACCCCTCTGCCCTGTCTGAGGTGTCTATGCCCAGCTGGCAGAGATACATAGCAAGTCTTTCTGTGCTGCCCCTGCCTGTGTAGCCAAATGGTGATGAAGTTGGCAGTATTTGCAATGGTTAAGTACACAGCTTCAGAAACTAGATTGCTTGGATTGGTCCTGGCTATGCTTCTGACCATGTGATATGAGGCGTATTTATTACCATCTCTTTATCTCCCTCTTCATCCGAAAGTGTAGTCAATAATAGCAACTTCTACTGAGTTATTGTGAGAATTAACTCAATAGATGGAGTCAAAACATGAGAAAGAGTCTTACACATTATTGCTAAGATAATGGTTGTGATAATAATGACAATGATAATGATAAACTTGGTTTTGTTTTCTACTGTTGAACAGTAAACCTCATGCCCTCACTGTCTGCCTTGAGTAGAAAGGTGGTTTTCTCTATATTACAGGAGACTCCTCCTTTGATTAGAACATAGAGATAAAGGGATTTAGCAAATATCCTTTCTCCACAACTTGACTATAGCAAAACCTAATTTAAAGGGGCCAATGCAAGTGCTTGGGTGAAAACATTGCCCACCCAAGAATTATCTAATTTAATTGTTACAGAATCTTACAAAATAAGTCATACACATTTTTACTAGTATTTATCTTTTATAGTTCAGAAAGTAGAAACTTTATTCATTCGTTCTTTAATTCACTCAACAATTCTGACTCAGGGCCACTGAGGAATATAGCAAAAATCTCATTTTTTTTACTTACTATACACCTTGAACAAACCTATGTAATTCTGGTTGGCCAAACTTCAGACCAGAACTCACCCCATGGATTGGGGGTACTAGGTGGAGTTTGTTTCCCTCCAGATCAAATGAACAAAGTGGAGTTGGAGCAGGTTCCAAAAAGAAAAACAGAATTAGGAAATAGATACTGAATACTGAGGAAATTAATGTCTTCAGTCCTTGATAGACAGGAACCAAAAAGAAATGACTCTAGTTCTCATATTTCACATGAACTGTAGTCTAAAAGAATAAACCATATTAAAAGTAATTATAGTAATTAATGCATAATTATAAATTATTATACTACTTTGAAAGAAATACTCATGGTTTTATTAGACAGTAGAACAAAGACTCCTGCTTTATGTGGAGTGGGTCAGTCAGGAAAAGCCTGTCTAGGCAAAGCTGAGAACTGAGGCACATCCAGTATTAGTTGAATGAATAAGATCAGAGAGATGATTCCAGGCAGAGGAACATCATGGGTTAAGGCCCTGAGTCCTGAAAAGCTTGGTGCTTTTGAAGAAATGAAAGTCAAGACAATATCTTGGTGCACTGTAAACAGGCAGGGAATCTAATGGGATAAAACTAAGGAGAAAATGAGAGGCCAGACCATGCAGGAAATTATCGTCTGTGGTAAGGAGTTTGAATTTATTCTAAGAACAATGAGAAAACATTAAAGGGTTTGATAGAATGCATGTTTTATCACCTCTCCAAATCCTAGTTTGACTATCTATAAAATAACATTTATTATAAAAATATATAATAATGTTAATGTCTTTGTAAAATGATCACATAAGATAATGCATGCATGTGCTATTCAGGTATAAATTAATCTTGTCACTATGGCTACTGCTCAAAAACCTTCAATGATTCTCTGACATCATTAGTATAAGAATTTCCATCAATGTGTTTAAAGTCTTACATCTGCTGGCCCCATCTAACCAGTAAAAACATTTATATTGTGGTCTGCCCCAATATATTATCTCTGGTCTTCTTTCCATTTTGTCACCTGTTCCTACATCTGGCCTTTGTTCATGATAGATAACAGTTCATTAGAAGCACCTTTATTACTTTTCTCTACCCACCCTAATTCAAGACATATCCATGCTTGTATTAGTTAGAACTCTCTTGGCTGCATGGGATACAAGCACTTCAAACTGGGTTAGTTTCTAAAAAAGAATTTGTGAATGGTGAAAGTGAAAAGTCCATGGAGATGTCTAGTTCCTTCAGGCATGAATTTAAGATTAGTTTCTAAAAAAGAATTTGTGAATGGTGAAAGTGAAAAGTCCATGGAGATGTCTAGTTCCTTCAGGCGTGAATTTAAGAGCTCAGGAAATCACACAGGAATTTGTGTCTTGGGTGTCTATCCCTAGGTTTCTCCCATGAATTGTCAGAATGATCATCACAGCTCTAGACTTCATCCTACCAGCTTAGCTCCTCCAATAGAAAGAGGATTTCTTTTTGCCAAATCATTTAGCAAAAGTCTCATTTTTTTTTTTTTTACTGACCTAAACTCATTATATACCTTGAACAAACCTGTATAATTCTGATTGGCCAGACCTCAGACCAAAACTCACCCCATGGATTGGGGGTAGTAAATGGGGGTTCCTTTCCCTCCAAATCAAATTAGCAAAGTGGGATTGGGACAAATTCCAAAAAGAAAAACAGAATTAGGAAATGGATACTGAGAAGGCAAAATCAAAACAAAACAAAATGAGAAAATCCACCCAGATATCCATCATAATGATACAGCTCATCTCCCTCATCCTCCAGTCTTCCATGAGGCCTGCCTCTGTGACTTCAGGCAATAATTGTCTTTTTCCTTCTATTCTTCTTCATACTTGGTCTCTGGAACATACATTTTAGGCTTTTGAATATTCCATTCTGCACTTTATTACAATCATAAAATTTTTATTGCTTGATTAGACTTTGGTGGTAATCTAGTCCTAGAGATGTGAAAGCCCAGAACGAAAAATAATAAATTAGGGGTTATTTTGGGAATACTTCTTAAGGACTTTTTGGTTATTTTGGGGGTTGGGGGGAAGGGTACAAAAATTCTTTTAAAACTAACTGAGCATTCTTAAATTCCAGAAATGTTTTATTATTTCTCTCATCCATAAAAATCTAAATATGTTAGTCATGACAATTTTATGAGTAAACTAAGGAATGCATGATGTAATTTTAAAATTTTAAACCAATAGTATGCCCTTTGATCTGGAAAGTATGCAGGCATTTCTTCCCTCACCTTGTGTATGTATGTATGTACATGTAAATGTGTATATATAATATATTTTTGCCCTTAAACTTTTCCAACATTATTATTTTACAGATGGAAAAAGAACGAGATGTACACACCTGAGTGTTAGTACCTGCTCTGACACTAAGTAATTCTTAGTTTCTTAGCAACATCTTACTCTCTGAGGCTTGGTGTTCAAATCTGCAAAGTGGAGCTAATGAAACCTATTATTCTATAGGGAGATTATACAATTTAAATGAAGTAGTGCATATAAAATACCAAAGAAAATTCCTAGCATATAGAAATTTATTTATTATTATATTCACTAAATATTTTTCTAAGGGCTTACTATGAAACTGGATATTATTTCAAGCACTGTGAATACATAGGTGAATAATATAAAAACTTCTGCCTGGGCCGGGCGCGGTGGCTCACGCCTGTAATCCCAGCACTTTGGGAGGCCGAGGCGGTTGGATCACGAGGTCAAGAGATCAAGACTATCATGGTCAAGATGGTGAAACCCCGTCTCTACTAAAAATACAAAAAATTAGCTGGGCATGGTGGCGTGTGCCTGTAATCCCAGCTACTCAGGAGGCTGAGGCAGGAGAATTGCCTGAACCCAGGAGGCGGAGGTTGCGGTGAGCCGAGATCGCGCCATTGCACTCCAGCCTGGGTAACAAGAGCGAAACTCCGTCTTAAAAAAAAAAAAAAAAAAAAAAAAAAAAAAAAACTTCTGCCCTTACCATGCTCACTTCGTCATGAGAAATTTACCATCAAATGTTATTTTCCAATTTCTAGCACACTTTTTCCAATATTGCATGGTTCTTTAGTGCTCCTAGGACCAAAACCTAGCATTAGGACCTAGTTATACTAAATCTCAGGCAAGTAAACATTTTATTTTTTACTGACAAATTAAAGTTAATGCTGGTTTCACATGTATCCTAAGTCAGTTGTTTGAAGGGTATCACCATAACTTGGGGGGACTCAAAGCTATAGAGAAAAACTAGCTGAGTGGAGTGATCTTTACTAGAATTTACAGCACCTACTCTCTGACTATTGCGTCTCGCCTACACTGCAGCCTGGACTTCCTGGGTTTAAGCAATTCTCCTGTCTCTGCCTCCCAAGTAACTGAGACCACAGGCAGTTTGACTAAACATATGCAGATCTAACATGAACGTTTATAATTACAAAACTTATCTTTCAATATTCATGAGTTTATGTGTTCCTTTATATAATAGTTATCAAAGTGCCTTTTCTATGCAGGGGAATGTGGTAGACATTTGCATAACAGAGAAGAGAAAAAGCATGATTTCAGCCTTCTTAGAGTTTACATATTAATTAAGGATATGAACAGGTATGTAATAAATGATAGTATAATGTGAAAAACGCTATAGTATAGATATCAAGAAAAAAACTATTCTGCTGAAACAGAAACTGGACTTAGTTCCATTTGGAAGGATGGTAGGAAAAGATGTGATAGAGGAGATGACAGTCAATGTTAGACTTCAAAGGACATTGATGGATAAAATTTTGACAGATAAAGATTTGGGGAAAGAAAGTCTCGTAAAAGACAGCAATGGAGTATATGATGTCTTACAGTAATGGCTAATATTTAGTTTCATCAGATAATGTATTTTATGATGAGTGGCTGACATCAAGTTAGAAATGTAAGCTGGAATCTGTAGAATATCAAACTTAGGAATCTGAAATTTATTTAGTAGGCAGTGGTTAAGTGTTAAAATATTTTAGGTAGGGAAACATCATGGTTAATCTAATATGAAGAAACAGAATTCTGATGATGAAGTTGTGGATGAATGAAAGCACAGTCACGTGAAAGTTCAATGAGGAAGCAATAAAGGTCTTGAGTAGAGCAGTGAGAATTTAAATGAGGAAGTAAATTAATAATACAATTAAGAAAAACTTGATAAGCCTTAGTAGCCAATTGGGTATAAGAGCAAGGGATTGTGGGAAGCTACAGATGAATATGCTATTTCTATCTTAAGCAATACACATCATTAGTTACACAGGGAGAGAGAAGCAAAAACTTTGCAAGAAAAATGAAGGGTTCTGGTTTGGAACTGTTGAGTATAGATCTCTTGAGTTGCTTCAGTGTGACATCTAGCTGGATGAATCTGATATATGTTTGGACAATAAGGTTTTAAAGCTGGGAAGGGGCCTTTGATGCAGATATAGATTTGGAAATCACAAAAATATGAAAGAGAGTTGAAATCAAAGATCATAGTGAGAGTTCAGCTTGATAAGCTGACAGGTTCCAGGATACATCTATTGAAGAAAAAGTCCTTAGAAGTTTACTTGTAAACTTTATGCCCATAGTTTCTTCTAAATTACCTTTAGTACAGTGCTGAAGAGGAAAAAAAAGGACAGCTTTTAATATCAATATATCCATCTATGAAGATAAATTATGATTTTAGGTAAGTAATTGCAATTTGTTCCACATGGAGGTATTAAGCAATAGTCCTGGCCCTCCCTAAACTATGCATTTTGATCTGCTGAAAGTCCCCATACTAGATTCTGCTTTGTAAAGATGTATAATTGCAACCCTTTTAGCCTGGAATGCCATGAGTTTTCTTCATGTTGCTATAGAAAGTGAAGCTGCCCTTCAAATACAGAATTGACTTATTGATTAACATCGAGAGTGACTAGCACAGTGTCCTACACATAGCAAATATTCAATCAGGTTTTGGCACATGGATGGTTACTGTACTATGAATGACTTAGTATTTGCAATGCAGGAATATTGGGTGGCAACCAGGCTATCTGGCACTAGGCTAAGTCTCAGCCTAATTTCAGGCAAGAGTAAGGAGGCTCCTGAGCCTCGGCTTTCTCATTTTCTAAGGTAGGAGTCGGAGTCTGCTTCTGAGGTTCCTCCACACTCTCCCAGGCAAGGGTTTTATGCCAGTTAATGGAATGAGCAGATGAGCACTGCCTTCATGTTTTCTAGGTGGCTCACCAAGTTTTATCAAATTTTTTTCCCAGAGAGTATAGTGGAGAGAATTGAAGACTTTATCTCCCACCCCAAGCAACTTAGAGTATCACAAATTTTGAAGACATTAACTGTATAGTAGCCAAAATGTCTAAGCTAAAGAACTCTTTTTAGGGAAAGATGATGCAATTGGAAAAGAACACAGAAGCAACTCTGCTTTTTGCTTCCAGGAAGGTTCCACTTCCCACCTTGCTTACCACTTTTTTTTTTTAATTGGAAAGAAATATGTTCTCTCCTCATTATGAGAAGAGAACATATTTTTTCCAGGACTGACCTTCAATCACAGAAAAACATCCATCAATATGATCTAATTCTTCCTTCTTTAGGGAGGCTAGGAGCCAGAGATATCCAATCTTCTCAGCTCTCATTGAGCACGAGAAGAAATTGTGAGTCCTTCTTCCATCCGGTTGTGTAGTGTGTTTTCAAAGTCTCCATCCTGACATTGTGCCCAAGGGGGATTTCTTGGTGTCATCCTGGAGAGGCACAGCCAAATGGATTGCCACAACTTAGGGTTCTGGGGTAAGTAGTGAACTCTGTGGTCAGTAATCAAATGATTATTGAGAAGAGGAGATGTGTAGAGGGAGAAAAAATAACAATAGTGTGAAAGGGCTGGGTAGGCAAAGTCTGAACAAATATATCAAGATGGGGTCAAGTCCTGAGGCCAGGACATTCTGAATTCCTACTGGGATAATATGGAGGGCACGTTGGGTTTACTCAAAGTGCCTGTAATGGGATGATAGTTTCATAATCCTTATTTTTTATGCCATAAGGATAAGCACATACTCAAATCAAAAGGGGAACTGACAAGGGCAAAGGCATGGCTTCATCTATACAGGTCAGACTGTGTTATTAGTGCTTATTTTAGGATGTCTGCCTCCTGCCTCCTTTTATACTGGTTTTCTCAATACCTGGCTCATCTAATGGTGGCAAGATGGCTCCAAGCCTTATATCCTCTTACCAATAGGACTGGAAGAGAGAACTGTTTTCTTGGAGTAGCCACAGCATTTCAGAGACTCTAACCTGGTCATAAATCCATGTCTGAATCAGGCATGAGATAGGCTGATTGGTTCAAGCCAATAGGCATTCATTTCTTGAAATAAATTCAGTCCACCTTAAATACATTGGCTAAAATTCAATGAGCATAAATTCTCAAAAGTAAAAAAGTAGAAAGGACACAGGAAAGGTGACTAAGAAATACCCACTGTGATTCATCCATCAATCTAATAGTTCTGATTTTTATTTTGCAAGAATGCTGATGGTAGGCAGAAATTAGATTTCTTTCTTTTTTATTCCTCCTAGTTTAAGTTGGAGGCAAACACAGGTAGCTGCAGGAGTCAAGATGAAATGGGTGGGCAAACTCAAGTTTAACATAGCAGGAAAACAACAAACCAAATTACCCGGTGATTTGAAATGCTAGAGACAGAGTTGCTGGCGATTTGAAATGCTAGAGACAGAGTTCACTGTGACTTTTTATTGAATAGCCAAAGCTTTGTGAGTACTTCTGGCTCCTAGCCAAGATTGCATTTTATTTTCCTCAATTATCTTAGCTTCTAGAAAAGAATAATTGGCCCCAAATTTTATTTTTCAACCCCTCCCAATAACAATGATACTTGACATAGTTTTGCTTCTTGGCTTTGTTTCAAACCATCAGCGTCCCATAAACACATTTTGTCTATGAAACAAAATCAGTTTTGCCCTCTGAATTTTTTTGAAAGTTGAAAGTTCTCATCTCTGGGTATTTCATATTCAGCTTCCAGATGTGCAAATACAACCTCAGGCTTGTTCTATGGCCCCATTATAACCAGATTTCCTGTTTTGGTAACTTTCTACTTATACAAATAGGAACAGGTAGCATCTTGAAGTAACTTCACTGCAACCAATTGGAATGAAGGCTTCCAGGTGGAGCAACTGACAACTCTAACTCAATGGAGAAAATGACAGCATCTGCAGCTTGGAGAGTTACCCCATAAATCTGTTGTCCCACTTTTGGTGTACAGATTTTAATGTAGACTTGATATAGTAGACATTTTTTGAGCTACTGTGAAATTAAGCATGGACTGAAATGTCTTGCATATGCAAATTAATGTCTGGATAACCAATTATGTAATTAGTGAAAAAATCTCACATATGGAGAAATACTTCCTTATTGTAAGTCAAGAGAAACTTGTTTCTAGTTCATGAGTTGGCCCTGAGTAGCTGTGTGACTTTGGACAATGTACTTGTAGGGCTTCATTTTCTTCACTTATAAAGCAAAGGGCTACTTAAAGCACTTCCAGTTCTAGTAATCTATTCTGTTTCTGCTTCTGTACCAAGCTAAAGAAAAAAGAAGGTAGAAATAATACAATCAAATTAGTGCAGAATTTCTTCAACACTCACCATTATTATAAAACATTTTTTAAAAGTTGCAACAAAATGGAGGAAAAAGATTTATTATTCTTTATTTTAACCCAGTTGCTTAATTTCATTTAGGGACCTCTAATGGCATTTACTTAGACCTAATTAGCTAAATTATGTAGATATTTAATTCCATTTCAGAAGATCTCAAGGTTTTTATTCTGCATCAGCAGAGCTGAGGGGTAGAATGTACTAATCCTGTTTTACTCTGGAAGTTTTTTGATGGCTAGCTTACTCTTATAAGGATACATCAGAATCACAGGGAGTAGGAACTATGTTGGATATTGAGCTGTGTACCCAGAACATGTTGACTGCCTAATTTATAGGGCTCATGCAAACTGAAAATACAGAAACTCTTATTTTAAAATTTAAATTTGAGGACAGCAGCAACAACAGAGCACTGAAACAAACATGATCCCCTCTAAGCCCAGGACCATGTGTGATGGCAGAGACCATGTGCCAGTGAAGCAGGTGCCCCCTAGATTTCCTCTTTGATGGAACAGCTTGTTGCCCTAGCTTCAAGAAATGCTGTCAGGGATAAGCCTTCAGCTATCAACCCACAAGGACTAGCCTCAGTAGAGCCACTTGCTCAAGGTCACACAACTTTGGACAGGAACTTTGGGGAGGATCATATCCAACTGATTGGCATGGAGAAAAAGGACCATTCATTTTCGCCCCATGTGCAACAGCTTGATGGGTCATTTCAACTCCAGACCTTCTCATGGGTCCACTGAGGCTCTCGGGTCTGCGTCACAGTGTTTGAGCTTACTTCACCCAGTTCTGTTTCACAACCTCCTCTACAGGTGTTGCTCCCAAGAGACGCCCTGTGCTCTAAACTCTGTCTCAGAGTCTGTTTCTAGAGAGCCCAAGCTGGGACAAGACTCTTTAGATATTTATTATGTTTGTTGATGATAAGAACCTTGAAAACAATGCATTTTTAAATTAACATTCATGCAACAATAAAACATAAAAAGAGAAAATAATATTACGATTATCCAAATGTTCACACCCAGTAAGGATCAACATTTGTGTTAGCTAAACCTTATCTCAGGCTTCACTCTGTGTTTGTGCCCAAATAGGGTGGTCTGATGGCTCCATAGAGAGATAGATACAGAGATAAATAAATATAAAGTTAATGTGAGGACTAAATAATGTTGCATATTGAATCTACAGAAGAATTCAAAACAATGCAGGCACGTAAGTGAAAAGTTCCCAGTATCTCTCCCTGTCTCCTTTTTTCCTATATTTGTCTCTCAATTTCAGTTATATTCTATCCTTTTCCCTCATTGCAGATATCACTGGCTGTTCACACATGAATGAGCCATATGAGAAAAGTTTACAAAAGCAGAAGACTCAAAGAGAGAAAGGAAGAAAAGGGACTGAGTTCCCATGTAGATAATGCTTTAGTGGTGACTCTTTTACTATAAGACGTAATAGCAATAGCCCACATGTGTTACATATTGTAATAGATATTGATATTTTAAGGCTAAAACTCACTGTGGTCATCAGTGCCACTGGCAAGCTAAGAAAAATTAATCACCAGTAAAACCATAATAGAAATAACTATAATTCAGAATTCTCCTTTGCCTGGAAATTTCCTTCACTGAGCTGAATCATAAGAACACAAGAAAGACCGTATGAAATCAGATATTTTGTTGCAGGCATTGATGCTACCTTAATGTACTAAATTTCTTTTAGAGCCTTAAAACTATAAGGAATATTGGAACTTTTAGTTCCTATCAGTAAATCTTCCTCCAAAGTGTTGGGATTGGCTGAAATTAGCATTGTGAATCAAGACTCAGAGAGTTTTGAAGGTTCTTGTTGATAATTTGTGACTATCACAAAAAGCCAGTAGATACCAACAATACCATACATTTTGTCTGAATTAGAAAAAAGATTAAACTACTCAAAAGGAATATTTGTTCATCTTGACTAAGGACATCACTTTGAAGCAAGACAAACAAGATTTTTTTTTTTCCTCACTCAGATGATGTCCTGAGAGAATACTCTTCCAAATTTGTTTAAATATGGGAGTCATGTTTCTTGAGCCCTAAACTAAAAATGCCTTCAGAAAAAAAAAAGTAGTATTGGAATCATTTGTAAACTAACTTGACAGTTTCTGAGCAAAGCCTTGGAAGGTCCAGGACCTTCAAGTCATAGTCATAGTATGTCACAGTCATAGTCAAGTCATAGTAAATGATAAGTGAGCAACGTATTGTACCAATCAAGGCTGTGCATTACAGAATCACATGGAAATAGGGGTGAATACTGGTTCTGCCACATTCCATCTGCAAAAGAGTGGGCAAGTTGCTTAACCTCTATGCACTACAAATTCCTTTTCTATAAGCAATGATAAAGACAACCACAGCAAGTGTGATTGAAAGGGTTGCTTGAGATGATATAAATAAAGCATTGGCACAGAGATAGCATACAACATATGGCACCTTTTATCTTTCATGGAATCATCTCCCAACATGGGCAAAAGGGAGAAAAAAACAGAAACAGCAAGCATAAGACATATGACATTTGAAGCTTGGTAAGCATTTTAAAGATACAAAGACCAATGTGAGATACAAAATGATCCAGGGGAAAATGAGGTCCATAAACCTAGATGCTTAATAAGCAGGAGAAGGCTTTCAAGCCAAATAAAATTATGTATAAGAAAATCATTTATAGAAGGCACAGCACTGCAAAATATTAGCAAGGGCAAGATTTTGAAGTTCAATTATGAAGAAAACAAGTCAACATCAACAAAAGCAACAGCAATGACAGTTTGGGCATTAACAAGAGCTTATTGTCCATCAGGTGTTTTGCTCTATGCTTGCCATAATTATTTTATATTTATAAGAACACTATAAACACATTATTATTATTATTATTAATCCTCCTTTACAGATATAGAAACAAAGGCACAGGAAGGTTCAGAAATATGCTCAAAGTCTCACAGGTAACAAATGGTAGAGTCATTGGTCTACATGTCTGTTTCTGTACCAGTATCAAGCTGTTTTGATTACTGGAACACTGTAGTATAGTTTGAAGTGGGGTAGCATGATGCCTCCAGCTTTGCTCTTTTTGCTTAGCATTGCCTTGGTTATTCAAGCTCTTTTGTGGGTTTCATATGAATTTTAGAACAGTTTTTTAAAAATTAATTCTGTGAAGAGTGTCATTGATAGTTTGATAAGAATATAATTGAATCTGTAAATTGCTTTTGCTAGTATGGGCATTTTAATAATACGAATTCATCCTCTCCATGAGCATGGAATGCTGTTTCATTTGTTCGTGTCATCTGATTTTTTTGAGCAGTGTTTTATAATTTTCATTGTAGAGATCTTTCACCTCCCTAGTTAGCTATATTTTATTCTTTTCATGGCTATTGTGAATGGAATTGAGTTCTTGATTTGGCCTTTAGCTTGGGTGTTGTTGGTGTATAGGAATGTGATTGATTTGGTACATTGATTCTGTATCCTGAAATTTTGCTGAAGTTGTTTATCAGAACAAGGAGCTGTTACACAGAGACTATGGAGTTTTCTAGGTATAGAGTCATATTGTATACAAACAGGGATACCTTGACTTCCCCTCTTCCTATTTTAATGCCTTTTATTTCTTTCTCTTGACTGATTGCTTTGGCCAGGACTTGCAATTCTATGTTGAATAGTAATGGTGAGAGAGGGCATCCTTGTCTTGTGCTGCGTTTCATGAGAAATGCTTCCAGCTTTTCCCATTCAGTATGATGTAGCTATGGGTTTTTCATAGATGGTTCTTATTATTTTGGAGTATATTCTTTCAGTGCCCAATTTCTTAAGGATTTTTAACATGAAGGGGTGTTGAATTTTGTTGAAACACTTTTCTGCATCTATTGAAATAATCATATGGTTTTTGTCTTTAGTTCTGTTTATGTGATGAATCACATTTATTGATTTATGTATGTTGAATTAATCTTTCAGCCCAGTGACAAAGTCTATTTGATCATGGTAGATAAGCTTTTTGATGTGCTGCTGGATTCATTTTTTTGTTGAATATTTTTGCATCTATGTTCATCAAGGATATTAGACTGAAGTTTTTTTTCATTGTTGTTGTGTCTCTGCCAGATTTTAGTATCAGAAAGATGTTGGCTTTATAGAGTGTGCTATAGAGGAATCCCTTCTCCTCAGTTGTTTAGAGTAGCTTCAGTAGGAATGGTACCAGCTCTTCTTTATACATCTGGTAGAATTTGGCTGTGAATCCTTCTGTTCCTTGGCCATTTTTGTTGTTGCTGTTCTTGGTAGGCTTTTTTATTACTGATTAAATTTCAGAACTCATTATTGATTTATTAACATACTCAGTTTCTTTCTGGCTCAGTCTTGAGAGGTTGAGGTTACACATTACCTGGGTAGCAAAATAATCTGTATATAAAACCACAGTCACACACAGCTTACCTAAATAAAAAACTAGCACATGTACCCCTGAACCCAAAATAAAAGTTAATAAAAGAGAAAATGGTGATCCCAAGTTGCCAGTTTGAGCAGTCTGATTCCAAAGCCCTAGCCACTTAACTCTTAGCTATTATGTTCTTCCATAGCCCATGGGAAGATATGGACTTTGCAATTATTGTGAAACTGCTTTGAATCCTGGCACTACCACAAGATAGATGTGTGGTTTTTGACAAATTAGTCTCTCTGAACTGTTGTTTCCTTATTTAATAGGGAAAATAACTGTTTCTTTTTTATATTATAGTCATTACCAGTAGCTACTGTTATCAGTGTTCTTATTAATACAGAAAAAATTACTTCTTGTTGATGGTCTTGTCTTTTAAGGAAAAAAGATCACAACATTTTTCAAGCAGAAAGGATTCTTCTGGTCCAGGGCTGTTTAGTTGCTTCCCCACATCTAAAACTTGTATATTTATATAGACTCCTTTTATTATTATTTAATCGTTTTTTTCTTTAATTTGACTACCTTCAACAATTTTTAATACCTGCTCCAGTCTCAAACAAAACAACTATGTTGATAAAATCTTAGAGAAAATAAAGTACCTTATTGTTATTCTAATCCCCATTAAAACAAATCATAATTTGTTTAAATTATGATCACAATTTAAAACGTTTAGCTCTGTCCCAACTAAGATTGACATGTGTGCCATCAGTGGTATGGGCACAACACTTTGGGAAATGTTGTTTATTTAACACTTATATGAGGATACTGAGACTCAGGTATTATGTGCCCCTGGTCACACAACAATTCTTAGCCAGGCTGAAAACCACAACTCCCAGTGGCTCATCATAGTATACAAGATGGAAGTTCTATCCTTCAAAACCAAAGTTGCAGGTCCCTAAGTGAAGCCTGTTTAGAGGATAAGTGTGCATTGTCATACCAGTCCATTCAAGAGGAGCAGTTGAATACCCCATGTTGTGAAATGTGACTGTAAAACCTTTCCATACCAGTCCCACATTTTCCATCCTATTAAAAATCACACCAGAATTTCTGCAAACCGTACTTTGAATGGTTGCTTGTTTGTTCAAGTTACATACAGTTTGGCACTGTCCAGAAGAAAGTGTTCTGGATAATGTCTCTAACTTAATAGGGAAAAGTTTTCAACATTCTCATTGAAATATTACTGAGAGAGATCCAAGATGGCTGATCACTAGCAGCTCGGGCTCATAGTTCCCAGTGAAAGCGCAGAGAACGAGAGGACGCCACACTTTCAGATGAATATTTGTTGCTCACGGACCAGGAGATTCCCAGCAGAGGAGCTCCACGTGTCACCAGGGTGACTCTTGTGGCCGACGCAGCAGTTTTGCTGGTGCCTTAGCACGCCAGTTTTTGGTGCAGAGTCCGGAGATTCCCGGGTAGAAAAGCACCATCAGTCTTAAAACTGCTGTTTTGGCCGGCGCAGTGGTTTGCTCAAATTTTGGCGCTGGGAATCAACAAGTTGGACGTCTGCTCAGAGACCTAGTTAGAAAGTCGGTAACTACAACGACAACAGACGGATAAATATATAATGAAGGGAAGAAATCAGCGTAAAAAGGCAGAGAATACTCAAAATCAGAATGCCTCTTCCTCTACAGGGGATCGCAATTCCTCATCAGTAACGGAACAAGGCTTATAGATTACGAGTGTGTTCCAATAACAGAAGCAGGTTTCAAAACGTGGGTGATAAGAAACTTCTGTGAATTAAAAGAACTTGTTCTAACCCAATGCAAAGAAACTAAGAACCTTGAAAAAAGGTTTGACGAAATGTTAATGAGAATGGACAATTTAGAGAGGAATATAAGTGAATTGATGGAGCTGAAAAACACAACACGAGAAGTTCGCGAAGTATGCACAAGTTTAAACAGTCGAATTGATCAAGTAGAAGAAAGGATATCAGAAGTCGAGAACCAGCTCAGTGAAATGAAACGAGAAGACAAGATTAGAGAAAAAAGGATGAAAAGGAATGAGCAAAGTCTCCAGGAAATATGGGACTATGTGAAAAGACCTAATTTACGTTTGATAGGTGTACCTGAATGTGATGAAGAGAATGAATCCAAGTTGGAAAATACTCTTCAGGATATCATTCAGGAAAACTTTCCCAACCTGGCAAGGCAGGGTAATATTCAATTCCAGGTAATACAGAGAACACCACAAAGATATTCTTCAAGGAAGACCAACCCCAAGGCACATAATTGCCAGATTTATTAGGGTTGAAATGAAGGAGAAAATACTAAGGGCAGCCAGAGAGAAAGGTCAGGTTACCCATAAAGGGAAACCTATCAGACTTGCAGCAGATCTCTCAGCAGAAACCCTACAAGCCAGAAAAGAGTGGGGACCAATATTTAACATCCTTAAAGAAAATAACTTTCAACCCAGAATTTCCTATCCAGCCAAACTAAGCTTTATAATCGAAGGAAAAATTAAATCCTTTGCGAACAAACAAGTACTTAGAGAGTTCACCACCACCAGGCCTGCTTTACAAGAGCTTCTGAAAGAAGCACTATACATATAAAGGAACAACCAATTATCAGCCTTTCCAAAAATATATCAAAAAGAAAAGAACATTAACACAACGAAAAATTTACACTAACTAATGGGCAAAACAGACAGCTAGCATCAAATGCCAGTATTAAAGTTATATATATTCTAATTGACTAAAAAGCCAAACCCATCGGTATGCTGCATCCAGACCCATCTCACATGCAACGATACACAAAGACTCAAAACAAAGAGAAGGAGGAAGATTTATCAACCAATCAGAGAGTAAAAATAAACAAATAAATAAAAAGCAGGAGATGCAATTCTCGCCTCTGATAAAGTAGATTTTAAAGCAACAAAGAGCAAAAGAGGCAAAGAAGGACATTACATAACGGCAAAAGGATCAATGTAACAAGAAGAGCTAACGATTTTATAGATCAATGAGACAGAAAATTAACAAGGACATCCAGGACTTGAACTCAGACCCGGAACAAGTAAACTTAATAAACATTTATAGAACTCTCCACTTCAAATACATAAAACATACATTACCACCTCATACCTATTCCATAAGTGACTACATAATTGGAAGTAAATCACTCCTCAGTAATCGCATAGCATTTCATAGGTTTAAATGAAATATTGGTTGGCTGCTCGTTTGTTATTTTCTTCCCTTATTCCTTCCTGTTTACATCAAGTATAATTATTGGTATAAAAGAGGTTTTCAATACCCATTACTAAACTGCATTCTAGCCTGGGCAAGAAAGCAATACTCCTATTCTCTCTCTCTCTTTCTTTTCCTTTTTCCTCCTCTTCTTTATTCTTTTTCTTTCTTTCTTTCTTTCTTTCAAAAAAAAAAAAAAAATTCTGGAAAAGGCTGCTAGTCTAGGCCCAGTACCCCACCACACACAAAAAAGTAGCCAGGAGTTCCTTTTCTCTTTTATACACATGCACATAAACATTTATACACATTTATACATACACACACATATGCTAACTTTTTAGTTCTCATGCACTCAAATAAAAAAAAAATATTACTGAGTTGGAAATCCTTTTCTGTTCCTTGTTTGCATTAAGAAAGACATCGTTTGCTTCTTGATGTTGCAGTAATACATATACTACTACACGTGTTGAGATTATACTCATTCTTGTGGAATGTTCCAAGTGTGGTAGTATTTTTCAGATTCAGATGAACATTCACAGTTCTGTTTCCCTTACACACTCTGATCATAGTCTTATAAGGGTTTGACAGACCAGTACCAAGAGTAGTGAAAGAGCTCAGGGTTTGGAAAAGAAAATCAGCTTTGATAATGTACTTAGCTCATCTGTATTAGTTTGTTTTCATACTGCTATGAAAAATACCTGAGACTAGGTAATTTAAATTTATAAAGAAAAGAGATTTAATTGACTCATAGTTATGAATGGCTAGGGAGGCCTCAGGAAACTTAGAATCATAGTGGAAGGTGAAGAGGAAGCAAGGGTTTTCTTCATATGGTGACAGGAGAGAGAAATGCAAGCAGGGAAAATGCCAGACACTCATAAAACCATCAGATCTCATGAGCGCTCACTCACTGTCATGAGAAAATCACAGAGGAAACTACCCCCATGATCCCTTCACCTCCCTCCCTCGACAAGTGGAGATTACAAGTCCCTCCTTTGACATACGGAGATTACAATTCAAGATGATATTTGGATAGAGACTCAGAGCCAAACCATATCATCATTTGAACCTTACTTTCTTTGGAAAATGAAGATAATAGTAATGCTTGCTCAATGAAACAACAGATGTGTTGTGAACATGAAATAAAAATATGTGTAAGAAAATCAACTATCAAAGGCACAACACTACACAAATATTACCAATGGTGTTATTTTGGAGGTCAATTGTAAATATGCCATGCATTTTAACACACTTTTAAAATGTGACAAACATTGGATTTATTTAAAAAATTTGTAAGCTTGTAGTCTCATTTTTCTTGTAGAAACCGTAGTATTGGCTCTCCCAAAATGTTTTTATTATTTGACTTATTGAGCTTATCCTGAGTGAGAGGCAGAGAGGAATTTCTGGAGAGTTCTTTAGTTGCTTATTTTAGAATAATAACTGAAAAATTCATTCAACTTTATCTTAGGCTAGTGGGGTACAATTACCACACTTAAAAAATGATGAGAAACTATTCTTTGGAAATTAATTTTAATTTTTGTCAAGTAATTCATATGCATAGTGAAACTAATCAAATATTATTCAAAAGGCTATAAATGAAATGTAAGAAGAACTTTGTTTCTCCCTTTCTGCCAACAAGTCCTACCCTAGGAAGTACCTACTTTCTTTTCTTAAAGCTGTAATTTCTGGAATTTATCTCAAAACCTGTAAGTAATGTGCTTGTACTTCTTGGCCTTGATAATAATTACAAGTATTATCTATTGACTCTGTATTATGTAAATGTTAAACTCTGTAGTTTAACATTTAGTTCTCTTACACCTAGAGCTCTGTTCTCTTCCTGCATTCTCTAAAATAATTGTGGTGGATTGAAGAAGGCTGCAAGTTCTGTGACATGCCTTTCATTGAGAGGTAGCATCTGCTCTCCTGCCACTGAACTTGGGCTAGAATGTGAATGTTGGTCACTGGAGTGTGGCATAAGTGATACTATCCAGTTCTGAGTTGAGACTTTAGGAGGACTGGTAGCTTCTGCCTTGATCCTTTTGGAGTCCTGAGCCGCCATTTATGAACTACAGCTTATTTGCTGACAAGATCATGTGAAGAGACCTTCAGATTGCATGGGGGGAGCAGGGAGGCAGCTGACTTCAGCCTTCCTGCCATCCCCACCAAGGTACTGGGCATCCTGGGGGAAGCCATCTTGGATTCTCTAGACCAGCCTAGCTATTAGCTGAATGCTACTAAGTTATACAGTGTCAGAAGAATAACACAGCCTGTTCCTGCCTGAATCCCTGATCCATAAAATCACAGACTATTATTCAACATTTGTTTTTTTTAATGCACTAAATTTAGGGGATGGTTGTTATATAGCAATTATATAGCTGAAATAGAATCTGGCACCTATTTTTAAAAACCTAAATAATGCAGGTATGTCCATCAACCAAAAGATTCTCAAAGAAATGTTTCAGGGTAAAGATCAAATCCATGGCAATAATGGATAATTTCAGGGCAAAAATGTGGGGCGTGGCTACAAGACTATTAATATCTCAGAAAGATTTAAAGGCATATTTGTTACCTGTCATTGTTAGACAAGAGGACTTTGAAGTATCTTACAAGTTGCCCCACAGTAACCTCCCAGCCAAACCAAGACAGAGAAAAGCCTTTGTCAGAAAGACATATCTTCCTCTGGAAAATGAAGATAATAACAATGCTTGCTCAATGAAATAACAAAAATGTTGTGAAGATGAAATACAAATATTTTATAGATATGTTATTATGGGTATAAATATGGTCTACTATAGTGAACCTCAATCAGGTCCAAATGAAATCCATGAAGCTTTAAAAATAAGTTGATTGGCATATACGCCCCCAGCTGGTATGAGAGCTCTCAGGACCTCCAATCTTTCAATAGAAATTGGGCTGAAATATGGGCTATCCAGTTCATTTCTTATGGAAAAGGAAAGGTGATTCATGGTAGAACCTAAAACCCAGAGGGCAAAGGTTAGAGTCACAGAGAATTTTTCCAAAAAGTAAGACTGAAATGAAATAAAGGAATTGGCAACATATGTCTAACAAGACTTCAAAATTTCTCTATACTACTGATGGCAACATGCCTCGTCATTTCTCTATTTTAAACAGGGCTGTCAATGGTAGTACCCTGTCCTTGTTCCAGCATTACATATTGGATGTGAAGAGGCCACATAGGCTATGTCTTCAGTTCCAGGTTTTTAGATTAAGAGGACCTGTACTGAAGGAACCATATCTGAAGAGTCTCCATCACTCCTGGTTATAAGCTAATGTTGTGATGGAATGGGATGCTTCTTAGGAAACCTTGGAAGAGAGTGAGTGTATTTTAGATTGATGTGGAATGCAAATAATTCTGCATGGTTAAAGATGGCCATGGATTCTATGACACTCCTCCCTTTGAGAGGAGGATTCTGTTTCTCTCCTCTTGAACAAGGGCTGGCCTGTAACTGCTTGGGCCAATGAAACATAGAGAAAATGATGCTGTGATTTTTCTGGGCCTAGCATTTAAGAGGACTACAAGCTTTCGCCCTAGTCTTCTGGAGCGCAGGATCCACACTATTAACAACACAGATGTGAAGAGGCTGTGAAAGAACATGGAGAAAAAGAAGGCTCCAGCTAAGTTCAGCTTTCAAGCCAATCTGTGGAAGGTACAAGACATGTAACTGCAGTCATCGCATACCTTCCCTCCTGTTAGTGTTTGGAAATAAAGGATGACACTTGGGCTTGCCTCATTCACTCTGCAGGCTTCCATGGAATGCACATTTTCAATGTGTCACTCTTCTAACAACTTCCAGACATGGTGAATCTGCCTTCAGGACCTCTTTGTTTTTTGTTTCTCCAAAGAATAAATTCTAGTCTCCTATAGCAGCAGGAAAATGTAGCTAGCTACCTCTTCATTGGGTGGAAGAGGGAAGATGAGGATGAAATCTGCATTTAAGTTCCAGGTATCATCCACATTTTTCATAGTACGTAGTACCACCAATTTTGAACATTTTTGAGATTCTTTGGATTTCACTGAATTGCTTCTAATAATTATTCACCTCCCAGGTGTTTAGGTTTTAACTTCCTCTGCTGGCTTTCCATCCTTCAACAATCTATTGAAACCTATTATCCATATTTATTTCCTCTTTTTTGTGTGTGCTTGAGGGATTCTACCCTTATTTACTTTTATTTCAGCAGTGTGTAGGAAGGGACAGACTTAAATACACACATCTGCTTTCATGTTTAATTGGTATATACCAACATTTTTTGAATTTTTATTACATGTCAGGCCCCGTGCCTACATGACTTTATTTAAGTTTGACAGTAATTTTTCATTAAGGTATCTTGCATTCTTGTATTCAATTTTAATCTTTAGAAAATGGAAATTCAGAAGGAGTAGAAATGAGAAGATAACTTTCTTAAGATCACCAAATAAATAGATGATGGTACTACAACTTGAACCCAGGTATCTTTTGTCCCAGTATTATTCTTACCACTTTATCATTTTTGAATTATTTATATTTTTTCACTAATTGCCTTTATTATCTTTTGAAGCCACTCAGACTAATAATGAGTCATGATTAAGTTTCAAGGTCTACACACATTAGTTTGAATCATGGATCTTGCACTTAGTATTTGTGTGACCTTGGGGAAGTCAGTAAAGGAACCTCCTTCTCTTCACTAGTAAAATAGGGACAATACGTTCAGATTTATAATGTTATTTTCAGAAGTAAAGAACACAATGTATAAGGTTTCTCAGAGAAATACTCATGTTAGCAATTTAATAAATTATAGCTTTGCTTACACTGTTTGTTGTCTTTATCTCCACGATAAAGGGATTAGCTATGGTATAGGTCACAAGTTCTGGAATTGCATAGTTCCAGTTTAAATCCTTGTTCTGCCATTTTATAGTTATGAGAATTTAGGAGTTACCTCTTTTCTCTTTGCATCTAGAATCCCATATGCAACAATGGGACTAATTTAATTGTCTTATAGAATTGTTCTGAGGGCTATATATGGTACTCTATATAAATTGCCTACCCCCTAGATAGTGGTGAATGAATATTAGATACTCTTATTAATAACATTTCCAAGGTCCTCTAAACATAATGATTCTCAAATGATGTATCTCCATAATGACATTTATTTGATCAAAATAAAGTATTGAATGCTATAGCAGAGTTACTGTTTACTTATCTGCTTGACAGCTCATTCATCATCCCAGTGGGCTGTCTGAGTAGCTGGCTTTTGAGGCTTCACCTTGTAGTCTCTTCTATTGTTCTCTCTTTCTCTCTGAGAGGCTACTGTGCACGGAAGAACCAGGGCCTGGTTGCATTTCCAGTGTCTGTGTTATTGAACTGGGATATAGAGTTTTTTCCCAGAGATCTGACAAGATGTTTTCACATTGTTATGATACCATGGGCTTTATAAATCATGTGCTTTGTGCTATGCGTAATGGAATGAAACCTGATTATTGCTTTATTTAAGGAGAACTTTATTAGCAAACAAAGAATACTCCAAACAACAGAAAAAGTGTTGCTCTTTAAAAGTGGTTGAAACTCAACTGTTTTGGAAATGGAAAAGAACTCAACGAATCTTAAACAGAGGCATGCAAGTAGGCCTCACTTTGTGTGATGTGTGTCTCACTGCAAAATCAGTGTGAATTTTCCTTTTGAAAAGACAATAACATCCGGTTGACTGAGTGATTAGTTTGGTAGTTTCCCGTGGGTAGTGGGTACACACTGACACTTAGGGAAACAAAAATTATTATTGTTTTTATTATTGAAACAGAATCTCACTCCATCACCCAAGCTAGAGTACAGTGGTAAAATCTCATTTAACTGGAATCTCCGCCTCCTGGGTTCAAGGGATCCTCCTGCCTCAGGCTCCTGAGAAGCTGGGACTGCAGGTGTGTATTACCATGCCTGGCCAATTTTTAAATTTTTAGTAGACACAGGGTTTTGCCATGTTGGCTAGGCTGGTCTTGAACTCCTGCTCTCAAGTGATCTGCCTGCCTTGGCCTCCCAAAGTGCTGAGATTACAGGTATGAGTCACCACACCCAGTGGGAACAAAAATCTATCATCAGTCCTTGAGCCAAATATGTTTCTATTTAGTGGGTATATGACATAAATAATATGGGGTCCATCTCCTCAAGGAGCCTACAACCTAGTGAGGAAAATGGGCCCCCAAATAAATAATATGCAGCATATTCCCAGTGCACAGAAAAATTATCAAGCACATTTCATCTCTTAATCTAATTTCTCCCTCAGCACAAGAGTCCACATTTAGGGTGCTTTCTCAATTTTCTTTTTTCTCCAACAGTATTTATTTATTCATCCACAAACCAACATTTACTTCAAGCCTACTCATTTCTGGATGCAAGGTTAAGTGTTGGGAAAACCAAAGTGAACAAACACATGTGTAAATTAATCTCAATGAAATGTGGTTAGTGAATATTTAAAGTTGTGCTACTGTATGGAATGACATCTGTATAGGGTCAGCAAAAGCCCTGTGTAAAAGATGGTAAAGCTGGCTTTATATATGTATTCTTTTGCAAAGTGTCTTTTCATATCTTCACTCACTTTTGGATTGGTTTGTTTGTTTTTTTCTTGTAAATCTGTTTTAGTTCTTTGTAGATTCTGGATATTAGCTCTTTGTCAGATGGGTAGATTGCAAAAAAGTTTTTCCCATTCTTTTGGTTGCCAGTTCACTCTAATGATTGTTTCCTTTGCTGTACAGAAGCTCTGAAGTTTAATTAGATCCCATTGATCTATTTTGGCTTTTGTTGCCAATGCTTTTGGTGTTTTAGTCATGAAGTCCTTGCCTATGCCTATGTCCTGGATGGTTTTGCCTAGGTTTTCTTCTAGGGTTTTTATGGTGTTAGGTCTTATGTTTAAGTCCTTAATCCATCTGGAGTTAATTTTAGTGTAAGGTGTCAGGAATTAGTCCATCTGGAGTCAATTTTAGTGTAATGTGCATTCTGCACATTGCTAGCCAATTTTCCCAACTCCATTTATTAAACAGGGGATCCTTTCCTCATTGCTTGTTTTTGTCAGGTTTGTCAAAGTTTAGATGGTTGTAGATGTGTGGTGTTGCTCTGGAGGCCTCTGTTCTGTTCCACTGATTTATATATCTGTTTTGGTGCCAGTATCATGCTGTTTTGAGCACTGTTGCCTTGTAGGATAGCTTGAAGTCTGGCAGCGTGATGCTGCCAGCTTTGTTCTTTTTGCTTAGGATTACCTTGTCTATGTGGGCTCTTTTTTGGTTCCATGTGAAGTTTAAGGTGGTTTTCTCCAGTTCTGTTAAGAGGGTCATAGGTAACTTGATGGGGATAGCATTAAATCTATAAATTACTTTGGGAAGTATGGTCATTTTCACGATATTGATTTTTCCTAACCAGGAGAATAGAATGTTTTTCTTTCTGTGTCTTCTCTTACTTCCTTGAGCAGTGGTTTGTAGTTCTCTTTGAAGAAGTCCTTTACATCCTTTGTTAGTTGTATTCCTAGGTATTTTATTCTCTTTGTAGCAATTATGAGTGGGAGTTTGCTCATGATTTGGCTCTCTGTTAGTCTGTTATTGGTGTATAGAAATGCTTGTGATTTCTGCACATTGATTTTGTATCCTGAGACTTTGCTGAAGTTGCTTATCAGCTTAACAAGATTTTGGGCCAAGATGATGGGGTCTTCTACATATACAATCATGTCATCTATACATAGAGACAATTTGACTTCCTCCTTCCTGATTGAATACCCTTTATTTCTTTTTCTTGCCTGATTGCTCTGGCTAGAACTTCCAATACTATATTGAATAGAAGTGGTGAGAGAGGGCATCCTTGTCTAGTGCCAGTTTTCAAAGGGAATGCTTCCAGTTTTTGCCCATTCAGTATGACATTGGCAGTGGGTTTGTCATAAATAGTTTTTATTATTTTGTGATATTTTCCATCGATACCTAGTTTATTGAGAGTTTTTACCATAAAGGGCTGTCAAATTTTGTCAAAGATGTTCTCTGCATCTATAGAGATAATTATGTGGTTTTTGTCTTTGGTTCTATTTTTGTGGTGGATTATGTTTATAGATTTGCGTATGTTGAACCAGCCTTGCATCCCCAGGATGAATCCTACTCGATCATGATGGATAAGCTTTTTGATGTGCTATTGCAATCAATTTGCCAGTATTTTATTGAAGATTTTTGTATCTATCTTCATCATGGATATTGGCCTGAAGTTTTCTTTTTTAGTTGAGTCTCTGCTGGGTTTTGGTATCAGGATGATGTTGGTCTCATAAAATGAGTTGGGGAGGATTCCCTCTTTTTCTATTTGTTTGGAATAGTTTCAGAAGCAATAGTACCAGCTCCTCTTTGTATGTCTGGTAGAATTTGGCTGTGAACACATCTGGACATGGACTTTTTTTGGTTGGTAGGCTATTAATTGCTGCCTCAATTTCAGCCCTTACTATTAGTCTATTCAGGGTTTCAATTTCTTCCTGGTTTTGTCTTGGGAGGGTGCAAGTGTCCAGGAATTTATCCATTTCTTCCAGGTTTACTGGTTTATGTGCATAGAGTTGTTTGTAGTAATCTCTGATGGTAGTTTGTATTTCTGTGGGATGGGTGGTGATATCCCCTTTATCATTTTTTATTGCATCTATTTGATTCTTCTGTCTTTTCTTTTTTATTAATCTGGCTAACAGTCTATTTTGTTGATCTTTTCAAAAAACCACCTTCTGGATTTATTAATTTTTGAAGGGTTTGTTGTGTCTCTATCTCCTTCATTTCTGCTCTTTAGTTATTTCTTGTCTTCTGCTAGATTTTTATATGAAGCCAACAAACATTTGAAAAAGAGCTCATCATCACTGGTCATTAGAGAAATGCAAATCAAAACCCCATTGAGATAGCATCTCATGCCAGTTAGAATGGTGATCATTAAAAATGCTGGAGATAACCGATGCTGGAGAGGATGTGGAGAAATAGGAATACTTTTACACTGTTGGTGGGAGTGTAAATTAGTTCAACCATTGTGGAAGACAGTGTGGCGATTCCTCAAAGATCTAGAAATAGAAATTCCATTTGACCCAATAATCCCATTACTGGGTATATACCCAAAGGACTATAAATGGTTCTATTATAAAGACATGGACATGTATGTTCATTGTGGCACTGTTTACAATCGCAAAGACCTGGAACCAACCCAAATGTCCATCAATGATAGAATGAACAAAGAAAATGTGGCACATATACATCACATAATATTATGCAGCTATAAAAAATGATGAGTTCATGTCCTTTATAGGGACATAGATAAACCTGAAAACCATCATTCTCAGCAAACTGACACAAGAACAGAAAATCAAACCCTGCATATTCTCACTCATAGGTGAGTGTTAAACAATGAGAAAACGTGGACACAGAGAGGGGAGCATCACACACTGGGGTCCATTGGTGGGTCTAGGGTAGGATAGTGGGAGGGAGGGTGGGGAGGGATAATGTGGGGAGAAATGTGAGGTATAGGTGTTGGGAGGATGGAGGCAGCAAACCACCTTGGCCATGAATGTACCTTTGCAACAATCTTGCATGATCTGCACGTGTACCCCAGAACCTAAAGTACAATTTAAAAAATCAGAAAAAAAAAAAAGATGGTAAAGTTGAGACAGGTAACATGTATAACATTTACTGAATGCAGAGGAGCAGAAACTGGGATTTGAGAGGAAGAACAAAGATATAAGAAGCCAAAGAGCAGTGGGTACAATATACGTTTGATGTGGATATCCTCAAAGCCCTGACTTCATCACTGTGTAACCTATGTGTGTAACGAAATTGCACTTGCAACTCATACATTTATACAGATATTACTTTAAAAGAACACAGTCCAGGGATCTGCAATAAAAAAAAATTCAGGAAGGGGAACAGCAGGAGATGAATCCAGAAAGGGAGGTAAATGCCAGATTATAGATAATCTTAAGAATCACATGAAAGATTTAGGGACCCATCCTAACATCCATGAGACCCTTGAAGGATTGTAGGATAGTGCGCTTATGTCTGTGTTCTGAAGAAACCACATGGGCAAATGCGAACAGAATGGATTGGTAGGTAGTGTGACTAGACACAGGAAACCAGTTAGAGACTATGACAGTCAGGAGGGCGTTGGCTTGAATCGGGACTGTACATTGAATGGTGTTTTTTTGCTATTAACATAATTCAAAACACAGTAGTAGGTTGGGGAGCACCTTGCTGTTAGGCAGATGACTTTTTTTTTTTTGTAATCCTAAAGACACACTAATTCAAAAAAGTATTGGAAAACATTTGCAGTGAAGCAACCACTTTTAAATTGCTGTCTGATTCAGGGTGATTTCCTTAATTGCTCCATGCCTTCATTTTCTCATTGTGCCTCATTGACAAAATGAGGATAAGAATAGTAGAAGCACCGTCTTTATGAAGATGTTGCATAGATTAAATGAGGCAATTATTAAAAATTAGCTGAAACAGTTCTTAGCAGATAGCAAGGGCTCAATATATATCATCTATTGTCATGGTCATTATCATCATCATCATTGTTATGAAAGTTTCTCCTTTGAAATCATTAAAAATAAACATGAGGATACTAGAACTCTGATGGCGTCAATTTTCTAAGGTCTCAGAGAGATAGTGGAAGAGTCAGAGTATCCCTGAAGATTTTTTCAGCCAGTGGTTAGAAAGGTGGGTGATGATCCTGATCATGATCAGAGGTGGTTCTGGGAGAGACTTATCCAACTCCAATATGAAAAACGGAGGGGCTGGAGGAGGGTGTGATGAGAAACAGAAAGTCAGAATGGAAGATGATAATACACTTGTCAACTGTTAGAGCAGACACCACAGGACAAATAATAAATTACAAAGAGCAAGAGATAAAAATATAAAATGGCTGAAAATTGATTTTTGTTTTTTGTCATGGAACAGAGATTTGGGATAATCACAAAAGAATGCACAGAAAAAAGATGAAAAGATTAAGCAAATAGGAGAGAATAAATGTAGAGGGTAGAAAACATAAAGATAAATGGTATCCTTATTAGTAAATTCAATGTGCAGAACAAAACATATTTAAAGGCATAATATAGGAAAGTTTCCCAAAAGAAAGAAAGAAGTAAATTCATAGTAAGAAAATAAAATTCTGATTCATCAACACTGGGGCATGTCCTAATAAAATTACCGATTGTGTGGTAGAGATAAAAAAATTATATTTCTGATACCCTAGCAGAAATAAATGAGCCATCTACATGAGGAAAGAGTAGAATGAACTTCTTCTTCTTGACAGTAATACTTACTGCCGAGAAATGATGGATAAATTTCAACATAGCGCTGGTGGCCTGGATAGAGTTATTAGTACAGATGGTTTCTTTCTTACTCCATTTGTGTTGCTATCAAGGAATACCTGAGGCTGGGTAACTTATAAATAAAAAGAGGTTTATTTGGCTTATGGCTCAGTAGACTGCTCAAGAAGCAGGGTGCTGGAATCTGGTTGGCTTCTGGTGAGATCCTCAGGCTGCTTTCACTCTTGGTAGCAGGCAAAGGGGCACTGGAGTGTGGAGGTCACTTGGCAAGAGTGGAGGCAAGAAAGAGGGAGGTGCCAGACTATTTTAAACCACCAGCTCTTGGGATAATTAAGAGAGTGAGAACTCACTCATTACTGGGAGAATGGCACAAACATGAGGCATCTGACTCCATGAAAAAACACCTCCCATTAGGTCTCACCTCCAACATTTGGGGTCAGATTTCAATATGAGCTTTGGAGGGGGAAAATACCCAAACCACAGCAGTCCCCAATTTACAATGGTTTGATTTACAATTGCTTGGCTTTAAAATGGTATAAAAGCAACAACGCCTTCAGGAGAAACCATACTTCAAGTACCTATACAACCTTTCTGTTATTCACTTTCAGTATAGTATTCAATAAATTACATATTCAATACTTTATTATAAAATAGGCTTTGGGTTAGATGATCTGGCTAAAGTAAATATTCCAAACACCTTAAAGGTAGCTTAGACTAAGTCATGGTGTTCACTAGGTTAGGTGTATTAAATGTATTTTTGACTTACAATATTTTCAAGTTATGATGGGTTTATCTGGATGTAACCACATCATAAATTAAGGAACATCTGTATTGTTAGATACAGAATATTCAAAAAATACAATAACCATATGCCTTTCTTACAACAAAACAAATAAAATGGCCAATTAAAGAAGAAGGCAAAAAATTTAAAAATTAAAAAAAAGATGTGTAAAAATCTGGATTGAATATTGCATTTATTTGATATATAGTTAAGACTTAGGTAACTATATGCAAAAGAGTACAAAATATTATAATTCTTAGTAATATAAAAATCATGATTTACCTTACACAAATTAGAAGTGGGAAAAGGATAGAGTTGAGAAATTAGAGACAGGGTAGTTTTACCACCTGATCTCACTTATTTTATAGTAAATAAATTTAAACCTTCTGAAATTAAGGAGTGTTGTTAAAGAAATAATGAGTCTAACCTTATAATGCTATTTACACAATCATTTTTATTAATGTTAGAGAAATACATATTTTAATAATAAATATTTTTGTGAAAAATTCTTATCTGATATTTAACAATATCTCCAATTTTGTTTGCTTATTAAAATTCAGTACTGAAAAAAAAACAATGAATAAAAATATTTGCCAGAATGATTTTTTCCTTTAGAAATTATTTCTATCTACTCATTTGTCTTTACCTTTCTCACTCTGTATATGATAAATTTATGGCTGGAATTGGAATGCAAACAATTATACTAAGAGCAGTTCAGCACTTCTTACTGAGTGTTTAAAGAAGGCAGGAAGTCTCCTGAGCACTGTGCGTGTGATACTTCATTACATCTCATAGCCAACAACACTAAGAGGCAACTACCATTATTCTTCTCACTGTTTAGATGATGGACTTGAGACATAGTTGGGTTTGGAGAATTTCCTAAGCCAACATAGGTAAAGCCTGGATGCTAACCTGGATAGTTTTTAGTTATGAACATGAACGTTTTTAGGTAATGAAATTGTTATGGTGCTTGTTTCTTTAATTTCTAGAATTTTACATCATATGTATAAATACATACAACATATATAACACATATACATATAATGTATATATAACATACGAATATAAATAAGTAAAACATTACACATATAGGTCATTTAGAAGTAATGGAGTAAAAGGGAGATGTGTGAGGGCAGAGTGCAGAGGAGAAAGAAGGGCAGGGGAAACAGAGAGCTGAGGAAAATAGACGGGAGGCTGCTAAAATTGACTTTCTGAAATCAGGAAGGGGCCTTAAAAATATGGTTTCTAAATATTTAATATAAATGTTGTTTATCATGTGTTGTTTCAATGTGGAGCCCCTAAAAAAATAATCTACTTGAGGCAGCTGAGAAACCAATGGAAGAACACACGTTTAAATTTGGATTTTCAATGGAGTAGATAGCCACAAAATGTAAAGTGAGGACTCAAATTTTAGCAGAAAACAGGCATTAAAGCTAAAGGTGACTGGGAGAGACACAAACTCTCAGGAGTTTCCAGAACTCTAGTGAAGGATTTTGCACAGGATGTGGGATGAGAGACTTAGTTATTCAAAGGATTTCAGAGGAGACTGGCTTCTGAGTCAGTGACACACCTATCCTTGCACCAATGCTGTCTGGTATTTTATTAGCCTCCAACCTGACATAGGCAAAAGGCAGTGAGTCTTAAGGAAGGGAAAAGCTTGCTGAGGTGTACTCAGCTAGCCTAGTGGCAGAGATTGAATTTATACCGTTTCTCAATTAGCAAAGTCTAGACTCATCATGAGCACTCTCTCTTCTGAGTAGTGGAATATATTTTCTTATTTTAGCTCAATAGATGTGGATAACATCAGAATCAATATAAGCTGAGACTGTTGCTCTATTAGCATCCAATTAAACCTCACCAAATCTGGAAAACTGTCAGATCAGTCCAGTTATTCTTCAACTCATATGCACTTTTAATTCAATCACTTGCTATTTTAAAACTCAGTTTTGAGCCAAATTCCCCAGTAGGCATCATAGTATGTTGTCTATTATGTGATTCATGGATCATGGGTTATAGCAGCCAAGGTTGCTGATGGGAAGTGTCCATCAAAGAACATAATTCTGTCCTTGACATCAAAATGTTCTACAGTATCCTCTGACCCCCACTGGAGTATTTGGCCACTTTTCCTTTGTTGGCCCAATTCTCACCTTTGATGTGGCTGCAGCTGCTGCTACTCTGTGATTTATCAGTCTAACTCTGTTTCCTACCTAGGGCAATTCTCTGGCAGAGATAAAAGCTCTCATGCTTAGCCACTGCTGTCTTTTTGATCTTCTCCAGGCTTCTAGGGAAACTCAGGAAAAGATGGTGGGGGCTGCCTCAAGAAATAATTGTGTCCAGTCAGATCATAATCCCATGTTCAGCATCTTGCGTATGTGGGATAAACAGCAGTCTTCCTACTCTCAATGGCTTCAGGAAAAAAAACAGGGACACCTGTCTCTTCTGCTTTCAAATTTCCAATCTTCAAAACAGGGCTTCCTCATATCTCCATGCACTCAACACATTCTACTTCCTTCCCCTTCTCTCATCATCACATGATTCATTGCTTAAAAAAGGAAGGGCTTAATATTGTCATTTGAAGTGAAATGTTACTTGGTGGGTAATATTGTTTTTTTTATTTTTTCAGGTGAAATTGGGCAAAATTCTCTAGAAAATAGACCTATGAAACTAAATAAGAGACCTCTAGTTTTTCTTGAGTTCATGTATTCTAAGAATTCCACTGGCGTGGACTTATCAAACATCAAAGTGTCATGAAGACCCACAAAAATGTTAACTTGTCAAGAAATTTAGTATCTATGAGACCAACTTAAGAAAAATTAATACTGTGTGAATTTAGTGGCTTAACTGTGCCTGGATTAGTTAATTAGATAATTAACATAAGAATGTGCTTTTCATATTAGCTCTCTGTATGTTAATAATAGATCTGTTCATAAGATGAGCAAACTTGACATTGAGAAGTGCTAATTAATTTCAGAAATGGAACCTTTCATTTGCTAAAATACTTTTTCATTGTCTCCCTCAGAGAAGTGTCATTGCACCCTATTTGCTGGATCATCTTTCTCAAATTTGCATTTTTTACACTTTTTTTAACTGTTCACATTCTCTTAAAATGTTCAGCATCTATATATGTTTTTAAAAATAAATATTATCATAAATAAAATCAAATACTTTTTCACATACTTGTCATAAAATAATCTACACAACTGCTACCTTGGCTTTCTACAAAAAAATCTAGGAATTCTTTACAACTTTATCACATAGTAGTTCTCAGCAAAAAATTATTTAATTCATGGGACACATTTGTTAGGACTGAGATTTAGCGTCTGGTATATATAGTTTTAAAAGTGCACTGATTAAATAAATAGAAAAACTATTCCTTTTTATTAATGTAACTTTACCTGGTTTTGCTTCCATTTTAATCCCTTCTCGGTGTATGGTGTATAGGCAGAAGCCTGGTGAATTGGCCTTTCTCAATGTGGGGGCCTTTAAGATGCAATTGCTTTTTATAGACAGAGGGGAATTGACAGTTCCTCTTTTATTGCTTTTATGGTTGGAGCCAGAGTTGAGAATTTCAAAAACCTCAATAAACATCTCTCTTTTAAAATTCTGTACCTATTAAAATGAAACAAGGAAAGTAAAGGAGATGAACAATTAAAATATTATTTTTATTCCTGATTAAGGTGATATTGGAAATATTGGAAATAGTAGCATATATCTGTGAGAAAGTGGGATTCATTAAACTACAAATTATACAGACTTCCCTACTCAATTTTGCAAACAGAATGAAGTATAAAAAGTGAGGAAGGGGCCGGGCACGATGGCTCACAACTGTAATCCCAGCACTTTCGGAGGCCAAGGCGGGTGGATCACGAGGTCAAGAGATTGAGACCATCCTGGTCAACATGGTGAAACCCCGTCTCTACTAAAAATACAAAAAATTAGCTGGGCATGGTGGCGCATGCCTGTAGTCCCAGCTACTCGGGAGGCTGAGGCAGAAGAATTGCCTGAACCCAGGAGGCGGAGGTTGCGGTGAGCCGAGATTGCGCCATTGCACTACAGCCTGGGTAACAAAAGCGAAACTCCATCTCAAAAAAAAAAAAAAAGTGAGGAGAAATGGCTTGCCCTATAACATAAAAAAGTGAAGGGAAATGGACAGACTTGTTGTATTCTTAGCTAAAAACAATCAAAAGCGATTAGTTATTTATAAACTGACTCCTTACAAGTGTCACTTTGAAGTACGCAATGAAACTTCCTTTGTTTCATCCTATAAGGATGTCAAATTCTGCATATCTGAGACTGTGACAATGAGAAATTTAAAACTTTGATACTACTGAACTAGCCTGAGCTGTTTACATATTTTTAAGTTTATTTTCTTCTAAGAATTTTCAGAAAACTAAACTATCTGTGCCATCTAGATTTCAAAATTAACTCATAACAGTTGTATATGGTTTTAGGTGAATTATTTAGAAAAAATGTTTTAAAAATTACATATCAATATGTATGTCATATATATGTCTAATTTATTATGTGTATCTATATATAACAAGTTCACAACATAATCATTAGGGAATATGGCTTATACATTTTGTTATTATATTGAATTAATATTTTATTATAGCTTAATAAGTAATAGATTTTATAAATATTAATATTTTCATTGTAGCTTAATAAGTAATAGACTTTTATAATTATTCTACAGTTTTAAAAATATATTCAAGTATTAATATTAAAATTTATACAATGTTTTAAATCAGTCTGATTATTTGTATTATTTAAGCAATTTAAAAATATTTTTCTTGGTAGTTAGAAAACTTTTTGCCTATCCAAATATTTACTTGGTGTTTATTCTCTTTCTTACATGGTTAGACTTTTTTACTTAAAAAAATTTAACTCATATCTTATCATGTCCTTTTTTTTTTAATGTATCCAAGTATATTTTAAAATTTTAAGAGTTTCTGTTCTAATCTTGTGGCTAATGTTAACAAAAAAAAAGAGTTTCTGGTTTTATCCTTGCTCTTCTACTTCTGTTATTTATTCTCTTGTTCTTCTAGTAACTGGGGAGTTGTACCATTAATTCTCTTTCCTATTAACTAATACATGAATTTGAAGACCATGTCAACAATTTAGTATTTAAGGTTGTCTTTTTGATTCAAAATTCACTAACTTCTACTTTGATTTTCTATTAAAAACAAATTTAGCTTATTATTTGATACCTTGCTAAACTATCAAATTAGAGCACACTGTACATGCAGGGAGTCTGTAAGTTTTTATTTTCATATATTTTCTTAGAAGTTGCATGAAAATAAACTTCAGAAAAATAAGAAATAAAACGACATAGAATATTATGTTGAATCTCAGAGAGGTTTCAAAATGGGGAGTCTCAAAATGCCACCATGCAACATCTCTAGAGGTCAACCAATCTGGAGAATAGGTTTGTGATAAGTCTAGTATTTTATGGCTTGTGCAGGAGAATTACATAAATTTTAATATATAAGTAGGATTTCCCTGTTCCCTTTTCATACTCCTTAAATGTTATCATCATGTTTAAAAATAAATTCACACTCTTTAGTGTGGCCTGCCAGGTCTTACATGCTCCATTCTTGCAACATGCCAAGCTGCTCAAAGCCTCAGAACTTTCCCACAACATCCTGTTACCTCTTTGCTATTCCAGGTGTAGGGAAGACTGTGATAAAGACAAGACCACTCCTCCCATGGAGGTTTAATATTCTAGAAAGGAAGTGACACAACAAGGTTAGTAAACATAAAATGATCAAGATTATTTCTGCTGTTTCAGGGAGTAATAAACCATATTTTAAAAGTTTAAAAAGGTGACATGAAGATAGTTATAAAATGCCTCTTTGAGAAGATATAGTGAAACCCAAAGGATGAGAAAAGGCCAGTCCTATGACTGTTGGATGACAGACTAATTCAAACAGAGGGGGCAAGGAGAGGAACTATAAAATAAAAAACCCTAAGGCAGGAGGTCTGTATGACTAAACAAGGAGATGAAAGAAGGACAAGGTTTGGAGAGAGATCCAAGATGGCTGATCACTAGCAGCTCGGGATTGTAGCTCCCAGAGAAAGTGCAGAGAACGGAGGACGCCACGCTTTCAGACTAATTTTTGTTACCCACAGACTGGAAGATTCCCAGCAGAGGAGCCACACGGGTCGCCAAGGAGACTCTTGTGGCTGGCGTGGCGGTTTTGCCGGTGCCCCGGCGTGGCGATTCTTGGTGCAGAGTAAACGGGACTGGGTCCCCTTTTGGTCAATGTTTGGAGATCTGGGAAGGCAGAATCGCCCATTTACCTGATTGAAGAAGGGACTCAAGAGGGAAGCCAGACCGGAGATTCCTGGGCAGAAAAGCACCATGAATCTTAATGCCGCTGTTTTGGCTGGTGCAGTGGGTTGCTCAGATTTTGGTGCTGGGAATCAACAAGTTGGACATCCACTCAGAGACCTAATTTGAAAGTAGGCAATTACAAAAACGACGAGGTGGATGAACTCACAATGAAGGGAAGAAACCAGCATAAAAAGGCTGAGAATACCCAAGATCAGAATGCCTCTCCTTCTACAGGGGATCACAGTTCCTCATCAACAGGAGAACAAGGCCTGATGGAGAACGAGTGCATTCCATTAACAGATTTAGGCTTCAGAAAGTGGATAATAAGGAACTTTCGTGAGCTAAAAGAACATGTTCTAGCCCAATGTAAAGAAACTAAGAACCTTGAAAAAAAGTTTGACGAAATGCTAACGAGAATAGACGACTTAGAGAGGAATATAAGTGAATTAATGGAACTGAAGAACACAATACGAGAACTTTGCGAAGTATGCAGGGGTTTTAACAGTCGAATTGATCAAGCAGAAGCAAGGATATCAGAGGTCGAAGACCAATTTAATGAAATGAAACAAGAAGACAAGATTAGAGAAGAAAGAGTAAAAAAGAATGAAGAGTCTCCAAGAAATATGGGACTATGTGAAAAGACCTAATTTACAATTGATAGGTATACCTGAATGTCATGAAGAGAATGAATCCAAGTTGGAAAATATTCTTCAGGATATTATTCAGGAAAACTTTCCTAACCTAGTAAGGCAGAACAATACTCAACTCCAGCTAATCCAGAGAACACCACAAATATATTCCTCAAGTAGAGCAACTCCAAGACACATAATTGCTAGATTCACTAGGGTTGAAATAAAGGAGAAAATTCTAAGGGCAGCTAGAGAGAAAGGTCACGTTACCCATAAAGGGAAGCCTATCAGACTCACAGCAGACCTCTCACCAGAAACCCTACTAACTAGAAGAGAGTGGGGGTCAATATTCAATATCCTCAAAGAAAAGAATTTTCAACCCAGAATCTCATATCCCACCAAACTAAGCTTCATAAGTGAAGGAAAAAGAAAATTTTTCGTGAACAAGCAAGCACTCAGAGATTTCATCACCACCAGGCCTGCTTTACAAGAGCTTCTGAAAGAAGCACTACAAACAGAAAGGAACAACCAGTATCAGTCATCCCAAAAACTTACCAAAATGTAAAGAGTATCTCTATAATGAAGAATCTATATCAACTAATGGGCAAAATAGCCAGCTAGCATTAAATGACAATATTGAACTCACAAATATTAATATTAATTCTAAATTTAAATGGATTAAATGCCCCAATCAAAGACACAGACAGGTAAATTGAATAAAAAGTCAAAACCCATCGGTATGCTGTATCCAGATCTATTTCACAAGCAACGACATACAAAGACTCAAAACAAAAGGATGGAGGAAGATTCACCAATTAAATAGAGAGGAAAAAAAAAACACGGAGTTGTAACTTTTGTGTCTCACAAAATAGACTTTAATAGTAACAAAGACTAAAAGAAACAAAGAAGGACATTACATAATGGTAAAAGGATCAATGCAACAATAGGAGTTAATGATTATAAATATATATGCACCCAATACAGGAGCACCCAGATACATAAGACAAGTTCTTAATGACTTATAAAGAGACCTGGACTCCCGCACAATAATAGCGGAAGGTTTTGACACCACATTGTTAATATTCGACGGATCAACGACATAGAAAATTAATAGGGACATCTATGATTTGAACTTAGACCTGGAATAAGTAAACTTAGTGAATATTTTTAGAATTCTCCACCCCAGGTCCACAGAACATACATTTTTCTCAGTATCATATTACACCTATTTTGAAAGTGACTACATAATTGGAAGTAAATCACTCTTCAGTATTTGCATAGCATTTCACAGACTTAAATAAAATATTGGTTGGCTGTTTGTTTGTTATTTTCTTCCCTTATTCCTTCCTGTCTCCATTGTTAAGCACAATTATTGGCATAAAAGAGGTTTTTAATACCTATTTTTAGATTGCATTCCAGCCCGGGAAATAGAGATAGAATCCTGTTCTCTCTCCCCCTTTTTCTTTCTCTTTCTTTCATTAAAAAAAGGTAATTACTAATATCAAAAACAAAACTTGTAAAGGGCCTTGAAATGGCTGATTGGTACACATCCCATTTAATACATCTTTAATAACTAAAATCCAGATATAGATCTCTGAAACCATAAAGAAATTTTTTAAAAAAGAACATTCATTTTTATGAAAGTCATCTGTCCTGGCAACTATAGAGTACAACTTAAAAAAAAAATTTCTAGACTTGGTTTAAAACGTTACATTGGGGAACATAAAACTAGATTTTCCTGTATGCCATACAGTATGCCTTTGCATTACAACAAAACACTGAAGAATTCTGATGCAGGCCTCAACCAAAACTACTTTAACTATAAATAAAATACATTATGTTATTACAATTAATTAATTTCAACTACTGTAACTCATAAATGTGAACTCACAAGAAAATTTAAGAGAATTCAACAATACTATCAATAATTAGGAACACTCCCAAAAGATATTTCTCAACTCTGAGCCTCTGTTTCATTTGTAAATGAAGATTGGATTAAATTATCTCTCAAAATCTCTTTTCAGCTCCATAATTCTGTGTGAGTCATTAGGCACTTCCCTTAATTCACTAAAGCAATTTTCACAAATACACATTAAATGCTATATTTGTACCCTTGAGCAACTGAATTTTTAAAATGCTTACAGCAGAAGAAAAGCATACTAGATTTAATTAAAATAATCTCTATAACTAAGTAAATATTTGAGTCCTGTCATAGACCAACACTAAAAACATGGTTTACATGTTTACAGTAGATTAAGCCAACCCTAAACTGCAAGGTCTTTTGCACCCTAATTCTCTTTCTAGGACTTTTATCCTCCTCCTCATTGTAAATTCTCCTTTACACTAAATACTGAAAAACATAAACACCCTTCCCAAGAGTATTGCATTTTCACAAATGGCAAGATGCCTTAAAGCAAGGACAAAATGTTTAAAAATAAAATGTTTAGGTAGTGTCCTTAGGTGGGGAAAAAAGATGGAATGTTGAGTATCTGAATAGATCAGTATTTCTCTCAGGTATGTTTAGGACTGGGGAGGAGAAGAGCAGAAGGAAGGCTAAAAGAACACATAAAAAAAAAAAAAAAGAAGGCAAGGTTGCTGAAGCATAATTAGTAATAGGGTTCGCTGGTAGGGAATGACTGAGGAGGGAGGCAGAGGCAACCACCAAATATTAGAAACAACACTCATAATGAGAAAACAGCAATGAGATATCAATTACCATCATCAGAATGGCAAAATTAAAAGTCTGACAAATACCACAGACTGAAGAAGGGATTGCTTATAACTACCTGCTGTAGTGCACACTGGTATAACTACTTTGGAGAGTAATGGGTTTTTCTGTAAATTGCAAAATGTCCATCCTGTACAATCTAGGACTTTTTCTCCTAGATATATGCCTCCCAAAAATAATCTCATCTGGGAACCAGGTTGTTCATAGCATTGCTGTTGTCACTAGTAAAATAACAACAAAAACAACAACAATTAGATTAGAAACAATCTAACTGTATATCATTGGGAGGATAAATAATAAGTACAGAATACTCAAAAGTACTGTACAGCAGCAAAAATGAATAAATAAGAATTATGGGTAATCTTTGGCTCAGTGTAGTGGCTCACAACTAATTCCAGCACTTTGGGAGGCCAAGGTGGGTGGATCATGAGGTTGGTAGTTTGGGACCAGCCTGGCCAACATGGTGAAACCCCGTCTCTAATAAAAATACAAAAATTAGCCGGGCATGGTGGTGCATGCCTGTAATCCCAGCTACTCAGGAAACTGAGGCAGGAGAATCGTTTGAACTAGGGAGGCAGAGGTTGCAGTAAGCCAAGATCACGTCATTGCACTCCAGCCTGGGCAACAAGAGTGAAACTCTGTCTCAAATAAAAAAAAAAGAAAGAATTATGAGTAATCTTCTAGATGAAGTTTATAAGCAGTGTTGAGAGCACCCCCAAAAATTTCATAAAAGAATACATATAATACAATTTCCTTTATGTACATTATTAGCTTATTTTGAGATAAACTTAGAAAAAGAGTACAGTGAGATAAAATGTACCTATTGGCTCCCTTCAGTAATAGCATCTTACATAATCACTAAAGTATAGTAATTTTTTAATAAAGCCGGGAAATTGACGTTGACATTGGCATAGTGCAACTAAGTAGACTGTATAACTTAATCAGATTTCATCAGGTTTTACATGCACTCATGTTTATGGTGTGTCTATGGGTAGTAGATATAAATTCTATGACATTTTATCACCTGTATAGATCTATATAACCACCACCATGATAAAGATACAGAATTATTTCTTTACTACATGGGAAATTGCACGTTATTCTTTTATAATCACACTCTTAAAAATACTTTTAAGTTCAGGGGTATAAGTGTAGGCTTTTTGCATAGGTTAACTTGTGTAACGCTTCTTCTAAACCATGATCATTACTAATCTATTCTCCATCTGTATAATTTTGTCATTTTGAGGATGCTAAATTGAATCAGGCCAGGTGTGGTGGCTCCCATCTGTAATCCCAGAACTTTGGGAGGCCAAGACGGGCAGATCACCTGGAGTCAGGAGTTCAAGACCAGCCTGGCTAACATGGTGAAACCCTGTTTTTACTAAAAGTACAAAAATTAACTGTGTGTGCTGGTTAATTAACTGGTGCACACCCAGTTAATTTTTGTATTTTTAGTAAAAACTGGGTGTGTTGGTGCTCAGTCCCTGAGTAGCTGGGATTACACACCACATAGTACTGGTGCTATCTCGGCTTACTCGTGCCTCAGTCTCTGAGTAGCTGGGATTACACACCAGCTACTCAGAGACTGAGGCACGACTAAGCCGAGATAGCACCACTGCCCTCCAGCCTGGGTGACAGAGTGAGACTCCATCTCAAATAATATATGTATAGAAAATTTAAAATAAATAAATAAATGGAATAATGGAGTATGCAACCTTCTTGAGACTGGCTTTAACAATATCCAGCACAATGCTATTGAGATCTAACCATCAAATAATTTGTTTAGTCTTATTGCTGAGTAGTATAGATGTACTAGAGTTTATTTTACTTTTCACCCCTTGAGGGAAATTTAGATTGTTTCCAGTTTGAGATTATTACAAATGAAGTTGCTGTGAGCATATGTGTATAGGTTTTAGTGTAAATATCCATTTCAGTTTTCTTGGAGTGGCATTGCTGGGTCACATGGCAAATGTATGTTTAACTTCTTTTTTTTTTTTTTTTTTTTTCTTTTTTTTTTTTTTTTTAATTGCGTTTTAGGTTTTGGGGTACATGTGAAAAACATGCAAAGTTGTTGCATAGGTGCATTCATGGCAGTGTGATTTGCTGCCTCCCTCCCCCTCACCCATATCTGGCATTTCTCCCCATGCTATCCCTCCCCAACTCCCCCCCCCCCCGCTGTCCCCCCCACTCCCCCGCAACAGACCCCCGTGTATAGTGCTCCCCTCCCTGTGTCCACGTATGTTTAACTTCTAAAGAAAGTGCCAAATTGTTTCCCAGGGTAGGTGTACCATTTCACATTCTCGATAGCATGTGTGAGATACCCAGTTTCTCCATACCTTCTCCAGCATTTGGTACTAACAGTATTACTTCAGCCATTTTGGTAGGTTTTTAGTGATGTATCTTCATATTTTAATTTGTGTTTCTCTAATAGCTAGGGATTTGCAGCATCCTTTTACATACTTCTTTAGCAAAGTGTTTGTTGAAGTATTTTTCTCATTTTCTAATTGAATTCTGTATTTTATTATTATTGAGCTTAGAGTATTTTTAAATATTTTGGATAAAAGTCCTTTGTCATATACGCGATTAGCAAATGGGTTCTCCTCACCCCTCAACTCAGTGGCTTGTCTTTTTGTCTTCTTAACAGGGCCTTTCACGAAGAAAACCTTTTTTAAAATTTTGATTAATTCAATTTATCTACTTTTAAAATATCTTTTATAGAAATTGATGTCTAAAAATTATTTGCCCAAAGATTCTCTTTTATAAAACTTTCTACCAAAAGGTTTATAGTTTTGTGGGGTTTTTTACTTTTATTTATTTTCTGCCTATTCTTTTACTTCTATATATTTAAAACATTTAATATACTGAACACAAAATTTACCATTAACGACATTTAGTACATTTATAATGTTATGTGAACATCACCACCGTCTGCTCTCAGAACATTTCATGACCCCAAAGGAAATCTAATACAAGTTACGCAGTCATTACCCATGCCTCTCTCCCCTCAGCCCCTGGCTAGTACTAATTTGCTTTCAGTTTCTAAGAATTCACCTGCTCTGTATGTTTCATATGAATGAAATTATAGCATATATGGTCTTATGTGTCTTACATTATTTTTATTTACTTTTTATTATACTTTAAGTTCTGGGATACATGTGCAGAACATGCAGGTTTGTTGCACAAGTATACACATGCCATCGTGGTTTCCTGCACCTGTCAACCCATCGTCTACATTAGGTATTTCTCCTAATGCTATCCCTCCCCTGGTCCCCCACCCCCCAACGGGCCCCTGTGTGTGGTGTTTGATGTTCCCCTCCCTGTGTCCATGTGTTCTCATTGTTCAGCTCCCACTTGTGAGTGAGAACGTGTGGTATTTGGTTGTCTGTTCTTGTGTTAGTTTTCTGAGAATGACATTATTTTTAATTCTAAAGTAGGCTCTGGCAATTTAACTTCATCTTCTATTAGATATCTAATATCTGGAATTAATTCTGTTTTGTGAACATAAAGGCTATAATTGTTTTAAAGAAGATTTTTTAAAAAGACGTTATGGATACATAATGGTTGTATATATTTATGAATGCATGTGAAATTCTGATACAAGCATACAGTGTGCAATGATCAAATGTGGGTAATTAAGATATCCATCATCTCAAAAATTTATCTTTTATGTTGGGAACATTCTAAATCTCTCTTCTATTTTAAAATGTACAATATATTGTTTTCTATGAATTTACTTTTAGATCTGTGATTTACTTTGGATTAATTTTTGTAGAAGCCATGAGGTTTAGGATCAGGATTTTTTTTAACCTATGCATGTGCAATTGTTTGAACATCATTTGTTTAAAAATACTATCCTTTCTCCATTGAATTGTCTTCGCACTTTTGCCAAAAATCAGTTGAACATATATTTGTAGATCTCTTTCTGGGTTTCTTATTCTGTGGCATTAATCTGTGTTGATACTTCCACCAATTCATGTTGTTTTAACTACTGTAGTTATATTGTAAGACTTAAGATTGGCTAATGTAACTCCATCCACTTCACTTTTCCTCTTCAAAATGATTTCAGCTATTCTTTGCTTTTCCTTACAAAATTTACAGTGATCTTGTTTATAACTACAAAACTTTTGGTGAAGTTTTGATATTAATTGTTTTTAATCTATATATCAACTATGGTAGCATTGACATGTTTACTGTGTAGAGCCTTCTAATCCACCTACATGGTATTTATCTCCATTTATTTAGACATTCTTTGCTTTTTCTCATCAACACTTTACAGTTTTTCTTAGTGTAGATCCTGTTTTTGTGTTTTGTTAGATTTATTCCTGTATATTTCCTTTTCTCAAGTGATTGTAGATGGTATGTACCTTAAACTTTTGTTTTTGGTAGATTACTGACAGCATTAATTTTATGATTAAGTTTTATGTATTGACCCTCTATCCTGAGGCACAATACCCTCTAGGATAATATCTAAAATAAGGTGATTCTAAAATTAATCTGTAAATGATAGCTTAAGGAAAAAAAGCAATTGTTCGACCAGAGATTAAAACACATATACAAAACTGTAGTAATAAATATAATATAGTATTTGCATAGAATAGATAAATATATCAATGAGACAGAATAGAAAATCCATACTCATGTATATATATGGAAATCCATGTCTGATAAAATTACCATTTCTTTCAGATGTCTTGGAGAATTTTAAAAAATATCGTTTCAATTCACTAGTGAAAAGAAGGACTTGTTTAAAGTTAATCTAAAGATGACTTTAGAAAAATGGATTAATGTTAAAAATTAACTCAGGATTAAACATCCTTAGATATCTTAGAGTATAATAAAAACTATGAAGACAAGAATATTACAAACATGCAGGGTAACATGTTTATAATTTTGGAATTGTAAAGTCTTCAAAGACAACTCAGAAGCCATAACAAACAGCATTATAAGTGAGATCTCTTAAAAATTAAAAACTTTTCAGGGTATGGTGGCTCATGCCTGTAATCCCAGCACATTGGGAGGTGGATCATCTGAGGTCAGGAATTTGAGACCAGCTTGGCTAACATAGAGAAACCCTGTCTCTACTAAAAATACAAAAATTAGCCGGGTGTGGTGGCACTCACCTATAATCCCAGCTACTTGGGAGGCTGAGGCAGGAGAATCTCTTGAACCCAGGAGGTGGAGATTGTAGTGAGCTGAGATCGCACTACTGCACTCCAATCTGGGAAGTGAGACTCTGTCTCAAAAAAAAATATACAATAAAATAAATTAAAAACTTCTATAATTCAAATACCATGAAACACAATTTTAAAAAATAAGTAATATCCTGAGAAAAAATATTTAAAATAATATAAAATAATATCTACAATATGTCATACTTGTAATTCAGTATTGAAGAAATAAACAAATTAGAAATGAGAAAAGATATGTGAAAAACTTACCAAAAATAAATACAATGATTAGTATGAATCTTTTTTAGTTAGTAGGCAATAAAATGATTTGTTTTTTTACTATCAGCTTGTCAAAAATGTGGCAACAAAACCTGACACTATCTAGTAAGGATGTTAGAAAGAGGATAAGAGTATTCTTAAAAACGAGTCTTGGAATATAAATTTATACAGCCTCTTTATGCGGGAGACAATATAAAAAAATAAAATAAGAAAACATAGCTAGTCTAACAAATCAGGAGAAAAGTTGAAGAAGCAAACAAAACTAAAATGGCAGAAAAAATAAAACAAATATTATAAAATGTACTAGTTATGTTTACATTTTAAAGGATAAAAGCTGTCTTTGAAATATCTTTTATATTAAAGAGTTGAAAATTCTTCCTTCAGAACTTTGAGTCTATTGTTATGAAGTTTTCTGATGCTTGGTGTTGCATTCTGATGCTAGAATGGTGATGGTCTTATTTTGGCTCTTTTGTACGTGAATTATCTTTTCCTTCAGAAAATTAATCGTTGATGTTGTGCACTGCATGAAAACATGTTAATATGTGGGCTTTTTTGTTTAATTAATTGTGCTTATTTATTAGCCAGCTGTTTTAATTTGAGGGGTTGTTCATTAAGTCTGAGATTATTCTGAATTACTTTTATTTTTCTTAATCTCTTTTCCTCTTATCATACTAGTACCCCCACCTAAGACATGTAATGAGCATTCATGCTTCTTTTCTATTACCTTAATTTTATGTTTATTTGTATTTTTGCTCTATGCTCTGAAACCTTTTTTACACTTATTTTTCTTTCTTTTTTTTTCTTCTTTAAAAACATGTCTCTGTTTTCTCATAGAAATGTATTATTTTATGTACCCCCCAATTTTTATTTTGGTGGGGGGTACATAATTTTGCAGAAGAGTAAGATGGGATTTCAGGAGAGACATTAGGGACTCAATCCCTAAAACACAGGGATTGAGTCTCCATATACAACCAGGCAGAATTTACCTATTGAGAAATAAATGAATGTTCAGATTCTCCAAATAATTGGTTGAATGAATGAGTGAGAATTAGATATAATTTGGAAACTCCCAGTAGAGAGAATAATCCATTTAGATAGCAAAATCAAAACAAGATTTTCCAAGTTATGATAAATTTAATCCAATTCAAGTAATGTTTTTCAATCTATTTGAAGTACTTTGTTTTTTACATTGAGCAGTCTGTGAAATTAAACTGAACATACTTTATTCTGTCACGTAATGTTTCCAGAGTAAGTTTTGTCCTGGTGTTTGGTAACAACCCAGCAAATCCTACACAGTTCAATTTCTTTGCAGTAATTTAGCCAAATGTCACTCGTTCCTTTCTGACCTCATCTTTCACTCCCCTTTATTTGTGGGATTTTGAAAGTATTGATGGAATAGAAACAGGTTGCAGCTTTCATTTTGTTCCTCTCCTGCACACTCCGTACAATCTGTCCATGGTGCATGCTATTCTCTGTGCACATCTTGAGCGCTTTGACCTCCATGCTATTGTCCTCTAGAATGCCTTTCCTCATTCTGGTCTATAATCAACACAAATTGGAGTAGTTGCTCTGCTTACAAAGGCATTCCCAATGACTATGTCCTCCCTACACTGGCCACTTTTTACTGATACACACTGTGCCTATTTGATTCTCTCCCCTGATAATTTGAAGAAAGGAACAGAGATGTCTATTTGTGAAATGCAGCTGAAAAGTTAGTTATTTCTTGGTTGCATCCTTGAGAGAAGAGTTGTATGCTTTTTTGCTAGCATCTTCAGAGAGGCCCTGGTTCCTGAATTTCTTCAAGCCTGATACTGAAATTCTGCTTTATGAATCTTTCCAAAAATCCTACCTTTCCCTTAACAGAACCATTAAAAAATGTTTTTTATCCACTGCTTTCAGGTACATGCCACCAAGGAGTTTTAACCTAACTGAAATCTCATCTCCTCAGGTCTATTCTTACTTGCTCTTTTAAAAAAAAAACTTTAAAAAATATTTTATGTGCTTATTTATGTTTTATTTTTTACTTTTAAGTTCAAGGGTAGGAGTGAGGTTTGCTACATGCATAAATGTGTGTCACAGGTGTTTGTTGTACAGATGATTTCATCTCACAGGTATTAAGCTTAGTACCCATTAGTCATTTTTCCTGATCCTCTCCCTCCTCCCACTCTTCGCCCACTAAAGGGCTCCAGTGTGTGTTATTCCCCTCTCTGTGTCCATGTGTTCTCATCATTTAGCTCCCACTTGCAAGTGAGAACATGTGGTATTTGGTTTTCTGTTCCTGAGTTAGTTTGCTAAAGGTAATGGCCTCCAGCTCTATCCATCTTTCTCAAAAGACATGATCTCATTCTTTTTTATGGCTGCATAGTATTCCACAGTGTATATGTACCACATTTTTTAATCCAGTCTATCATTAATGGTCATTTAGGTTGATTTCATGTCTTTGCTATAGTGAATCGTGCTGCAATGAACATATGTATATATATGACTTTATAATAGAATAATTTATTTTCTTTTTGTTATTATACCCAGTAATGGGATTGCTGGGCGAAATGGTAGTTTTGTCTTTAGATTTCTGAGGAATCTCCACACTGTCTTCCACAATATTTGAACTAATTTACTTGCTTGCTTTTTAAGGGCAGGTTTAAAGTCTTTCTCTACAAGGAAACTTCATGGCCTTATCCAACTAGAAGGCTTCTCCTCCAACCTCTGCAGTCTCCCAGTCTCTTCCTTTGACCTCTCTCATGGCAATCACCTCTCATACCTTGAATGAAGTATACTTACAGTGATGAACATCACCATATAGGAGAATAGCTGTTCCTTAAGGGCATAGCTTCCATTTAGTTTTTCTCTACAATACCTTGCACACAGCAAATGATCCGTAAGAATCAGTTTGTTTATTAATTTACATGTTTACAAAAGGCTTCACTGATTTGGCAGAAGACACTAGAAGAGCCATGAGTTCAGAAGCCATTTTCTTAGTGGCAGCTACTACTTCGTTTGTGTCCTGTTTGTACCATCTCATGTAAATCCTCCTGTTATGGACTGAAAGTCTGTGTCCTCTTAAAATTTATTTTTTGAAATCTGAATTTCCAGTGTGGTGTTATTTGAAGGTGGAGCCTTTGAGAGGTAATTAGGTCATGAGGGTAGAGCCCTCGTGAATGAGATTAGTGTCCTTGTAAGAAGAGACCAGAGAGCCAGCTGACTATTTTTTTTCTGCCATGTGAGTATAAAAGAAGTCAGGGCCCCCTCCAGAACCTAGCCATGCTAGAAACTTGACATTGGACTTCCAGCCTCCAGAAACATAAGAAAACAATTTCTGTTATAAGCTACTCAGTATATTGTACTTTGTTATAGCAGCCTGAACACATAACACCTAACCATGCTGCAAAGTAGATAATATTATGCTCACTCTCCAGATAAGAAAAATAAAGTTTAAAGAGGGGGAAGCAATTTGTCCAAGGTTGCATACTGATTTATAAGTGGAGCTGGGCTTAAACCTCTGTTATTGCAAGATAGAAGATATGAATAGAGTCACTAAGACAATTCCCACTGGGAATAAGCAAATGCTGGAAGAAAATATTCTCAGTTATCCAACACCTGGGAATAAAAAGAAGCAGTGTTTATTTTTAAGCCTGGGCCATTAACAGCATCAGCATGAGCATCAGCAGCCACTTATGTGTTTGCAGACCTATTAGACTCCAGGTATTCAGAGTCAGTGAATTACATATTCAGACCATTCATCGGAGGAAGGCATTTTAACCCCCATTTTAGAGACTAGAAAGCTGAGACTCGCAGAAAAATACTATGCTACATTTGTACAGAGAGTAACAGAGTAAAATTTCAAATTTAGATCTTGTCTTACTCTCCAATGATTTTTTTCAGGGTGCAGCATTGTATTGGCAAAATTCTTGTGATTAAAGAGTAATAATTGAAATCACAATCAAAGATGGTAGGTCAATCCTATGTAGACACCTCTAATGGACAAGTCTGCATGATCCCCCAGTGACCCCTCTCCTGTATCATCATGGGAATCACCCGATCTCTTATTGAACAACATTTTTATAAAAGATACATACAAAGATAAAAACAGGTTGCTTATGAAATTTGCTAATATGATTGATTAACAAAGGATTTGAGATTTAAAATAATCTTCAGAGGTATGGATGCTGAACCAAACGCCAAACCAAACCAATCCAAACAAAAAAACAGTAAAAATGAAATTGCTCATGAGAAAAGGTTACAAACCATCTCATAAATGCAAAAAGAAAGACTCCTGACCAGGCAGCTGTTTACTAAAAAATAGCTGAGGATTTAGTTGATCACGTGCTTTCCACGCACCAGCGAAAGAATGAAGGGTTGAAACAGTGGCACTGCTGTTTCCAACCACGATAGTCCCGTGTTTCTGTCCAGTAGACGGGTCTTGGTAAAATATTCCATCCTTGTGCTCCTTTCAGAGGATTATAGGGAAAAGAGAGGCCAGAGAGGTCTGTGCGCTTGCTCATTTGAGTGCTGGTCCTCTGCTTGGAAGGCCTTTTCCAGGTGCTACCAGGTGAAGTCAACTGGTCCCGCAAGTCTGCCCTTAAGCATTTTCTTCCCTATGAACACTTCCTTGTTATCTCTGGGTAGAAAGTGCTGCTATGAAAAGAGTGACCACAGGCTGACCTGGTGGGAATGTAGCTAGACAGGGAGTCCTGTCTGTTGGATTTCCCAGTCAACACCTTATGCCTCATAACCTGTGAGGCACTTTGCAAGCATTATAGGTCATCCTCATTAAGTAACTTTGAGCAAAACATTTTCTGAATATTTCCTTAATACCTAGTATGTCAATGTATCAGCAATGAAGGCTTAACACTTTGTTTATACGTTGGGCCTTTAAACCACTCTATCCGTGTAACATAGTAAAAGGTGAACATTCTCTCGGTGTGCTACAAGTCTCTCTTTCAGATCAATGCAATCAGAGCTGTGTCAAATAGTATATTGTGAAATATTGGATTTCACAGAAAGACAGAGGTTCAATTTATTTTTTTGTTGGCATGCCCATCTAATCAGAAGAATAGGCCCACCACAGATTTTTCTTTAGACATGATACCTAAGGAAGATGAAAGTGCAATTATATTCTGCGGTTGTGCAGCATTTGAAAGGAGCTAATGCAGGTGTTTGAGATAGAAACTTGGAGACAATGGATGCCTCACAAACAATGAGTTGTGGGACATGGAGCTATTGAGAGAAGGACGGGCATTTTTCAAATGATAACAAGTAACAATAGGCTTGGGAGTCATTTCAAGTGTCTGTCAGGCATCAGTCAAACAATAATTCTCTGTTTGTTTGTTGGGAGCCAGTGAACTTACTGAGAGAACACTTTCAACTCGAGTGAACATAATTGCTTCCTGAAAATAGATTCTGATGAGTGAATTGAGACTACTCCCTTGTAGCTGTAGCCTTTTAGTTTTTTAGAATTTACAAAGCACTTTCCCACACACCATCTGAAGCATTGTTTTGACCTCTGTGCCAGGTGCTGGCAATGCTACATTGAGAAAATCAGAGTGATTTATACCCTTGAAGAGGTAATAGTACAGTGGGACAGACAGACATTAAGAAATCATTCCATAAGCAAGCATGGGATTGAAATCCTTTTTATTACACCAGTAGTTTCTGTTTTTGTTTTTAAATTCAGTCCATTAGAGATGCTTCTGAGACAGCTGTGGGCATAAGGGGCTTGAAGGAAATGTCTTATTCCCCATCCTGTTTCAATTAATAGCACTCAGATTTCGTGTGATAGGTTGATGTTTGTAGTAAGCTTTTGCTTGGAAAATAAACTTTATTACACACAGAAGCCAAGACTGCTGCACTCTACATTTAGGAAAATGAGTAATGTGCTATGGGATAGAATAATTATATTTTTCAGGAGGTGCTGCTGTTTCTAGGCATAGCACCTATGTGCTTATCTTCTTGAATCCAGTGCATGTATTTACCTGGAGTAAGTTTCTAAGTCTTTTTATTGAGGGAAGGTTCATTCTGTCAGATTCCTGTATGGGGCTCCAGTGGGGTGTCAATGTAGGACAGCCACCTGGCTCACCAGTGTCACATGGACCCACCTGTTAGGGCCCCTGCAGCCTTCACTCAGCGTTAGATGCCTAAGGTGCCATTTCTGCTCAGAAGAGGTAGCTGACCTTTGCGAGACAGGCCTACCCTCTTTCAAATCACTGTGCAAGTCTGACTGCCTTTTCAAAGGTCAGCCTTATTATCTTGGCCTTTGGCTGATCTGACCCTTGGCTTCCCTCGGGCCTTTTCTTCGGGGTCAGTTGCAGGGGTTAATTAGCAGAGGGAGAGGATAATCACACTCACTAGGCCCTTGGCTTCAGTGTGTGCCTAGGATTGGCACGGCCACTCTGAAGAGAAAGTGCAGGCAGTGAAAACAGCAAACTCCTTTGCCTTCCCTACTCTCACCCTGATTAGTCCTTGCTATGATACCACAAAGGATTTCATTTGAGAAAACTGAGGACCCCTCTTTAGTGTCAATGTTTTGCAGAATCACTTGCAACACTAAACAGCCATTTCAGAAAATCTGGACAACTCATGAGATCTCACTGGAACTTTTCCCTTATCTGCAGAATGGGTGGTTGGGCCAGGTGGTCCTGAGCCAGCCATACCAGTGCGAAGACTCAGAGGCTCTTTGGCATAAAGTTTAACCATCATAGTTAAAATTATATCTTCAACTTAATCCATTGAGTATGTCATAGTTAGATCTTTAGACTATTAGTCTCTTACCTATAAGCTCCAGCTATAACTCTTCCTGTTAGGAAAATCAAGTGAGATGATCTGTATGGGTTCACTCTCCTTCACATCATCAGCAGCTGTGCCCTGGTTCTTAACCTCTTTTACCTGTGCTTGTTACCCTCTTCCTCCATCATTTACTATTTCTCTCCTCTTACTTTCAATCATCCTACAATTCTTCCATCCTTTTTCAGTTCCCTAAAAATATTACATTTAGAACCTGCATAACATGATACAATTTGTGACTCATGGGTCATTCCTTCCTATCATCAATCATTTGCCATCCATGTATTAAAACATCTTCTAAATGCAGGATCCTGCCCCAAGCCTGGGGATATAGTAAGAAGTATATAAGAGAGCTTATAGTCTTCCTCAGAGAGCTTATAGTCTTCTAGGACGGCCAGCTTCAAGGATGTGATTTCAACAACAAGTGAAAAACATTTGATAGCATATTTAGTAGAGGGAACCTATTATAATTTAGAAGTTGAAATCTAAATGAGTCAGTCCACATTAAATAAACACGTATCTACTCAATTCCAACTATGTACCAGGTTCTATACTAGGCAATGGCCATTCATCCAACAAAGCAGATGGAATGCCCTACACCCTTGAAAGTTACATTTTATTGCTCTCATGTCCCTGGGTTGTGGAAAGTGAGAGGAAGCATGGAAGAGATTAAGTGAGAGTTTGCCTGGTGTTCAGAGTGTACTGGGTTCCAGACATGGCCGTAGAGGGTTGCAAAGCCAGATCACATGAGGCCTTTGCAGGGCTTCTTTCCATTGATTATGATGAATGCTATGCATCATTTGAAAACCATTTTTGAATTTACTCTGAAATTATCATGGAGGAGAGTGCCTGCTGTACTAAAGAGTAACCCTAGTAGAATGACCCTTGTGGAAATTCACTCTGAAGTTTGAAATGAGACTTTTCCTATCCTATCTCAACTCCTCTGGGCCATTGGGACTTTTCTTACTGTGATAATAAAATTTCGTTACACACCATGGGTTTTTCTTTTTGCTATGGCTGCCAGAAAGATTGGGGACAAATTAGATATTAATCTTTATACTTAAAACATTTGCTCCTATTCATTTTTTTTTTTTTCACATCGGTGCATAAATACCCATTTTGAGGCTGTTTAGTCTACATTCAAAATACGGATTCTGATTAGAAGACTGTCAAAAATGCTGACTCAAAATTACCTGCTGTTATTGCCACTTTTTTTTTAAACTACATCTCAAATAGCATGTAATACCAAAAACAGTAACAGGGACCAAGAGAGTAGATTTCTCTCTCTCATGAAGCTTTGACTTCGATCTTTGTTTATATTTTTACTTTCATCTCTCTACCAGCTGAGTTTCTTTGATTGTTTGTGCTCCTTCCTCCCTGCTAACTCTGTCTGACCTATGGCTTTGTCTACCTGTCTACCTACCGTCTCTTAAAGCTTTCTACTGGTAATTCTAGATAGTTTTTTTGTTTGTTTGTTTTTCTTTTTTTTTTTTTTTTGCGTTTTCTCATATTTCCATTTACAATTTGTATCTCTTTTTTCCTTATTTATTTATTTATTTTTTATTTTAATTTTTTTTATTGCATTTTAGATTTTGGGGTACATGTGAAAAACATGCAAGATTGTTGCATACGTGCATATGTGGCAGTGTGATTTGCTGCCTTCCTCCCCTTCACCTATATGTGGCATTTCTCCCCATGCTATCTTTTTAAAATTAATAAGTGGATCACCTATGTTGGTTAATTATTTTACACATCAACTTGACTGGGCTAAGGGATGCTCCAATAACTGGTTATTTCTGGGTATGTTTGTGAGAGTGTTTCTGGAAGAGACTAGCATTTGAATCAGTAAACTAAGTGAAAAAGATACACCTTCACCAATGTGAGGGGCATCATTCAATCCAATGAGGGCTCTAATAGAACAAAAAGATGAAGGAAAGACAAAGTTTCTGTCTCTTCTTGAACTGGGATATCCATCTTCTTCTGTCCTTGGACACCAGTGTCCCAGTTCCAGGGCCTCCAGACGTGGGGACTTACATCACTGGCTGCTCTGATTCTCTGGCCTTTGGACTTGAACTGGAACTATATTACCAGCTTCTCTGAACCTTTACAGTGCAGGCAGCAGGTGGTGGGACTTCTCTGCCTCTATAATTGTGTGAGCCATCTTTCATAATTAACATCTGTCTATCTGTCAATCTATCTTACCTGTATTTAAATATACTATTGGTTCTGTTTCTCTGAAGAACACTGATTAATACAGCATTTGATTGAATCATTTTTTAATTCCAGGCTATAAGTCATACTTTGGATGTCACTGAATATCCTGCCTATGGGTCAGATGCCCACGCTGGTTTACATGGCTGTGGCTAGCTGAAATCAAGCTATGTGGTACCAAATGCAGTGGCTGCTTCTCACAAAGGGCAAAGAAAGTAACTTTAGAAGAAGGGAAGGGTAGAGAAGGAAGAATCACATCCTTAGTTAGGTGGCTTTCCTGGTACAGGTCAGGGAAAGGGGTGGATAATCTTGATAAGGTCACCCCTCAACACTGTAATGCTCTAGCATGGACTGTGCAATCTGCCTAGGATTTGGAGCACCCTTTCTTCTCACAGCTACTTCTTTCAGTTTCCTCCCAGGATGATCTCGTGCTCATCTTGGGACTCAGTCCATTCATCACTGGTAAAGGATGGTTTTCTTTACTTCTGTCCCAATGCAGAAACTTTCCACTCCTATCTCAAAGAACTCTATGTTTTCCTCTATTCTAATATTTCGCCATTTTATTAGATTTGCCTTTTTCCTTATTTGGCTCTACTATGTCCTGGCAACCCAAACAGGGTTAACTGGTCATTTATGTACTTCTAGCTCCTGAAGCAGTGTGTAGCCTGTAGTAGAATACACCATAAGAGGGAGGAAAGGGATTGGAACTGCCTTTTTTCTATCCCAAATCAGGATAAGAACCTTTATTCTGGGGCAGGTATAAAGCAGGTACTCAAACATCTGTATAACCATACTCCAGAACATCTGTATTGCCATACTACAGAACATCTGTATAGCCATAATCCAGAACATCTGTACAGCCATAATCCAGAACACCCATACAGCCATATTCTAAAACATCTGTACAGCTGTGCTCCAGAACATCTGTACAGCCATACTTCAGGAAATCTGTACAGCCAAATTCAGGACATCTGTACAGCCATGTTCCAGAGCATCTGTATAGCTATGTCCAGAACATCTGTACAGCCATGCTCCAGAACATCTGTACAGCCATATTCCAGAACATCTGTACCTTTACAGCCATACTCAGGACATCTGTATAGCTATACTCCAGAGCATCTGTAGAGCCATGCTCCAGAACATCTGTACAGCCATGCTCCAGGATACCTATACAGCCATATTCCAGAACATCTGTACCTTTACAGCCATACTCAGGACATCTGTATAGCTATACTCCAGAGCATCTGTAGAGCCATGCTCCAGAACATCTGTACAGCCATGCTCCAGGATACCTGTACAGCCATATTCCAGAACATCTGTACCTGTACAGCCATACTCAGGGCATCTGTACAATCATACTCCAGATAAAGAATAAAAAGTTGTTCCATGCTTATCATCTAATAACTTAACATTTCTTCTCTTCTATGTCTACTAGACAACCCCATTGGCCTCATATTTAAACCCAATCCTTGCTTTTTACTTGAAAGTCTCCTCACACAAACTGTGAGGAATTTTGTTTTATTTATTTATTTTTTTAGTATTTGGATACTTAGAATTTATGTGTATGAGAACCAGCTCCACTTCTCTGTAAGTAGGTGACTGTGAACAAGTTACCTAATTTCCTTATCTCTAAAGTAAGAATCAGAAGCCCTTCTCTGGCCACTTAAAAAGCTGCTAAGACTATTTAACTAGATAAACACCAAAGAGAGTTTCCTAAGCACTTTGCAATTTTTTTCAACTTTTAAGTTTGGGGGTACAAGTGCAGGTTTGTTACATATGTAAACTTGTATCATGGAGGTTTGTTGTACAGATTATTTCATCACTCAGGTATTAAGCCTAGTACCCATTAGTTATTTCTCCTGATCCTCTCCCTCCTCCCACCCTCCACTCTTCAAAAGGCCCCATTGTGTGTTGTTCCCCTCTGTGTCCATGTGTTCTCATCACTTAGCTTCCACTTATAAGTGAGAACATGAAGTGTTCGGTTTTTCTGTTCCTGGGTTAGTCTGCTAAGGATAATGGCCTCTAGCTCCAGTCATGTCCCTGCAAATATTAATGACAATTATTATTCAACTTTTTTTTCTGGTTTCATTCTATCTCCAATCTTCTTGGCTTATTAACATGATTATCTTGGCAATATAGCTTCCTAAAATGGTGTGAACTCAATTTAATAAATATTGATCTCCTGTGATATTGACTTTATTGAACACTTACTATTCTCTGGAGGCTGCACAAATTACACCATTGAAATCAGACACAAAGAACTTGAGGAAAATATTTTTGTTACCTTGCCTGCATATAATTGTATTGAGGCCTACAGATGTTTAATAAGTCGATCCAAGTTTCACATCGAAGTTGTAGAGTTAAGATTTAAACTCAAATCTCAATGACTCCAAAGCTGATGCACTTAAACATTATTCTTTTCCACCCTTTATGTCCTGTGGCCCAGAATAAATCACTTTTGATATCTAACTAATTTTCTCTCACAACCTTTTCCAAACATTATTCTGGAAACTCTTCTGACGTTCTTATCGAATTGATGTAGAGATTTGTGCTAATGCTCAGGCAGCACTCAATGAACCTGCCTGTGGGTTCTATGTTCCTTGAATAGATGACTCTTTTTCTCCCTGTAATTTTGGTTTCACTTGTCATTCTATCTAATTGAATTCTAAGCTTCATAGGAAAGATTGGGAGTGATATCTGCATACTGTATTTCTTGCCTAGTTCATTTTTAGTCATAAATTGACATAAAAAGGTCATTACACTGTAATATGAGTAGAAGTTTATTATATTATATATCACAATGTTCAATTTTCCAAACAGAATCTTTCATTCATTTCTCCCAGGCAGCAAAAACCATTGACTCAGAAAATGGATACTGAAACTTTTGGGTTGTAAGAGGATTGAGAAAGCCCCTAATCCAGGCTTTTCATTTTGGAGGGGAGAAGATGGAGGCCCAGATCAGGAAAATAACTGGTCTTGAAGAGCTAGATTATCAGCTATGGATTTTGATTGCTTCAAATTCTCATCTTTTATATGACTTTATTGTGCATTTAAGAATGGCAACATGGAAGCATAAAAACAATAATAGACTAGAAGTGAAGAAAACAAATTCTGGGTCTTCCTCTGTGCACCTGCTGTTTGGTGCTGTTTCATGCTTATTTAGCTCCCCTGAAAATAGAAAACAATGGCTCATGTTTAGGTGATCTTATTATAATCTAGAATATCAAGGCTTGGAAATTCTGTTCTTTGAGGTTTGTTCTATATGCTACACAGTGGAGAACATGGCATAAAAGACATAGTGTGTATTTAAAACAGTTTCATAAAGAATTCCATGCCAGTCATACACACATACACTTTCACAGATACACAAACACATACTTCATGGAGGCAAGAACAGTGTACTAATTTTATGTTGACATCCATGAAAATGATAACCTCATGTTGTACAAATTCAGAGGTAGGGAGATCATTACAGGTGGCATTGTCAGGTCAGTTCTTACGATAAAACCAAAGTTTTGAACTAGGCTTTTATGGACTACATAGAAAAGAGCAGGGGCAGTGACCCCAATAGAAAATCCAGCACCTTCAAACGTAGAGAAGTGGTGATCGTATAGGCAACACATGACTGGTGTGAAAGCCAATTCTGATAATTGTGATTAAAATTTTTGAAAAGGAACAGTAACTTTGATTCCCTTGTTCAACAAATATGTATGAAGTTCTTACTATGTGTGGAGCCCTGTGATAAACTGGAAGATACAGTGTTTGCAGGGAAGATATAGCCCTTGTCTGTATGGATCACTACTCTACAAGAGAACCACTAACTATAAATGGTTAAAACTTAGATAAGCATCATGAAGTGAAAGCCCCCAAAACTGGAAGTGCAAACAGGCAATCTGATTGAGCTGTTCTCTGAAATATCTGCCACACTACCTACCATCTCCTTTACCTCCACTTTCTTTGATGCTCAGAGATAGTCACTACCCTGCAATGCCATGCAGTCTTGATGTATGGCTGTTCAACTGCATCTTTCTCTTCTACTGTGTTTAAACTTATAGAGACCAGGGATGATACCTGTACTCCTAGTGCTGAACTCAGAGCTTGTCGTATATTGGGCAGAGTGAGGGAGTGAATGATCATCATTCCTCCATTTTAAAGAGCACATTGCTACTCACAGCTTTTCTCTAAGTATATTGTCATGATGCTTCCAATACTTTAGTGAACTATCAAGGTAGAATGCGTTCATATAGAGGCCAGCCTTCTTTGTCCTGATACTGTATATATATTGTTGCTTAGCAACCTTGTGGTGGAAATACTATTTTGTCTGCAGACAAACACAAGCTTTGTTTGAAAGAAGAGCAATAGTACAATTTACTCATTTATGCATGGGGCTGCATCATACAGTGGCATCATTTACTGCAAAGGCGGGGGAGAAGCAAGATGTATCTGAGAGTATTCCATTCTTGTTTTGTTTTTGTTTGTTTGTTGGTTTTTGAGACAGTTTTGCTGTTGTTGCTCAGGCTGGAGTGCAATGGTGTGATCTCAGCTCACTGCAACCTCTGCCTCCCAGGTTCAAGTGATTCCCATGCCTCAGTCTCCCAAGTAGCTTTGATTACAGGTGAGTGCCACCATACCTGGCTAATTTTTTTGTATTTTTTAGTAGAGATGGGGTTTTACCATGTTGGCCAGGTTGGTCTCAAACTCCTGACCTCAGGTGATCCACCAGCATCAGCCTCCCAAAGTGCTAGGATTACAGGCATGAGCCACCATGCCCAGCCCCTGATTCTTGTTTTGGAATGTTGCATTGCCATTCCTTTTCTTTAACTCAAATATTACATTTGCAATGGCGAATGGATGGGATTTCAGAGGATTAAGTAAATAAGTTGTATTAAAATGACAAAATGGGTAAATAGAATATAATGTGGAATGAAATGTAAATTGGATTTAAGCAAACACTTTTATACAGCCTTACCATCCAACCCTATCCAACTGCTTCAGATTCCTACAGTGGCTTCTGCGCATGGTTCTATTACATGGTGCCACTCAAGGGCATTTGATGTTTTCTCTCTCTGGAAATTCATTTGCATTTAAATGATTTGAAATAATCATAAAAGCCAAGTGCTATGAAGTTTGAAATTAGTTACTGTCTATAAATTGCAATGCCATTAAAAGATGATTGTGGAGAGCTTTGCTGTCTCCAATGTAGGCAGATTAAAATCTAACAAAGTACACCTTGTTACAAACCTGTAAAGAATGATGGGATATAGAGCTAAATTGATTTATTCTCTTACTTGTGCCTATAAACTCAATGCACTTGAGTTTATTCTCAGAGTAACAAACTCTTTTTATCTGGCTTATATCTTTTTTGAATCTATGGCTGTTTTATAGAAGTTGCTAGATTTTATTCTTATGTTTTATTAAGAATGAAAAGGGAACTGGGTTGCATTTTCCTTTTAAACTAGATAATCTGGGCAGCATATTTTGGAAGAGATGCTTAAAATACAGTAGGTGCATGTTTAAAGGGCTGAGGTAGAAGTTATCTCCAACACAGAAAGTTCTGCACTATCCATCCTGAAAGACCCATACAACAATATTGCAGTTACTAAAAGCACAGATGCAGAAATCAGATATTTTGGGTTCAAATGACAGTTCTGACAATTACGTAGCTATGTGACCAAGTAAGTTTCTTAATCTTTCTGATTCCAATTTGAGAATAACAACAATATCTATATTAAGATTATATAAGATTATGGTGAGAGTAGAAAGAAATAACACACTTAAGATTTTAGAGCCTAGGACATGGTAACTATTCAACAAATGTTAGTTGTTACTTTTTACAAGGTATATTCAAAGTGCTCCATCCTTTGTCTCTCAGTCACAATATTGGAGATGGTTTTTGCCCATGTCCACAAAATTATTTGATGCTTCTTCCATAAAAAAGTAGAATGTATATTCCTTTCTCATAGGATCTGGCCTTTTGATTTTTGACTAATAGAACACAAAGGAAATGATACCATGCCAGTTTCAAGGTGAAAGAAAATGGCAGTTTCCATTTCCTTGCTCTTGGAATGCTCATTTACACAGCCACCATGCTATGAGGAAGCTCAAGTCACCCTAGGAGGGGCTCATGTTCAGAGAAGCTACTAGCTAACTGTGCTAGTTTCATACAACTGCCAAAATAAAGTAGCATGAATTGGATGGGTCAGACAACACAAATTTGCCTCACAGTTCTAGAGCCTAGAAGTTTGAGATCAACATTTGGTGAGTGTTGGCTCCTCATGAGGATGGTGAAGAAAATATCTGATCCAGGCCTTGTTCCTTGGATTGTCAATGACCATCTTCTTCCTGTGTCTTCACAGTCTTTCCTCTGGACTTGTCTATTGTCCAGATTTTCCCTTCATATAAGGATACCAGTCATATTGGATTAGGACCCACCCTAATGACTTTATTTTTATTTATTTATTTTTGAGATGGAGTCTGGCTCTGTTGCCCAGGCTGGAGTGCAGTGGTGCGATCTCGGCTCACTGCAGCCTCCGCTTCCCAGGTTCAAGCAATTTTCTGCCTCAGCCTCCTGAGTAGCTGGGATTACAACCTCCTCTTTTGCCTCTTCACTCTAAACATTCGAGTTTGGATACCTGAGCATAAATCAAACAAGATCCTTAAGGTCACTTAAAGGCACAACTTGGCTTGTGACAGGTGGTGGACATGAGAGAAGTCTGAAGAGGACAGGCTAGGGTATCAGAGAAGCAATGTGATTAAGAGGCTTTTGCAAAAGTGGTCACTCCTGCTTCTGACCTTTGCTATTCTAATGTCAGCTAGAGTCTGTTCAGAGGTGTCTGCCATCATGCCTGGCTAATTTTTGTATTTTTAGTAGTGACGGGGTTTTACCATGTTGACCAGGCTGATCTTGAACTCCTGACCTTGTGATCCACCCGCCTTAGCCTCCCAAGTGCTGGGATTACAGGCATGATCCACCACACCTGGCTATAACTTTATTTTAATTTGATTACCTCTGTGGAAACATCATCATCAAAGGTCACCTTTTCAGGTACTGGGGGGACAGGACTTCAACATATGAATTATGGGGGGATACAGTTAAACACATAACACCAGTGCTTACTTGCCAGTCATGTGAATGTGCTATTTTAAAAGCTGATTCTGTAGCTCCCATTATATTACATGGACCCTGCACAAATTGCTGGTTCATGAGGAAAATAAGTGGCTGTTGTTTCTTTAAAGCATTGCATTTGGTATGGGTTGTTATGCAGCTATAGGTAATCCAAACCATACTGTTCTTTGGGATGGATACCTATTGCTAATTTTCATAACATAATCTAAGGACTTTGTCTCCGACTGACCCTGTGTAAATTTATTTTTCCTGGATGCCTTAGGTATGACTTATAATCCAGTTCTGGCCCCCACGAACCAAATCCTAGATCCATATAACATACAGATAGGAAAAATTACACAACCTGCTCTTTATGCCTCTTCACTCTAAATATTAAGTTTGGATACCTGGGCATAAACCAAACAAGATCCTTAAGGTCACTTAAAGGCACAACTTGGCTTGTGACAGGTGGTGGACATGAGAGAAGTCTGAAGAGGACAGGCTAGAGTATCAAAGAAGCAATGTGATTAAGATGCTTTTGCAAAAGTGGTCACTCCTGCTTCTGACCTTTGCTATCCTAATGTCTACTAGAGCCTGTTCACATAACTATCCCGACTGATCCACTCCCATGAAGACGACCTCCAATGACATCAGGATGAAGCTTCCTCTTCATTCTTGTAATTTTCCATAACCTTATTTCTTTGCTTCTTGCCAATTCTCTCCCCATTTAAATGTTTTCCTCAGGAAAACCAGGCCATGTTTGTGTCCTCACACAAGAGTGAATATAATCTCTCTGATCTGAGAAAACCAGAAGTGGAGGAATCCAATGGGAAATCTAGCCTAGGTATTTAGAGAGTTCCAGGATGAAGATGAGGGGATCAAGATTATACATCAAGTTCAAAGGATAGGACTAGAGTCACACTGGGAGAAAAAGGGGTAGGGACTGATTTCTCCTCCACTCTCTTTGGTTTTCACTGTCATCCTTCCTAGCACAGACACTGAGGGAAGGTGGAAAATCCAATTATCTTGGAGAGCCTGGCCTCAGACTCCATGCAGAGAAAATGATGCAGGGACTTTGATCATTGATTCTCTGTGGCTTCCAAGTGTTGGCTCAGCTGCAGGAAATGTCACAGAGATTCTGTAAGATTGAGGACTGTGGATGAATTTAACACATTTTGCAGAGTGGCTCACCCTACTGTTAAAATTAGAAGATGTACCTTTGAAACGATATAATATGTTTCTGCAGAAATACATATTCCTAAGCTCACAGAGGATAGAATCATATGTGAGAAAAATAATTAGATGACTCATAGACTCGCAGGAGTAGGATATGTATGATTATCAGCACCACAGAAATTAAGGGAGAATAAGGTAATGTTTTGCTTAGGTCAGTCACCTTAAACCAACCAGTGAGTTCATCCAAACTTAAAACCTTCCTCTTTGCAAAGAACAAGTTGACTATATAATGCAAAAATCTCTAATTTAATCTCTATTTAGAAGATAGAAGTTCAGGTGCCAACCTTGCATCCTGGCGATGAAGCCAATTTGATCGTGGTAAATAAGCTTTTTGATGTGCTGCTGGATTCTGTTTGCCAGTATATTACTGAGGATTTTTGCCTCAATGTTCATCAGGGATATTGGTCTGAACTTTTACTTTTTTGTTGCATCTCTTCCAGGTTTTGATATCAAGATGATGCTGGCCTCATAAAATGAGTTAGGGAGGAGTTCCTCATTTTTAATTGTTTGGAATAGTTTCAGAAGAAATGGTACCAGCTTCCCTTTGTACTTCTAGTAGAATTCAGCTGTAAATCCATCTGGTCCTGGGCTTTTTCTTTCTTTCTTTTTTTTTTTTTTTGGCAGCGTGGTTGGGGGATGGTAGGCTATTTATTATTGCCTCAATTTCAGAACTTGTTATTGGTCTATTGAGGGGTTCAATTTCTTCCTGGTTCAGTCTTGAATAGCTAATGGATGCTGGGCTTAATACCTAGGTGATGAGTTGATATGTACAGCAAATCACCATGGCCCACATTTACCTATGTAACTAATCTGAATATCCTGCAGATGTATGCCGGAACTTAAAGATTGATGAAAAACAAGATGTATGTTCAGACCACCATTATTTATGTAGAGAACTTGCATAGAATTTTATTTTCCCCAGCATTTTATTTTATCTAGCTGATCTGCAACTAATTTAAGGTGTAGCAATTGCTTTTATACCTGAAGAGCAGAGAAGATTTCCATTTTAATTTGGTAATTTAGGACTACAAAGTTCATTATGAGAACCAAACTTAAGACATTTGCATGCAAACAGATGTCATGATTATACTCCATATTTACACACCTGTGGGTTTTCCTTAAACTCAAATATGTCAACTTATGTGTGATGGAATAAGCCGGGAGACAAACAAAAAGTAGCCAGTAATCCAATGTGGTTTCTTTAATACCTTAACAGAATATAACGTAAATTTCTGATAATTGGCTACACAATGTCCATTTCCATTTACCAAAGACCTGGTGCCATATAAACATGCATGGGAATAAAAAGGATGTTTTGAAGATGACCTTGTGGCATTGTCATCAGAGGATAATAAAACAAGAGCTTAAATGTCAATTGTTTAGTGAGTAGTTAGATTTTCCTCCATTAAATATTTATTTGTGATATTTGTAGGCTTGTGGTCAAGGCCAGAAGATTAAGTCATCTGATCATAGTTATAGTCAGGGCTGCAATTATGTGTGGGCTATACATGATTTTGTCATTTGAACTCTTAGCCTCACAATTACATGATATAAAATAGAATCAGTGTACTACTCCAAGACAGCTTCATTCTTCTACAGTGTTAGGTAGAGGGTATTTATTTATGGGAAGATATGAAAAATTAGAATAAGTGCTATGAGATGAAGCATTAAGAATCTATGAAAAAAAATGAATCTGGGTAGGCCTTTTAAGATGTAGAGGAATTTTACCACAGCCTAGAAAAAAACTGTTGTTACTAACGCTTCACATTCAGATTGTAAACTCTTACAAAAGATGACAGGCTCCTAGAATGCAGGGACTGTGATGACCTCACTTTTGTTTTCTTACCCATGGAACTGTGTCTGGTTCATAGAGTTGTTTACATCAGCTACTGTGCTTTTAGCTGCAACTAACAGAAGACTTGATTTAATTGGCTTCGATAATAAGCGGCATATAAAAAAGAACAAGGTCATATCCTTTGCAGGAACATAGATGAACCTGGAGGCCACCATCCTTAGCAAACTAATGCAGAAACAGAAAATCAAATACCACATGTTCTTATTATACGTGGGAGCTAAATGATGAGAAAACATGGATACAAAGAAGGGAAAAGACCCTGGAGCCTACTTGAGGGTGGAGGCTGGGAGGAGGGAAAGGAACGGAAAAAGTAACTATTGGGTACTGTGCTTAGCATATGGGTGATGAAATAATCTGTACAACAAATGCCTGTGACACAAGTTTACCTATATTATGAATCTGCACGTGTAACCCTGGACTTAAAATAAAAGTTAATAATAATAAAAAGCATGTATCATAGCTATGTTAATGACTAGGGATAATGTGCTTCTAGGATTGGTCATTCAGTGTCTCAGGAATTTTAACATGTACCCAGTTCTTTCCATTTTTCAATTTTACACCTTCATTAGACTTTTGTCCTTGGTGAGACCCTTGCATAGTCACTTTTAGTCATGTTCAGTGCAAGAAGAGGCACTGTTTCTTTCTGTTGTTTATGTAAGTTCTAGAACTTTCATGAAAGATCTTCTAGCAGACCTGTTCTCACAACTCAATGATGAAAACTGGGTTAAAGGACACTTTCAAATGCATTATTTTTAATGGCAAAATAATTATCATGTTTGAGTGAAATAAATCAGGATTTATCTCTGACTCATATGGTAAAGAGGTGAAACAAAATCAGGTATTTTGTCAGATAAGCAACTAACAGTGCCTGATTCATTGATTATCTATCTATCTATCTTCTATCTATCTATCTATCTATCTATCTATCTATCTATCTATCTATCTATCTCTATCTGTACTGATATGGAATAGTACATTCTAGGCACAGAGTTCAGCATTACCAAAGATAAAGGAAAAGCTCATCTTACATTTGCTGAATTGAATTATTTCTATAGCTCTCTCAATGCCTGCAGTTTCTTCCTCTCCAATCTCTTCTCCAAGTAGTGTCCAGAGTGATCTTTCTAACTGCTGAACAAGTTGTCTCCTTTTTTCTTTTTTTTTTTTTTTTTTTTTTTTGAGACGGAGTTTCGCTCTTGATACCCAGGCTGGAGCGCAATGGCGCGATCTCGGCTCACCGCAATCTCCGCCTCCTGGGTTCAGGCAATTCTCCTGCCTCAGCCTCCTGAGTAGCTGGGATTACAGGCACGCGCCACCGTGCCCAGCTAATTCCTTTTTTCAATCATAAAATAATATGGTGTAAAATGACTTAAACTGAGGTTTTTATTCCTAATGTTCCTTTTTTTTTTCTTTTACTTTAGGTTCTGGGGTACATGTGAAGGTCATGCAGGGTTGTTGCATAGGTGCATACTATATCCTGCATTTCTCCCCATGTTATCCCTCCCCACCCCCTGTTGTCCCTTCCCAGCCCCCACCAACTGCCCTCAGTGTGTGCTGCTCCTCTCCCTGAGTCCACGTGTTCTCATTGTTCAATACCTGCCTATGAGTGAGAACATGTGGTGTTTGGTTTTTTGTTCTTGTGTCAGTCTTCTGAGAATGATGGTTTCCAGATTCATCCAAGTCCCTACAACGGACATGAACTTATCGTTTTTTATGGTTGCGTAGTATTCTGTGGTGTATATGTGCCATATTTTCTTTGTCCAGTCTATCATTGATGGGCATTTGGGTTGGTTCTAGGTCTTTGCTATTGTAAACAGGGCTGCAATGAACATACGTGTGCATGTGTCTTTATAGTAGAACGATTTATAGTTCTTTGGGTATATACCTAGTAACGGGATTGCTGAGTCAAATGGAATTTCTATTTTTAGGTCCTTGAGAAATCGCCACACTGTTTTCCACAATGTTTGAACTAATTTACACTCCCACCAACTGTGTAAGAGTGTTCCTGTTTCTCCACATCCTCTCCAGCATCTGTTGTCTCCACATTTTTTAATAATTACCATTCTAACTGGTGTGAGATTGTATCTCAATGTGGTTTTGATTTGCATTTCTCTAATGATCAGTGATGATGAGCATTTTTTCATATGTTTGTTGGCCTCATAGATGTCTTCTTTTGAAAAGTGTCTGTTCATATCCTTTGCCCACTTTTGAATGGGGTCGTTTGTGTTTTTCTTGTATATCTGTTTTAGTTCTTTGTAGATTCTGGATATTAGCCTTTTGTCAGATGGGTAGACTGCAAAAATTTTTTCCCTTTCTGTTTGTTGCCAGTTCACTCTAATGATAGTTACTTTTGCTGTACAGAAGCTCTGAATTTTAATTAGATCCCATTTGTCTGTTTTGGCTTTTGTTGCCATTGCTTTTGGGGTTTTAGTCATGAAGTCCTTGCCTGTGCCTATGTCCTGGATGGTTTTGCCTATGTTTTCTTCTAGTGTTTTTATGGTGTTAGGTTTTATGTTTAAACCTTTAATCTCTCTGGAGTTAATTTTAGTGTAAGGTGTTAGGAACGGGTCCTGTTTCTGCTTTCTGCATGTGGCTAGCCAGTTTTCCCAACACCATTTGTTAAACATGGAGTCCTTTCCCTATTGCTTGTTTTTGTCAGGTTTGTCAAAGATGAGATGGTTGTAGATGTGTGGTGTTGCTTCTGAGGCCTCTGTTCTGTTCCATTGGTCTATGTCTCTGTTTTGGTACCAGTACCATGCTGTTTTGATTACTGTAGCCTTGTGGTATAGTTTGAAGTCTGGTAGTGTGATGCCTCTGACTTTGTTCTTTTTGCTTAGGATTGTCTTGGCTATGCGGTCTCTCTTGTGATTCTATATGAAGTTTAAAGTGTTTTGTTCCAATTCTGTGAAGAAGGTCATTGGTAGCTTGATGGGGATAGTGTGGAATCTATAAATTACTTTGGATAGTATGGCCATTTTCATGATATTGATTCTTCCTAACTACCACCATGGAATGTTTTTCCATCTGTTTGTCTCCTCTCTTATTTCCTTGAGCAGTGGTTTGTAGTTCTTCTTGAAGAGGTCCTTCACATCTTTTGTTAGTTGTATTCCTAGGTATTTTACTCTCTTTGTAGCAGTTGTGAACGGCAGTTCGCTCTTGATTTGGCTCTCTGTTTGTCTGTCATTGGTATGTAGGAATGCTTGTGATTTCTGCACATTGATTTTGTATCCTGAGACTTTGCTGCAGTTGATTATCAGATTGAGAAGATTTTGGGCTGAGATGATGGGGTCTTCTAAATATACAATCATGTCCTCTATAAATAGAGACAGTTTGACTTCCTCCTTTCCTAATTGAATATGCGTTATTTCTTTTCCTTGCCTGATTGCTCTGGCTAAAACTTCCAATACTATATTGAATATGAATGGTAAGAGAGGGCATCCTTGTCTAGTGCCTGATTTCAAAGGGATTTCTTCTAGCTTTTGCCCGTTCAGTATGATATTGGCTGTAGGTTTGTCATAGATGGCTTTTATCATTTTATGATATATTCCATCAATACCTAGTTTATTGAGAGTTTTTAGCATGAAGGGCTGTTGAATTTTGTCGTAGGCCTTCTCTGCATCTATTGAAGTAATCACATGGTTTTTGTCTTTGGTTCCATTTATGTGATGGATTATGTTTATTGACTTGTGTATGTTGAACCAGCCTTGCATCCCCAGGATGAAGCCTACTTGATCATGATGAATAAGCTTTTTGATTTGCTGCTGCATTCTGTTTGCCAGTATTTTATTGAAGATTTTTACATTGACGTTCATCATGGATATTGGCCTGAAGTTTTCTTTTTTAGTTGAGTCTCTGCCTGGTTTTGGTATCAGGATGATGTTGGTCTCATAAAATGAGTTAAGGAGGATTCCCTCTTTTTGTATTGTTTGATATAGTTTCAGAAGGAGTGGAACCAGCTCCTCTTTGTACATCTGGTAGAATTTGACTGTGAACCCGTCTGGACCTGGACTTCTTTTTGCTGGTAGGCTATTGATTGCTGCCTCAACTTCAGCCCTTGTTGTTGGTCTATTCATGTTTTCAGCCTCCTCCTGGTTTAGTCTTGGTAGAGTACAAGTGTCCAGGAATTTATCCATTTCTTCCTGGTTTACTGGTTTATGTGCATAGAGCTGTTTGTAGTAATCTCTTATGGTAGTTTGTATTTCTGTGGGATCAGTGGTGATATCCCCTTTATATTTTTTTATTGCATCTATTTGATTCTTCTCTCTTTTCTTTTTTATTAGTCTGGCTAACAGTCTGTCTATTTTGTTGATCATTTCAAAAAACCAGCTCCTGGATTTATTGATTTTTTGAAGGTTTTTTTTGTGTCTCTATCTCCTTTCTTGTCTTCTATTAGTTTTTGAGGTTTTTTTTTGATCTTCCTCTTCTAGCTCTTTCAATTTTGAAGATAGTGTGTCAATTTTAGATCTTTCCTTGCTTCTTATGTGGACATTTATCGCTATAAATTTCCCTCTCGACAGTGCTTTACAGGTGTCCCAGAGATTCTGGCAAGTTGTGTCTTCATTCTGACTGGTTTCGAAGAACATCTTTATTTCTGCCTTCATTTCATTGTTTATCCAGTTGACACTCAGAAGCAAGTTGTTCAGTTTCCAAGTTGTTGTGTGGATTTGAGTGTGTTTCTTAATCCTGAGTTCTAATCTGACTGCGCTGTGGTCTGATCGACTGTTTGTTATGATTTCCGTTCTTTTGCATTTGCTGAGGAGTGATTTGCTTCCAATGATGTGGTCAATTTTAGAGTAAGTGCAATGTAGTGCTGAGAAAAATGTATATTCTGTGGATTTGGGGTGGAGCGTTCTGTATATGTCTATTAGGTCCGCTTGGTCCAGCTCTGAATTCAAGTTCTGGATGTCCTTGTTAATTTTCTGTCTTATTGATCTGTTTAATATTGACAGTGGAATGTTGAAGTCTCCCACTATTATTGTGTGGGAGTCTAAATCTTGTTTTAGGTTGTTAATAACTTGCTTTATGTATCTGGGTGCTCCTGTGTTGGGTGAATATATATTTAGGATAGTTAGCTCTTCTTGTTGGATTGATCCTTTTACCATTATGTAATGCCCTTCTTTGTCTCTTTTGATCTTTGTTGGTTTGAAGTTCATTTTATCAGAGACTAGGATTGCAACCCCTGCTTTTTTTTGTTTTCCATTTGCTTTCTACAAATTATCATGTCTCCAATATTTATTTTTATAGGGCAACCATCACATGACAAACTTCAAGAGGGAAAGAACATGAGTTTTGGCAGAAAACTTCAGTATAATTTACACAAAATTGGAGCTGATGCAATTAAACAGTAATTCATTGTGATATTACTTCCAAGGGGACTCTTTCATGAGTGTGACTTAGGACAAAGAATGCTTTGAGACTATAGAACATTTGTTGTTGGTTTAGGGTCCAAACATCAAGAAACTCTATGCTTCAAAGTGATTTTAGAACCTGTCCCATCATTGTAGTAAGAGAATGTGGCTCCTGGAAGGGAAGAGTGCTGATCTCTACAGAGTAAAGGCAGACACAGCAGGCTTCTGGAAGAAGAAGAGAGCAGCAGGATCCCACAGCCATTCCCGGGGTCAAGATTCAAAGGTTGCTGTTTCTTTTAAAGTTCTTTACTTCGAAATTATTATAGATTTACTGAAACTCACAAAAGTAGTGCAGAGAGGAGTTGCATACCCTTACTCAGTTTTCCAATGATTACATCATACATTATTAAAGTACAATATCAAAACCAAGAATTTAGCATTGGTGCTACATATATGTTTGGTTCCATGTCATTTTATCACATGTATATTTGTGCAGCCACCACCACAATCAGGATGCAGAACTATTCCGTCATCACAGAGATCTGCACTGTGCAATGCCTCTTCAGTCACGTCCATCCTGTCCCCTCTCCAAAATCCTCTAACCCCTGGTAACAATTGGTCTGTTTCTTATTTCTATATACTTACAATTTCAACAGTATTTTATAAATATAATTAGACCTTAATTGACCTTTTGCCATTGGCTTTGCTTTCATTTAGCACAATGCCCTTGAGATCCATCCAAGGCACTACATGTGTCAATGGTTCTTTCCTTTTAGAATGCTGAGTGATAATCCATGTTATAGGTGTATGACATTTTATATACTATTCACCTGTTGAAAAAATTTTGATGGTTCACATTTTTGAACTATTATAAGTAACAAGTTAATATGAGCAATCATGTAAAGGTTTTTGTTTGGATACATTTTCATTTCTGTAAGATTAACTATTATCTTAGACTGAGTATTAAAAACACAGTTGCCTGGATTTATCTGAGGCTGTTTTCACATTCTCCATTTTGTTCTATTCATCTATATGTCTATTCCTCCACAAATACCATAGGCTTAACTCCTATAGCTATGTGACAAAACTTATAATTGAATAGAGTGAGTTCTCCTATTTTATTTATTTTTCTTCAAAATTGTTTTAGCTATTCCGGTTCCTTTACCTTTCCATATAAAATTTAGAATGATCTTGTTTGTCTACAGCTATTTTAAAGAAACACAATATTAGATAACAAATGATGATAGTTGTTTTGCCTAGAATCATGTTATGCCTGTGAATGAATCTGGGGTGAACTGGCACACTTACTATGTTATCTTTCAATCCATGAACACAGTATGCCTCTCCATTTATTTCAATTTTTAAAAACCTTTTTATCAGTATTTTAGTGTTCAGCATTCAAGTCCTACACACATTTTTCTTAGATTTCACACGGGAATATTTTATTTTTAGCTGTACTGAGTTGGAAGAATGGAAAAATGTTTACTTGCTCCATCTTCCCAGAAGCACAAGTCCTAATATATTGGGACTTTGATAAACCTATGAGCAACATACAAGACTGAAATGCATTTAAGCGATAAATAGACTTTCAGACTAAACTGGGAGACAACAGCAGCATAGGACATTTCAGAGATAATCTCAACTGTTAAAGTTTGCACAAGATTATCACAAGATTATGTGTGCACACGACAGAGGGAAAGTGAATGCACTGAGTCATTCCTTCATTACTTCGTGGAACAGATTGATTAACAAAAATGCCTCAAATTCTCTATTTCTGTCTGCAAAGTGACTTTTCAGCTTCTCCATTCAAGCAGGGAAAACTATTTCTCTTTCTTTTAAATTTTGGCTAGGTTTGTGATATGCATTGAATGATAGAGTGTGGCAGTTATGCTACTTCCAAGCCTAAGCCTCAAGAAAGTTTGATTATTATTGATCTTTCTGTTATATCTCTGCTATCACTTTGTGAGCCAGTGAGATCATCGTAGTCTAACCAACTCTCCATGAGACCTACAGTGATGATTGCTTTGCCCTGAGCAATATTGACACAGTCAGCATAGGTCAACCCATACCAGATGTGTGACCCAGCTAAGCCACAGCCTGGTGAATAATAACAAATGTGTATTAAGTCACTGGTCAGCTTGTTATGCAGAGGTTGCTGAATAATGCATGTAGTGTGAAAGAATTAGGGGTAAGTGAGCTCACTGCAAATATTTTATAATTTTATATATGTAGAGACTTTTTTTCTCACTATAAAATACCCTTTCTTCTAGGTTGTGTCATAAAATTATTCATAAAAGAGACACACATTCTGAAAATATATACAAGATAGAAAATAGAAGTATATGGTACAGAACTTAAAAATGGGGAATAATATATATGAACAGGAAGTTTATGAATTATAATAAAACTATATTTACAATTTCATGCTAAAACATTTGAATACCCTAACACAACTAATAATTTTCTAGGAAAATATATCTGGCAAAATTATATCACAAGAATTAGAACATTTGGACAATAATACATGATCACAAAAGATAGCAACAAATTTTACTTGTTGGTATAATAAAAGAATACGTGTTTCCAAGCAGGGTTAAAGCCAGGAATTCAATGATAGTTTAACATTAAAAAATTATTAATGGCATTTATTGTAATATGGAAAAATGATTTTTACTTTTTGGGAGATTTGTATGTTAAAAATAAAATTACATATCTGTAATTTTATCATACTAAAATAGTTTTTAAAACTATTTTAGTAACAATTGGCCAGGTGCAGTGACTCACACCTGTAATCTCAACACTTTGGGAGACCAAGGTGGGTGGATCATGAGGTCAGAAGGTTGAGACCATCCTGGCCAACATGGTGAACCCTTGTCTTTACTAAAAATACAAAAATTAGCCCCATCTCTACAAAAAATACAAAAATTAGCTGGCCATGGTGGTGCATGCCTTTAGTCCAGCTACTTAGGACGCTGAGGCAGGAGAATCACTTGAACCCAGGAGGTGGAGGTTGCATTGAGCCAAGATCGCACCACTGCACTCCAGCCTTATTGTGCTTAATAATGATGGTTAGCACTGACTGTTTTCCAATGTCAAGAACTGTTCTAAGCACTTCTACATATATTGGCTAATTTAATACTCAAATCACCTCTAAGTAGGTAATATTATCTTCCTTTCTTACAGATAACTAAACTGAGGAACAAAGAGGTTCTGCAACTTTGTGAAGGTCATACATTATGAAACAGTATAGCTGTTACTTAAATTCAGGCAGATTGGCTCCAAAATGGAATTTAGAATTATGAAATAAATCTATGAGTACTATAAGCACTGAAACTAAAATTCCATACATGACAAAAGTGTCTGATATCAAGATTAATAGTCAGCATTTGGCATGTTATATATAATATGTATATAATATATTGTATATATTATATAATGTATCATATACAGTATACATAAAAGGTATATATACATACACATATATATAAAAATGAGTTGCATTCATATTAAATATTATATGTAACCCCATTAAAAAATAAAAATACAAAATAGTTATAATTAAAAAGAAAGGTACTAAATTTTGGTGAAGAAAACTACAAAATTATAACCAAGTGCATAAAAAACAATAAATTTATTTATTATTTCACTAGCTATGAAGACTCAGTATCTTGTATGTTTATTCTTCTCAAAAACCAATTTAATCCTATTCCAACCAAAATTCCTATTTTAAAAATTATTTGGAGAAATAACTAAATAAGGATATCCAATGAAGCTCTGTAAAAGAATATAGTGGTATGAGAAATTGTGTATGGTGACTGAAGGGATTGTCTTATCGGATATCTACTACAGAGATATAGCAGATAGAATAGAGAGGTGGTGGTATAGATAAAAATAGAGACAGATAAATTCACAGAAAAGGTCAGAATATACAGACACAGACTTCTGGATATATGAGAAACTAGTATATGATAATAGCAGGACACTGAAATCCCTTAGGAAAGACAGAAAATTTGAAAAATGGTGATGAGACAAATGGCCACTCATTTAGAAAACAAAGTAAAATCCATCTATTAATATTACACCATTCATTAAAATAAATTCCAGATGAATTAAAGTATGATTTAAAAAAATTTGAAAACTACATGATGGAGATGTGTATATATATTTATTTTATATATATGTATGTAAATAATGTGTGTATTATATATATATGTGTGTATCTCATATCTCTAGTCTTAGGATAGAGAGGATTGTTTAAAGCAGGGAGTAAATTCAAGGAGTTATGAAAGAAGAGATTACAGATTAATGGCGCCTGGCTCAAATACTGCTTAGAGATTTATTCATTTTGGGTAGGAGAGAGATTTCTTAAGAATAAAAAAGAAAAAAGGGAAATGCAGGGAGGGAGAGAGGAAATGAAAAGAAAGAAAAGAAACAATGAAACAAGAAAAGAATGAAACAAAGAAGAAAACACAGAAGGAAGGAAAGAACAACAAAAAGAAATGGAAGGAAACAAAAAAAGCACAAAGAGAAAGAAAGAAAAAAGAAAAAAAGAAAATGAGAAAGAAGAAGGAAGGAATCAATAAAGGAAGGAATAATGGAAGGAATAAAGGAAGGAATGAGGGAAGGAAGGAGAGGGAAGGGAAGAGAGAAAAAAGCAGGGATGGAGAGAGAAAAGAAGAAGTAAATAACTGAATTGTAAGTTCTAAAGCCACGTCGTTTCTGATTTGTCTTAGTAACAGCATATTCTGTGGTCTTAGCTACATCTTTTTAAAAACACACATCTGTCACCTACCTGGCTCCTGAAGGCATTTGTATGACCCTTCCCCAAGCCATCAAGGAATAGATTAAAACATTTTAATAGAAACAATGTGGGTGTGTAAGAAAGAACATAAAGTTAAAAGACAAATAGCACTCAGTAGAATATATTTAACATGAATGGAAGTCTCAGTATTAATATTCTTAATAAATATAGTGAGTACTTACAAATTAACTTGTAAAACAAAAACAATCTCGGTACAAAGAGAGGCAAAAGAACATAGAAAGACACATAAAAATATATATACATGGCAAACAATATAAACCAAAAGAGATGAGTAAAGTGAGATAATTTTTAGTATAATTTTAGCAAAGTTTAAAATATTATTGATACCCAATATTGTTAAGAGCAAGGAAGGATAAAGGCACCTTCAGATATTGTTGATAGGGTTATGCATTTGCATAAATTTTCTGTATACAACTTTATAATGTATGTAAAAATATAAAATATGCATAACCTCTAACCTAACAATTATACTTCCGAAAAATTCACTTAACAAATATGTCTTTAGATGGTATTATATGCCAGATACCATAGTTATACAATGGGGATAAAAAAATTAACAAGATCTTTAAGGCTCCCTGCATTTCATATGGAATTTCAATTTTTATGAAAATGTATCTTAAGTAGACGATTGGACAAATATCCAAAAATATTGATACAAGGCTAATTTTTTCATATCGTTGATTAAAAATTGGAACTCAAATGTCATCGATATGGATTTGATAGATTAAATATTGCACATCTCAGAAAAGCACACAATGGAGTTATTTAAAAGGTGGTTGTAGGCCTATGTGAATTAAAATAGAAATTGTTCATGGTATATTGCAAAAGGAAGGTGCAGATTATATGACTACACAGCATAGTCTATCATTTGAAATGAATTATACCTAAATATTATAGGATAATCTCTGGAAGGAGGAATTATGGACAATTTCATTTTCTTCTTTTTATTTATGTGCATTTTCTATAATAAAAATAATCACATGTTAAATATCAAAGTGAAAAGGTAATTCCCCTAAAATTACTGTCATATAATAAATCACCCACATTTTTCTTGTAACATAATGTCTTCCTTTTAGAAATATTTCAGGGACTCAGCTGGCAGTCTGTGATGGATATGATTATAAAAGAGAAAAGAAGTATATAGTACTCCCTCTACCAGATCTGAGATCCACAAAAGAGAAGTAAAGAGCCAGGGACTGATGATGTCTGAGTTAGGTATGGTGCAGGCATCAGTGGGTTCAGACTGGAATGAAGCAACATCTCAAGATAGATAGAAAAACCTGTGACCCAAGGTGATAGAGACTTCTGGTGCTTCTGGTTCTTTGAATGGCAGTGTCAAAGATCAGCAGTCCAGATGCCTGGAATGTTCTATATTTTCCAGACTGAAATGGACTTTGGAAAGAAATTAGCTCAACATCTTGCTTTTGTCATTAAGGAGCCTGAGGCTTTGTGGAGGGGTAAGGTGAAAGGGGATGGGAATAACAGCCACAGTGAATCAGGAACTTCATGTGAATTACTATACTTCATGTTCCCCTGAAAATGGTCATGCCATTATTATTTTCAAGCTACACATGAATGAACGAAAACTCAGAATATTTAGGAGGGTTGTTTGAGGTCACAAGACAGCAAGGAACAAAGGCAGGATGTGATCACTAGCCGATCAGTCTCCAAAATGGGCGCTCTGTAATCCACACCACACCACCTATGTCATTAAAGCCAGAACTAGGAGATGACAGTTCTGACTCCAACCAGGGCTTATCTGAAAACTGAGTGGCTTCACCATGGCAGCTACAGACCTATGCAGTTGGCTCTGCTTTCTCTCAGACTTTCTCTATTGATTAAAATTTCCCATCAGGCCAGTCACGGTGGCTCACATCTATAATCCCAGCACTTTGGGAGGCCCTAAGGTGAGTGGATTACTTGAGCTGAGGACTTCGAGTCCACCCTGGACAACATAGTAAAACCCCGTTGCTAAAAAATGATTTTAAAAATTATCTGGGAATGTTGGCATGTGCCTGTGGTCGTAGTTATTTGGGATGCTGAGGTGGGAGAATCACTTGAGCCAGGGAGGCGGAGGTGGCAGTGAGCCGAGATCACACCACTGCAGTCTAGCCTGGGTGACAGAGACAGACCTAGTCTCAAACAAAAACAAAAATAAATTAATAAACTTAAATTACCCTTTATCTCAGGTGCCAGAAGAATGTGTTCTTGGCACTAGATTGGAGGGTCCCACTCTTCTTGAAACAACGGATTCCTTAGGGATGCTTATCCTCAAGGATACTACAGATGGGTTGCTGGGGAAAGATGCTTGTCCTCAACACCATCCCCTCTTCTCTTCTTTGGAAGGCCTGACTTAGACAGGCCAGGCCTGGGCTCAGCCAGAGTCAGAGCGCCAATAGGATCCTCCAGCTGGGTTTCTGATTTTAGCAGATTAGGTCTCAAACTGAACACTATTGACATTTTGGGGCACATGACTTCTTGTTGGAGGGTGTCCTCGGTGTTGCAGGAAGTATGGCAACACCCCTGGCCTCTACATGTCAGATGACAGTAGGTCCTTCCCTAAGTTGTGACCATCAAAAACATCTCCAGAATCTGCCCCAGCTGAAAACCACTCATTTAGGAAAATGTCTTCACTCCCTAAACACCTCTAGAAAAACCAAATGAAAACCCAGGAAGGGAAGTCTTGTGGGCATTTTTTATATTGGGCTCATGTCTAGATACTTCCTAAACCTGCATCTGCCTCTCATATGCATGTAGAGACATACAAAGATAAAGGGTTTACCTAATTCACACAGATGCACAGATGATCTTCTCTCCTTTCTGTATTTTAGGCTGTTTTTAACTCATTCTGGCCATTCATCTGCTCCTGGGTTTTTAAGTTTCTGAGCTTTCTTTTGCAAGCAAAAGCCTTCTTTTTTTTTCTTTTTTTTGAGATGAAGTTTCACTCTGTTGCCCAGGCTGGAGTGCGATGGCATGATCTCAGCTCACTGCAACATCTGGTTCAAGCTGTTCTCACACCTCAGCATCCCAAGTAGCTGGGATTACAGGTGCACACCACCATCCCAGGCTAATTTTTGTATTTTTGTAGGGGTGGGGTTTCACCTTGTTGACCAGGCTGGTCTTGAACTTCTGACCTCAGGTGATCTGCCTCCCAAAGTACTGGGATTATAGGCGTAAGCCAACACGCCCAACTGCAAAAGCCTTTACTTCTCTCACTTACTTGCCTCTTAGATTCCTCTAAATTGTTTTCTTTTACCTTTTTATTTGTCTTCCCTCTGTTACACAAATTCAGGCCTTGAAAGTTTCAGTTGCTGCATTTTCCCTTGTCACTACTGACTCCAAGTGTCAGGATTAGGGCTTTATGTATACAGATAGGTGCTATTTTTGATAGAAGCAGTGTCACCTCCCACTATCAAGTGAATTGATCTTGTGGAATCCAAGGTTATGAAAAAAGTAGTTTGAAAAGCTCAAAAGAAGGGTTAAAAAAGAAAATTGGATTAAAAAGGAAAAACAAAAGAGGAGATACATTTAGGATATATTCATTCATATTCTCAAAAAGATTTGAGGAAATATGAAATCATTAAAGAAGATGTTTATGAAATAAAATGATTTAAGGCCAGAAAATTTTAGACACTTGAAGGACAGAATTTAGAATTAAGGAAAAAAAAAGTGATGGAGACAGTGAATAGAACTGGATTCTGTAGGAAAAGTAAATATATTAGTATTTGGGAAGTTGATTCAACTATACTTCCATTGTTCAAGAAAAATAACAGAAAAAAGACAAAGAGAACATAAGTGATACGTAGAATAAGATGAGAAATGAAAGAAGTAGTAACATAAAGTTGAATAATTAATGTTTAAATCAGAGGCTCACCAATCAAATGAATGCCATGAGGTTCATGACTGTAACTCTTAGATCTAACTTTGTGATGTTCACAATAAAAAGGAAAAATAAAAAAGCATCTGTAATTCAGGCAGGCAAATAAAAAGGGGCCAGACAAAACTGTTACACTGTTGCTTGACTTCTCCTTCAGAGCGCCACGTAGCAAATGGCCATCATGCTCTCACGATGAATTGAGCATGACACCATCCCTTTAAACTATGTCTAGTGCTTCCCAAGAAAGTAAGAATAAATTACAAACCTGTTGCATCTTTTCAACGTGATAAATTCAAAGTCAAAATTTCCAAGCATTTTCATAGTTGATTCCAACTTCTAAGGAATAGATTATATGCTACGTAAATTATTCCAAAATCAGAGCTTTTTATGAGCTCTGATTTTATAAGCTTGATAACTTATAAAAGAGAACAGAGAGAAAAAAAAAACAGAAACTCCAGTCTAATCCCAATTTGAATATAGAGGTACAATTTTATTTAAAAAATTTCAAAAAATATTTATCACAGTATTTTCAGGAATAATGCCTATTATTTACCTGAGGAATATCTCCGTATTAAAAAAAAATACATTGACAATTCTCTATAACTCTTGGTACATAATAATAGCCAATACTGAGCATTTGCTGTGTGCCAGGTAGTATTCTACTCTTTTGAGTTAGGTAATATTACCTCCATTATATTAAAAATTGAGACACAGAAAATAAAATTGTCCAAAGTCACACAGATAGTTGAGTTAGAGCTAGGTTTTGAATGCAGGTAGCCTGGCCCTAAAATCTGAGATTTTCACCGCTATGCCATAGAGCAGGCACATGGTAAATATTTGTTGATGTACATTTTAGTATTTCTGCTCAGGTTGTCTATTTCTGCATGCCAAATCACCCTACATTTTTTTTTTTAAATAAAATACATTAGTGTGACTCCAGGTTTCTGTGGTTTGACTGGACAGCGTCTTGCTGGGGGTCTCTCATGATACGGTTGCTTTGAGCATGTTGCTGAGGCCAGTGATATCTGGAGGAGTGACTGAGCAGAATGCCTGGTGGTTTCTTTATGCATATGACTAATGCTTTGATATTTATTGGCCTTTATGCAAAACTGGGGCTCCCAGAGGATGATGATACACAGGTAGTCACACTTCTCGTATGGTAACTAGCTTCCCAGAAAGCATCTAGACCAATCCATGGCATCCAAAAACTGACACAGCACCACTCTCACCACATTCTATTGGAATAGCAGTCTGAGGTGCCACCTACAGTCAAGAGGACACTAGTTGAGGGAGCAGCAAAAGCATAATACAGAAACGCATGTGTGACCTGCAACACTAGTATTTTATTTACAAGGAACTATGTTCGTCTGATGCAAAATCAAAGTACAGTTTTCTGAGTACATTTAAGGGAGGATAAGATAAGCTATGGTGTTTGGAAGGTTAGATGTATTAAATGCATTTTCTACTTACCATTTTTTCAACTTATGATGGGTTTCTCAGGGTGTAACGCCAGTGTAAGTCAAGGAGCATCTGTACTATAGAATGATACTTGGTGAAAAGTAAAAATTCTTTCTTCTACTTTTGCCCTCATCCAGCTAGTTTGCCTCAGCTCACTCCAATAAGCAACCACTTTTATTTCTTTATTATGTCTCTTTCTATAACCTTGATAGAAATATAAGCAAAATCAAATGTATATATTCTTATTCTCCCTGGATTTGACACCAAAGGTGGCATTTGACAAACACTATTTAGAATATTATATTTTGAATAACTGCCTATATTAATATGGACACAAATGAAAAAGTGATGGAAGGCAGGAAAAGAGGAAGAAACAACAAAGAAGAGAAAAATGAAGGAGGTTGTATTTGTCCATCTTCATACTGCTTTAAAGAAATACCTGAGACTGGGTAATTTATAAAGAAAAAGAAATTTAATGGACTCACAGTTCCACATGGCTAGGGAGGCCTTATAATCATGATGGAAGGTGAAGGAAGAGCAAAGGCACATCTTCTATGGCAGCAGGCAAGAGGGCATGTGCAAGGGAACTGCCCTGTATAAAACCATGAGATCTTGTGAGATGTATTCACTATTATGAGAATAGCAGGGGAAAAACCTGCCCCCATGATTCAGTTACCTCCCACCAGGTCCCTCCCAGACATGTGGGGATTATGGAAGCTACAATTCAAGATGAGATTTGGGTGGGGACACAGCCAAACCATATCAGAGGGATAGGGAGAAAGAATAGAACATACATTTTAGATACCATATGAAAACAAAAATATGAAAAGTATACACTAAAATTAATAGTGGCTATTTCTCTGTGGTGGAATTAATGCTATCTTTTTTTTTCTCTTTGTTGTTAGTGTTTTCTATATTTTCTATAATGGCCATATCTTCCATCTGTGATAAAAAATAGTACCAAAACCATATAGCTCAACTTTATGCTGGCCTGTATTACTTTTTGTTCACTGTTGTTCATTTTTTTCTAAGAAATTAACCTACAGCTATGTGTAGTTGGGAAACGAAGACCTGGAGGCTTCCATCAGGGATTTTATAACAGAATTGTGTTTAGTTAAACAAATGTCCCATGCCAATCCCCTTTTCTTTTCTCTCCCTTGTACTTTTGTCAGGCTGCTGTCCTGCAACTTAAGCTCTGTGAAATCTACCATCTTACATTATTACAGTAAATGTAATCATTAAGTCATGTACCTTCCATGAGTGAGACGAGGCCCTGTGCTACATGTAGAGGATGAGGGAGTCATGGATGACGATGAGCACATATACACCTACCTGGACTGTATTGTGATAAGTGTCCTGTTAGCACCGTGAAGGGCTGGTTCAGGATCACAACAAGACCCATCAGTTTCACCTGAAGGATTCAGGGAACAGTTTACATAGTGGGTGCTCTTAAGTGGGATCATAGAACAGCCCATTGTTGAGAAGGGTAGTATAAGGCAGTCTTGGTAGGGAGAACAGCACTGAAGATGGTGTGGGAGATATCCAGAAGCCTGGTGATGCAGCCAGTGGACAAATGGTGGCAACTGATGCTGGAAATACAGACCAGGATTCACGGACACAGAAGGTCTTGTTTCCAGACCACGGAGTTGGAAGTTTTTCCTGCAGGCACTAGAGTGACTGCCAAGGGAGAGGGGCATGCCTGTGTGACAGCCACCAGCTCTGTCTGTTCTCCACCATGCACAATTGATCCCTTAATATGTGCCCTTTAAACAGATTATTTTCTAATTCAAAGTAATAAATACATATTGAAAAGATTTTTATGGAATTTGCACTGTCAGCAAACCTAAAAGAAGACATGATTTCCATGAGGTTTAGATGGAAGTGAAAGCCCAGAAACTTAGCCTGGATTTTCAGCCCATAGGATCCACAGGAGAGAGCTCTTGTGCCTTGTAGACTGTAGTGCACCTTGTAGAAGGTGTGTTAGGTTCCTGCAGCTGAGGAACCTAACACACCTTCAATAAATAAATACATACATAAATAAAATCACATCAAACTGTAATTACTGGTGTTTCCTCTCCCCGACAGCTAATTTTCCCTGAAGGCCAGCAGGGAAGGCAAGGAGGCTTGCAACAAGGTGGGGGCCCCAGCCAACCTGGACCCATCCTGGAGAGCTTGCCTGTCAGAGATACGTGTTTAATGACTAAAAGCTCCATGAAGCTAGGCGAGTGCTATTGTGTTATTTACTGAGCGTACCAGTCCGCTTAGACCATATTGCATGCTCAATGCGAGTTAATTAACATATGCTATGGGGAAGCATGACTAAGATATGCATCCCTGAAGGTCTAATCCAGGAGAGGTGACACAAGCCACCATGAGTCCTGACACAGCTTTTTTCCTTGGGGCACCTATGGGTGTCTCTGGCATGGAGGATGCCAGCTGATTGGGCAGCCAAGCACTGCACTGGGAGAACTGGGTTAGCCTTTAGGTAGACAGAAGCCAAAAATGTCAGGTCCCTGCTTTCCTCTGCTTGTCAGGAGCTAATTTTCCCTGAAACCCAACAGGGAAAGAAAGGAGGGTGTCAACAGGGTGGGGGGTCCCAGCTAACCTGGGTCCATCCTCAAGGGCTTGAATGTCAGAGACGTGTTTAATACCTACTCCAGGACCCACTGAAGGGCTCTTTGAATGGGGAGAGAGGGATGGTGGGAAGTGCTCAACCTCCCATATTAAAATCTCCCCAAGTCTGATTCCCCAGGTTCAGTCAATGACTCAGCAGCAAGTTGCTGCTCAAACAGAAAGGCTTCCTTAATTCTTTAGCTGGACTTGTGCCCTCATTTTTCTGAATCAGCAAAGTTCTTTGCATTTCAAGGTCTTGGAGGGAGCATGGCAGGACAGAGAACACTTGGGACTCAGATGATCCTGGTTTCTGTGCTATTCTCTTGTTCTGTGACTTTGGAAATGTGTTTATTTATTCAAGAACATGTTGCTTTTATTATTAGAGGGAAGATAACTATTATTGGATTGTTTTGAAAACTCGCAGAAACTACATGTAAATGACTGCTTTGTTATTACATTTAAGAAGGTCTTGTAAATATTATTAGAGGTCAACCAGGTTTAAATTTAAACCCTATCTCTACCAGTTAATCTATGGGTGAGACATCAGGCAAGCTTGGAATACTTGGGTGTCCTCTTTCTGCAAAATGACACTTACCTGGTAAATTGCTTGTAGGGGAATTAGTGAATATGCAGACGACATACCTAGCACAGTGTCAGGTCGCTTTGGCAGATGCTCACCTGTGGCTGCTTTTCTTCTTATCTCGCTCTGTCTTGTCTTGCCTTCCTCCCACATCTTAGACCATGAGGTTCTTGAAAGCTGGAAGCATGCCTACTTCTTGACAACTTCAATATGTTTGTTTATTGAATAAGTAACATATGAAGATTTGCTGAATAATTAGTTTAGCAATATTGAGGACCGAGAGGAATAAATCCATAGTGGCTTCTTAAAATATTTAGAATGCAGTTGACATGTTGGAGGCCTTGCCTGCTCCTCTCCCCCACTACCTTACCCTTTTCTTCCCACTGCAATGCAGCCACGTGATCTCATGCTGTCCAGAAGCGGCCAACCTCCTGGGAGACTCAGGCATTTGTGCTATTTTCCAAGCCTGAAATACTGTTCCCATGGATTGCCTTGTGGCTGTTTCCTTATTGTCCTTCGAAAGATCCTGTTTTGTGGAACTATCACTTCTTTAGGGAGAGTTTCCCAGGCCATACTCTCTAAGTTAGACATTTTCTCTGATTTTCTCATTACTCTTTTCTCTCATATCATTTACCAACACTTAAGTTATATTAAAGCAAATTTTGGGGGTTTTGCTGCCCATATCCCCTCTCATTTATTGGGGAAAGAGAAGCGCAATTTACTTTTCAAGAGCCCATAAGCTTTAAGTGAAGGTGACTTCACCCCAGGGCTCCGGGGCAGGATCACATGACTGAGACTAAAGCGATCACTGCATCCTCCCCTCTGCTCATGGTAACTGCTTCCAGGATGAGTCTCTGACTTTAAATCAGGACAGTGTAGCATAATGAAACTCAATTCTGGGACATAAAAAAAGTTGCTAGGATGTAGCTTTCTTTTTTCTGTGGACATACATCAGTAAAAATGTAGGAGCTGAAGGTGAAGTAGCCATCATGAAGTGAAGAAAGAGAAAGGAAAATTGTGTGTGTGTGTGTGTGTGTGTGCGCGCATGTGCTTGTGTGTTTGTGTCCTTTCTTCATGATCATTTGAGAGCCTTCATCAATCTCTGTCTGAATTGGACCCACAGACGGTCTCTTCAGTTACAGCCAATACATTTCTTTTTCCTATCCATGTTGAGTTGGGCTTTATGTTATAATACAAAAATTGTTAAGACAGATACCATTGTTTAGTCTTCCTACTAGACTTAAAGCTTAGTGAGAGAAAGAATTATGTCTAATTTTTAATCATACCACTAGTGCCTAGTATAGTATTAAAGAACAAGCCCTTAGGAAGTATGTGTTGAATGTACAAGTGTGGTATAATGTCAAATTCCAAGGAGAGGCTTGGTCTTCTACAGATGTAATCCCAGTTACCAGACTTTTTGGAGTACTGGAAAGACCTGAACAAGGCTTGGTTTCATTTCAGAATGGTGAGAAATGCAGAACATTCAGAATGTCAGCATTAACTTGGATGTTTTTTTAAATTATAAATATGTAGAGAATTTTGTGCCAGGGTAGAGCTAAAGGAAGACTGCTTGGGGAGGCAGCTCCTGGGCTCCAACAGTGAGATAGGCATGTCCAGCTTCACCAGAAGTCCTGCCTTTTTTTGCTGCTAAAATCACCTTGAGGATGCTGGCAATGAGTCACAAAATCAGAATTTTCAAGTTAAAATGAACCTTAAGAATTCTTTTTGTCTTATTTTAAAGATGCAAAACTTATGCTCAAATAGAATAAAAATTTATTAGGACTCTCAACTTGTTGATGAGAGTAGAATCAGGGCTAGAATGGACATCCACTACACCTTAGTCTTACCATGATTTTCATCACCCCTCCCTCCCTCCCTCCCTCCCTCCCTCCCTCCCTCCTTCCTTCCTTCTTTCCTTCCTTCCTTCCTTCTTTCCTTCCCTCCCTCCTTCCCTTCTTCCTTCTTTTCTTTCCTTCCTCCCTCCTTCCTTCCTTCCTTTCTTCCTTCTTTCCTTCCTTCCTTTTTCCTTTATCTTCACCTCCCTACCTTCTTTCCTTTCTTTCTTCCTCTCTTTTATTTCAAGTACATTCACAGATGACATTTATTTCCCTGTCAGCTACATCTGTAACACTGGGACTACATTTATGCTGTCAAATATGACATGATCTTTGCTTTTTTGTGCCTTGCTGTATATAAGCATCTTACAAACTATTGGAAGATGGAAAAAAGACAAAGGATAATTATAACAACATACAATAACTATAAAAGGTTGTTGAAACCAATTTGCAGGGCACCAGGTTCAGTCTCATGATTAAGCTGGATGAAAAATGGTGATTAGTAGTCAGAGAAAATGTTATGGAGGACATAGAAGAGGTAAAACATAAACTGAGTCATGAATTTCACCTCAGGCAGAGTCTACTAAAATAATAAGCCTAGGGTTAAAGTGAATTTGCATAATTACAGATGGCGGGAGCATGATTTATCAGATAGATGATAGTGAGAGAGTATGCCGAAGAGATATGTGGGGGATGAGTAGAAAGCACCTTGCTGGCCATTTAGGGACCCCTGACATCACAGGCATGGGAAGCCTTTGAGAGACTGTGAACAGGAAAGAAACATGGTCAGATGGGCATTATGGAGTGGGCACTCAGATTTGTGGGAAGGCAGGGCTGCTGACGGTGGTGGGGATGAGATAGGAGACTGTGTCAGTAATCCAAGGGGGGTTGGAGCTGGCGAGACTGGGAGGAGGGAATGGCACAGGCTATTGTGACAAGACAGCCTGACTCTCTGATGCTTCACTGCCCTCACTCCACCCCTCACCTTTAATGATTTCTGATGTTCTAAAGTGAAATCTGGCAGATGGAATTTTAAGATGACTTTACAGCCCCAGGTTCTGATCTAATTTGTATATATATATGTAATATATTAAATATATTTGCCAGAAGAAGATAAGGATTCAGTACCTTCTTAGGTAATTAATGATTCAACATGGTGCCTTTGCAAAATGAAATAGACGCTGCTGGAAGCCTCATTTGCAGCTATAAGAATTCAAAGGACACAAGAAGGCTGATTTGTGATTGTTGCTTTTCTTCAATAAAAATTAAACTGATTACAAAGAGCTGACAATGAGACACTGCCTTGCAGAAGAAATGTTTCTGACATTTTCGCTGAGTGTTTACCACAAATATTCAAATTTATCACTTTGATGCTCTAGAAAAATGAGGATAAAATATTATTTTTCTACTGCAATATTTGCTTATATGCACATTTATATTATACATAATTGATGGAAAATTAAAATCGTTCTGAGTTCTCTGTCATATTTATTTTTAAATTAAGATCTCTGATGGGAGATTTTGGAATTAAACCCAAAGTGCTTCTACTTTGAATATAAAAAACATTTATTTTGTGATAACATCCTTTTTCTGAAGAGAAAATGTGATCATTATTTAAAATCCTGGAAACCTTTGGTGTGTTCAATCTTGTGAGAAAAATTATCACCAAAATAATACTAGATAATATTTATTTATGTGGCCCTTAAAAGTTTGTAGATGCAATCTTATTTTAATATTTCAATAATCATATTGATAGCACTTCTGTCTCAGATAGAAAGATAAATATATTCATTGTTTGATCTCAGACAAATTATTGACATCTGTGAGGTTCAGTTTCCTCATTTGTAGTTGGAGCTAATTGTTCTTGTTTGGTAGGACTATTGTAAAGATTACAAAATAAAGCACTTAGCACAGGCAGGTGTTGGTAGTACTGGTTGATTTGACTATCACTACCAGTCTGTTTATACAAGCTTTTAATTCTTACTTTCTTATTTCTGTCTTAATTACCCTAGAGTCATTCTAAATCTCATGACTCCCTTGATACGTAAGTTCTTCTTTCACAATGCGTTCTTCCTGTATCCTATTTCTTCTACCATTGGCCTTGTATACATTTTTATGAAGTTTCTCTAAGGCTGCTTGTTCAGTTTCCACTCTATCATACTTTGCATTTTCTCCAGCTACCACAGTGAAACTATATGGATCTTCCAAAAAACTAGCTTTGGTTGTATTACTTTTCTGATGACTTCTGAATTTCTACAGTTAAGCAAACATCTTTCCTGTCACTCAGAAACTCTTATATTTAGTTAATCCAATTACCCTCTAATTTATCCCTAAATGTTTCTTATGAGAAATAAAACAAGGACATAGTTCTTGTATATAATATGTTATAAATTACAGAATTCTGTAACACAAATTTGACGTTTGGTACAAAAACATTAACTCGCTCTGCCATAGCTATTGAAGGAATATTTACTTATGTTACACTGGATCTGTTCTGGCTCAGTCCAATGGCGAAATGCATTTTATCTCAGATTCTTGAAAAAATAACTATTTTTAAACAGGGCACATTTCTGCCAAAATAGTTTAAGTTAAAAATATGTCTATGAGAATACCAAGTGCTATTAAAGATGTGGAGCTACTGAATATTTCAGACTTTGCTGATGAGAATGCAAAATGGTATGGCTATTCAGGAACAAAGTTTGGCTGTGTTTTATAAAGTTAAAAAATGCATTTTATATGACCTATCAATTTAACTCCTGGGATTAACCATAGAGAAATTAAAACAGTTTGCATGTAAACATTGTCCCAAATGTGCAGCTTCATTCGTAAAAATTTAAAACAGCAGCTTCATTTGTGCTAGCCTTAAACTTGGAACAATCTAATGCCCTTCAAGGGATGAATGGTTGAACCAACACATACATCCATAAATTGGAATACTACTAAGCAGTGAAAAGGAAAAAAATACTGATATGTAAAACAGCTTGGATCTTTCTCAAGGGCAGTAAACTCAGTAATAAAATGCCAGTCTCAAAAGATTGCATATTATATGACTTAGCATCTCAGAATGACAAAATTATAGAGATGAAGAACAGATGAGAGGTTTTCAAGTGTTAGAGGAATATGTTACTATCAAGAGCTAGTATTGATTGTGCTGGCAGCTATATAAATCCATACAGGCAGTAAAACGTCAGAACTACACACACACACACACACACACACACACAAATGAGTTTACATAAAAACTGGTGAATTCTGAATAAGATCTGTATTTTAGTTATTAGTTTAGTTCCAGTGGTTTCCATGGTAATGAAAGATGTTATCATTGGAGAAAACCAAATGAAGTGGACATGGGAACTTTTTGCAACTTCTATGTTAATCTAAAATTATTTCAGAATAAGGGGAACATCACACACTGAGGTCTGTTGGGGGGTGGGGGCTAGGGGAGGGACAGCAGGAGGTGGGGAGGTTGGGGAGGGATAACACTGGGAGAAATGCCTGATGTAGGTGACGGGGGAATGGAGACAGCAAACCACCATGGCGTGTGTGTACCTATGCAACAATCCTGCAAGATCTGCACATATGCCCAGAACTTAAAATGCAGAAAAAAGAAAAAAATTTCTAGAACTTGAAGAGCTAGCTAAAATACTTCTGATGCCATAAGTAAGACTAAAAAATTAGTTATGTAGAGAATTCAGGCACAACTCTCTGACCAGCACAGCAGAGAGCAGTAGCATTATCTTCATTTTCATTAACAGATAGATCAACAGCCAGCATGTTAGAAGGAAGGAAAGGTTTTTAAAGAAGAGATTAACTAATAGAGGCTTAGTATTTAAAACCTATATTTTGAGCAAACACATACAGTTAGCCTAATAGCTTTCTAAAACAAGAAGTAGTTGTTTTCACACCTATAGTGTGGGACAAATTCAACATGACCTAGCATAGAAACCAAGCTGAACAAAGCCAGAAACATGGCAAGCCTAAGTTCTACCACAAACATAATTTTTGAACTGACTTAGGGGTCATTTTCTGTAATTTGCTTTCAAACTTGTAAAATATTAGAAAGGAACACACACACACACGTGCGCGTGCACACACACACACCAGACTCTTACACAAAACAATTGGGTCAATAGACTAAGTAAACCCTAGCCTCTGTTGGGGTGATAAACACCATAGCTAGATGATTTTGAAAACGTTTTTATAGAGGATAACTCAGATGCTACCAGGACACACTGAACAGGCTCTAGGATTTGTATATAGGTTGATACTAAAACCTGTGTAGAAGTAGAGAGTTCTAATTTCAAAGTGTGAGTTTAGCCTCACTCAGTAGATCCTTTGACATTCACTCATTAGTTTATTCATCCATATATTGAACAAATGTTAATCACTTCTTTTTACATGCCATGACCTATGCCAGTGGCTGGGGATACACCAATGACCAAGACAGCAAGATCTTATGAAGCCATTCAAGTGGAGCAAAGCCTTACTCTATAATTACAATGATTAAAATTGTGACAACTGCTTTACAAGGAATGGGCATGATAATATGAACATATATAACAGGAAAGATGACCAATTCTAGAGTTAATTATACCTTTCTATGACCAGGCTTTTCCACCCCAAAATTCAATTTTCCCCTATAACTGGCTGTTGTAAAAAGGCAGCAGTGCTTCCATGGGGTACACATGGTGCATAAGAAGTGTCTCAGTGCCAGTCATGATCCAAAAAAGCAGGGGTCCGTAAATGAGGTATAAGAGTCAGAGGCTATGTGCTGGTGATAGGGAATCAGGGTAGGAAATTTTCTTCGGAAAGAAAGATAAGTTGTTGGTTCCTATAAGGTCTTTTGGGGGTAGCAAGTCCAATACTTTAGCTGGTCAGAGGCAACACTCTATTCTCTGGTGAGGAGAGACAACTGAGAAACTGGCAGAGCTGGTACTTGAAGGCACAGTACACACCAGTAAATGGAGCAGAGAGGAAAGCCATTTATTCTGAGGAGTATGATATTTGAGCAGGAAAACTGACTGGAAGGAGAAATTTCCTATCTAAAGCTGAACTTGAAGCCATGGGTTAATAACAGCTAGTACACATGACTTTCCCGTCCCTGAGGACTCCTTCATCCTCCTGCCTAGTTTTTCTACTTTTACCCAGCAAGACACATATAGGTAGTTCTTTTTTGCAGTCTTTCTCATGGAAATGTAAATTTTTTAAATTTTTTTTATTATACTTTAAGTTCTTGGAAACATGTACAGAATGTGCAGTTTCGTTACATAGGTATACACATGCCATGGTGATATGCTGCACCCATCAACCTGTCATCTACATTAGGTATTTCATGTCCTTTGCAGGGACATGGATGAAGCTAGAAACCATCATTCTCAGCAAATTAACAAAGAACAGAAAACCAACCACCACATGTTCTCACTCATAAGTGGGAATTGAACAATGAGAATGCATAGACACAGGGAGAGGCATCTCACACACTAGGGCCTTTGACAAAATTCAACAGCCCTTTTTGCTAAAAACTCTCAATAAACTAGGTATTGATGGAATATATCTCAAAATAATAAGAGCTATTTATGGCAAACCCACAGCCAATATCATACTGAATAGGCAAAAACTGGAAGCATTCCCTTTGAAAACCGGCACAAGACAAGGATGCCCTTTCTCACCACTCCTATTCGACATAGTATTGATAGTTCTTAATCAATTCAGATTTGAGGCAGGAAGGGCTTAAGCTGTGTGGGCTCTTTTGGTCAGCTTTTGAGGGCCTGGTTCATAAGTAGCTGCTTCATTATGGAACACAAAGATAAACTGGTCCTTCTAATGTGATAGCCTGTCTGGAAAGGATCAAGAACAAGTTCCTCAAGGGACAGCAAGTGGCAATACGCTATGTGCCACTTAAAAATGCCCTTCCCAACCAATCCTGAACACCATACACAACATACGTTTTTCCTTTACTTGGTAACATTCAGTCTTTGCCTACTCAGGACACCAAGAGCAGTATTCATTAGGATGGCACCAAAAGCATTTCAATTATCTCTTTGTCAAAGATTTCATCACATTTTCCTTGTAAAGGTCATGGATGTCCAGAGGTCACTGAGAGTTCTGATATTTGAGAATAGCCAATATAAGCATGTAGGTCAGAGTGCCCCAACCCCATCATGAACTTTCTCATACACAATTAAACTAAAATTTAAGATGATACATGAAAAGGCAAAACACAAGATGAAAGTGCCAAAAGTTTTAGAGGAAGACTTTATTGCCAGGTGGGGTGAATAGGGAGAGCTTCAAAGAGGAGGTGGCACATGAATGAAGCATTAAAGAATGCAGCATAGAGTCCATAGAGAGCTCCTTGCAAGAGGAGCTGTTACCAAAAGCACAATGGATTGACAGCCTCCAACTGCCAAAACTTATCTTTGAATCCACTGCAGCAGCCACCTGAGGCCATGTTGACTTACCTAGGCTGTTCCCAACACTATTTGAGCATAGTGAAGTTCCTATCATTGGGATTTCTCTAATGAGCAACCTCTGCTCATGGACTCTCCATAGACCTGGCTGAGACCTTCTCAGACTTGCTCTGTGGTCCAAGTCTCTTCATACCCCATTTTCTTTCTTCCTTCTTTCTTTTCAAAGGTGAAGACCCTACATCATAGTCTGAATCCTCTTCCAACTTACTCCTGCTCACACTCCCCTTTCTCCTTTACAGGTGTTCCTGTGAAGAGATTTATTTCTTCAATAAATATTTTTTTACATCTAATCCTGTCTGCTTCATGAAGGGCTTGATATAGAAGGATTTCTGAGTGACTGATGGGCGGATGAATTAATCAACATGATCACAGCTCTGCTTAATTTGATGAAAATATTCACACTCAGGTATTAGTCATGTGAGGGATCTCTGTTTGTTCCTAAATAACGGATGCTGAAAAACATCTAGAAATTGCAAAGGAACAGAAAAGCAGTGCAGTGAAATCACTCTATGATCTGTCTGAGCTGTGGTCCTGGAGACATCTCTCTGGTTTCCATCTAGATTTACCGAAGACTCTCCCAAAGCCAAGTCCTACCTACCTAAGGAGTAGAGTCAGCTTCCTTTCTCTATGGACAGTCACTGTGCTTAGAATTCTTCAGAGTTTTCCTCGCAGATTTGGTTCTATCTTAGCCACTGGACCTCACAAGACATTGTTTTGGCCCATTATGAAGACATTCATTCATTCCTTCATCTCCCCATTTAATAAACTTTACCTGAGGATTTGTAGAAAGAACAGTTTACTTAAGTGAAATTAAAAGAGTAGACATTGGAACCCAAATGCCTGTATTCCGATTTCGGCTGTACTACTTCCATCAACAAGACTTAAATATTTAATGACTTAGTTTCCCCAACTGTAAAAAGAAAAATACCTCTCCTATAGAACTGTTGTGGGGATTTCAAACATTATATATATAAACATTTAGAACAGAGTATGCTACAGTAAAAAAAAACATTCACAACAATTCTTATTACTAGTCATTCTATTTGCCTGTGCTAGGATTTGGAAAATTGATATTTAAAAAAATTGATACAGCACATGTTTGGTAGGAGCTTGAATTTTATTGGAAGAGACAACAAAGACAGTGACTAGATATAAGTTACTTTTATATGGTATTGAGTGCTAAGAAGGGGAAAGGGCCTGCTGGACTAGTATTTTGGGTGGTCAGGGAAAGATTCTCTGGGGAATATCATTCCAGGAGGAGATGGCAGAATGTGCAAAGGTCCTGTGATTGGAAGGAAATGACAGTGTTGAAGAAATAAAAATGAATAAGATATTCTCGACAAATAGATGCATCCTAGAGTCTGCTCACATGCACACGCTAGGCATGCTCTGACTGGCTCCTCAGGGCCAACTGCAGTTTGGCACTGTTGCCTACTGGGTTTCATATTGTTAGAACCCACATGGCCTTTTCCATGCTGCACCCCCACACTGCACCTGCACCCCTCATTACTCCTGGGTATTTCTGTAGTAATTGCCCTGACCATTCCCTGTTTTTGAGCCAACTGCTATTTCACACTAATTCCTGTGCTTATCCAAACCCTTACTCTGAGAAGCATCCAACTAGGAAGGTAAGAGTATATACTCTGGAGCCAATTCCTGGAGCCAGTTCCCACCATCACTTGACCTTGGACTAGTTATCTCCCTGATCTTTGTATTCCTCATCTGTAAACAAGGCATTAAAAATGTTCTCTGGGCTGGGCGCGGTGGCTCACACCTGTAATCCCAGGACTTTGGGAGGCCAAGGCAGTGGATCACCTGAGGTCAGGAGTTCAAGACCAGACTGACCAACATGGTGAAATCCCATCTCCACTAGAAATACAAAATTAGCTGGGCGTGGTGGTGCACACCTGTAGTCCCAGCTACTCAGGAGGCTGAGGCAGGAGAATTGCTTGAACCCGGGAGGTGGAGGTTGCAGTGAGCCAAGATCATGCTACTGCACTCCAGCCTGGGTAACAAGAGTGAAACTCCTTCTCAAAAAAAAAATGTTTTCTAACTCATGAGGCTATCGTAAGCATTCAAAGGATTCAGATAAATAAAATAAGAATTACACTCAACAGCATGTAAATGTTAGCTATTATTATTACCATCAACATCATCAGGACCTTTATACAAGAGCTCCTGGTATCTCTTTGGGACCATGTTTTTTGGCGTTTCACTGTGCCTTGCTGAATCTCTCCTTTCTCTCCACCCATGGAAAGTCTCCCCTTGTTTTTTCCAGCTTGTGTGCTGGGCTGAAGCCTAGCTCTCCTAATAAGGAGAAGGGTATTCAGAGCAGTATTAGGAATGCGTACGTGTTCACATCCAAACACACACCCGCCACCATTGTAAGCCCTCAGCACCATCTGAAATGGCACATCTTTCCTCACTCTGTGCCATGTAGAAAAGGCTCAATCTCTGGTTATGTTGATATTCTTCACTGTGTTCCATCATAAATGATAGTTTTAGATAAAACATCTGACATTTTAAATCATCATGATCTTCGGCAAAATGGCATCAAATTTTAATGCTTTCAACTGCTGCTCCTTTTAAGGCGCAAAGCAGCCAGACTTCCTTTTCATTTTTCCCTTCATTCAAGAGATTGCTAATGTGATGACACCAAACCATCCACTGCCTCCCACACACGCTTTGACAGCTGGGGTGCTCTTAGCTTTCTCCATAGTCAGTGTCCTCTCTCCATTTGCCTCTCTCAGAGATGAGATTAAAATGGTAGCATTTCACTGGAGACTGGGCTTGGGGGTGGGCATGGGGTTCTGCAGATTGACAGATATAATTATCACATTTGCTTCCCAGCATAAGGTATCTAAGTAATAGTTTCCATATTTATCCAGTGTTAATCAGGAAAGAGTTCAATCAGTTGAAGAGGGATATTTCTCTTTTTCAAATGAGGCTCTGCCTAGCGAACTCATCCTCTGACAGGGGTCCTCACTTGTAATATAAGGTTGGACTCTTGCTTCAGCTTGGTCTGCAAGTGACAGCTATCACCCAAAGACCCTAGGCCTTCATGCATTCAGTGAGCAGAGTGATGGGCAGTAGCGAGGCCTCACTCCCTTACTTCTTGAGAGGAGAGGGCCAGGGAGGGACTCTTTTTCTTTTTAATTCTACTTTAGGCTCTCGGGTACATGTGCAGATCATGTGGGATTGTTGCATAGGTACATACAAGGCAAGGTGGTTTGCTGCCTTCCTCCCCCCATCACCTATATCTGGTATTTCTCACCACGTTATCCCTCCCCACCATCCCCCCCCGCTACTGTCCCTTCCCTAGTCCCCCCAACTGACCGCAGTGTGTGATGCTCCCCTCCTTGTGTCCATGTGTTCTAATTATTCAACACCCACCTATGAGTGATACCATGCAGTGTTTGATTTTCTGTTCTTGTGTCAGTTTGCTGAGAATGATGGTTTCCAGATTCATCCGTGTCCCTAAGAAGGACAAGAACTCATCGTTTTTTATGGCTGTGTAGTATTCCATGGTGTATATGTGCCAAGTTTTCTTTATCCAGTCTATTGTTGATGGACATTTGGGTTGGTTCCAGATCTTTGCTATTGAAAACAGTGCTGCAATGAACATATGCATGCATATGTCTTTATAATAGAACATTTTATAATTCTTTGGGTATATACCCAGTAAGAGGATTGCTAGGTCAAATTGTATTTCTATTTCTAGGTCCTTGAGGAATCGCCACACTGTCTTCCACAATGGCTGAACTAATTTACACTCTCACCAACAGTACAAAAGTGTTCCTATTTCTCCAAAACCTCTCCAGCATCTGTTGTCTCCAGATTTTTTAATGATCGTCATTCTAACTGATGTGAGATGGTATCTTAATGTGGTTTTGATTTGCATTTCTCTAATGACCAGTGATAATGAACATTTTTTCATATGTTTGTTGGCCTCATAGATGTCTTCTTTGGTAAAGTGTCTGTTCATATCCTTCACCCACTTTTGAATGGGCTTGTTTGTTTTTTTCTTGTAAATCCGTTTTGGTTCTTTGTAGATTCTGGATATTAGCCCTTTGTCAGATGGGTAGATTACAAAATATTTTTCCCATTTTGTTGGTTGCTGGTTCACTCTAATGATTGTTTGCTTTGCTGTACAGAAGCTCTGGAGTTTAATTAGATCCCATTTCTCTATTTTGGCTTTTGTTGCCATTGCTTTTGGTGTTTTAGCCATGAAGTCCTTGCCTATGCCTATGTCCTGAATGGTTTTGCCTAGCTTTTCTTCTAGGGTTTTTATGGTGTTAGGTCTTAGGTTTAGATCTTTAATCCATCTGGAGTTAATTTTAGTATAAGGTGTCAGGAAGGGATCCAGTTTCTGCTGTCTGCACATGGCTAGCCAGTTTTCCCAACACCATTTATTAAACAGGGAATCCTTTCCCCATTGCTTGTTTTTGTTAGGTTTGTCAAACATCAGATGGTTGTAGATGTGTAGTGTTGCCTCCGAGGCCTCTGTTCAGTTCCATTGGTCTATATCTCTGTTTTGGTACCAGTACCATGCTGTTTTGATTACTGTAGCCTTGTAGTATAGTTTGAAGTCAGGTAGCATGATGCCTCCAGCTTTGTTCTTTTTTCTTAGGATTGTTTTTGCTATGTGGGCTCTCTTTTGGTTCCATATGAAGTTTGAAGTGTTTTTTTTTCCAGTTCTGTGAAGAAGGTCATTAGAAGCTTGATGGGGATAGCACTGAATCGCCTAATTCCTTTGGGCAGTATGGCCATTTTCACAATGTTGATTCTTCCAAACCATGAGCATGGAATGTTTTTCCATCTGTTTCTGTCCTCTGTTATTTCATTGAGTAGTGGTTTGTAGTTCTCCTTGAAGAGATTCTTTACATCCTTTGTTAGTTGTGTACCTAGGTATTTTATTCTCTTTGCAGCTATCGTGAATGAGAGTTCACTCATGATTTGGCTCTCTGTTTGTCTGTTATTGGTATATAGAAATGCTTGTGATTTCTGCACATTGATTTTGTATCCTGAGACTTTGCTGAATTTGCTTATCAGTTTTGGGAGGTTTTGGGCTGGATGATGGGGTCTTCTAAATATACAATCATGTCATCTGCAAATAGGGACAATTTGACTTCCTCCTTTCCTAATTGAATGCCCTTTATTTCTTTTTCTTGCCTGATTGCCCTGGCTAGAACTTCCAATACTATATTGAATAGGAGTGGTGAGAGAGGGCATCCTTGTCTAGTGCCAGATTTCAAAGGGAATGCTTTCAGTTTTTTACCCATTCAGTATGGTATTGACTATGGGTTTGTCATAAATAGCTTTTTATTATTTTGAGATACATTCCGTTGGTACCTAGTTTATTGAGGGTTTTTAGCATAAAGTGCTGTTGAATTTTGTCGAAGGCCTTCTCTGCATCTATTGAGATAATCGTGTGGTTTTTGTCTTTGGTTCTGTTTATGTGTTGAATTATGTTTATAGACTTGCATATGTTGAACCAGCCTTGCATCCCCAGGATGAGGCCTACTTGATCATGATGAATAAGCTTCTTGATGGGCTGTTGCTTTCTGTTTGCCAGTATTTTATTGACGATTTTTACATCTATGTTCATCATGGATATTGGCCTGAAGTTTGCTTTTTCAATGGCATCTCTGCCCAGTTTTGGTATTAGGATGATGTTGGTCTCATAAAATGAGTTGGGGAGGATTATCTCTTTTTGTATTATTTGGAATAGTTTCAGAAGGAATGGTACCAGCTCCTGTTTGTAAGTCTGGTAGAGTTTGGCTGTAAACCCATCTGGACCTGGGCTTTTTTTAGTTGGTAGGCTCTTAATTGCTGCCTCAACTTCAGTCTTGTTATTTTTCTATTCAGGGTTTCAACTTCTTCCTGATTTAGGCTTGGGAGGATGCAAGTGTCCAGGAATTTGTCCATTTCTTCCAGATTTACTCGTTTGTGTGCATAGAGTTGTTTGTAGTAATCTCAGATGGTAGTTTGTATTTCTGTGGAATTGGTGGTGATGTCCCCATTATCGTTTTTTATTACATCTATTTGATTCTTCTCTCTTTTCTTTTTTATTAATCTGGCTAGTGGTCTATCTATTTTGTTAATCTTTTAAAAAAAACAGCTCCTGGGTTTGTTGAGTTTTTGAAGGGTTTTTTGTGTCTCTATTTCCTTCAGTTCTGCTCTGATCTTAGTTATTTCTTGTCTTCTGCTAGCTTTTGAGTTTTTTTGATCTTGCTCCTCTAACTGTTTCAATTTTGATGATAGGGTGTCGACTTTAGACCTTTCCTTACTCCTCATGTTGGCATTTATAGCTATGAATTTCCTTCTAGATACTGCTTTAAATGTGTCCCAGAGATTCTGGTATGTTGTGTCTTCATTCTCGTTGGTTTCAAAGAACATCTTTATTTCTGCCTCATTTCATTGTTTATCCAGTGGACATTCAGGAGCCAGTTGTTCATTTTCCATGAAGTTGTGCAGTTTTGAATTTGTTTCTTAATCCTGAGTTCTAATTTGATTGCACTGTGGCCTTAGAGACTGTTTGTTATGATTTCTGTTCTTTTGTGTTTGCTGAGGAGTGATTTATTTCCAATTATGTGGCTGATTTTAGAGTAAGTGCGATATAGTGCTCAGAAGAATGTATATTCTATGGATTTGGGGTTAAGAGTTCTGTAAATGTCTATTAAGTTCACTTGGTCCAGATCTGCATGCAATTCCTGGACTTGGAGGGACTCTTTCACATAGAGAATAATCAGAGAATGATGGATTTAAATTAACAGAATATGATTTAACCACAGTTTGAGAGTTTAGTTAGAGGACTAAAAGTATACACCAGCACATTTTCTTGTTGTTCTTTTATTGTTTGTTTGTAGCAAGGGAATAAGGATCATGGTTTCTTGGTGCTCTGATGAACTTTAGAGCTGATGTAATCTGCCTTCACACTTCTCTTCTATGACAGAAAGACACTAAGCTCTTCCCACCCAGCCTAGAGTCATTTGGTTAGTTAGAGGTAGTTCAAAATTTGCATGGAGGAAAAAATCAAGACATGAAGCAGATTTCTAAACAGCTGATGTATTAATCACCTTCATTCTGATTTTTGTTGTCTTTGAGTCACAAAGGTGGAAGGGACCTTCAAACATATGTACATGGTTCACTCTCCATTCTTTCATTTCCCCAAGAAGGGCAGCCCAGTCTCTCCTTGGGTGTCTTCCATAAAGTATCATCATCCAAGTTTCAGGAAGATTCAGAAACTGGAATGCTAAGTGACAAGACTGGAGGGAGGAGAGGGCCATCCTGGAGGCTGCTTCTAGGAGCAGTAAACTTCATAGTCAGACTCATCCTAATGATATGGGAGCAGAAGAAAGCAATCAAATATTGAACCATTGCTTATTTCAGGCCAGGTAAGCTTCAAGGGCTTTACATGAATCATCTAATTTAAACCTTTCCATAACTCTATGGGATGGCTGACATTACTTTCCTCAGTTTCAAAGTGAGGCTTAACACATTAGGAAAATGTCTCTAGGTCAGGCAGTATTCAGATGATAGAACTAGAATGGTCTGATAATAGCTTTATGCTTAGCCATAATGCCACACTGCCTTGCACACATCTCTTCATATGCTGGGATCACAAGTTCTAGGAGAAAATGCAGGAGAGAGAGAGAAAGACTAGGACATGTGTTGCTTCAGAGAAAAGTTCATAATAGACAATGAAAGATAGCATGCACTCAGGCAAAAATGTAAGCTCAACCCAGATAAAAGTTAAAAGTGAATAAACACAGCCAGTTAATTTTGACTCTCCAGTTGCTGTGAGTCTTCTGAGGAGGTTGATCAAATGGTCCACTGCCTCCCTTGTTTATTTTGTTGGTAAGCTCACCGGGCAGAAACTAGTGTGTTCTCTGTGACACTCCCATAAAAGTTAAAGAACACTTCTATTAAAAGGCATGGGGAAGGCTCATTTCTATTTTTTTTTGTGTGTGTGGAGACTTATTTACTGTTTTTATTTTTTCTCTAGTGTGACCATCTCTAAAAAGAATAACTTTATTTTCCCAACAGGTATGGCAATTTGTTCCACTTATTGGAGATCTTTCTCTAGAAGAGACAAGTGGGTAATTGTAGCCACAGCAGATGTTTTAGTCATACCTGGGAAGGGAAGAGCGACTGTGGACTTTTCCTATAACAATAGGTGATTATGTGCGAAGCCCTGTAACAAGCAGTTTGCCTACATTAAGTCACTGGATGCTTACAGCAGTGTGTTGCGGTAAGCATCATGGTACTGTATGCAGGAGAAAAGTGCAAAGACTCCCACGTAAGGCTAGGGCACAGAACTGCTCATTGATTTTGCATTCTGCAGACTTAACAAGAGTAATATCCATGGCATGTGATTGGTAGAAACTGGATAGGAATAAGTTCTATGCTTGGCCCAGGTCATGGAGTCAGAGTGTGGCTGAGCTCTTATACCCATGGGCCTTGTTTCAGGGACAGATATGGAAATTACAGGAGAGATAACATTAATGTACAAGGGAGGACAGGGAAGTCCTCTCTGAGGGGGATTAACGTGAACAGGAAAGGAAGGATGGGAGGTCCTGAGAAAGGAGCATTCTTTTTTGTTTTTTTTAATTATACTTTAAGTTCTGGGATACATGTGCAGGTTTGTTACATAGGTATTTACGTGCCATGGTGGTTTGCTGCACCCATCAGCCTGTCATCTACATTCTCCTAATGCTATCCCTTCCCTGCCACCCCATCCCCAGATAGGCCCCCATGTATGATGTTCCCCTTTCTGTGCCCATGGGTTCTTATTGCTCATGGGTTCTTATTGCTCAGCTCCCACTTATGAGTGAGAACATGTGGTGTTTGATTTTCTGTTTCTGTGTTAGTTTGCTGAGAATGATGGTTTCTAGTTTCATCCATGTCCGTGCAAAGGACATGAACTCATCCTTTTTTATGGCTGCATAGTATTCCATAGTGTGTATGTGCCACATTTTCTTTATCCAGTCTATCCTTGATGGGCATTTGAGTTGGTTCCAATCTTTGCTACTATGAATAGTGCTGCAGTAAACATACGTGTACATGCATCTTTATAATAGAATAATTTATAATCCTTTGGGTATATACCCAGTAATGGGATTGCTAGGTCAAGTGGTATTTCTGGTTCTAGGTCCTTAAGGAATTGCCACACTGTCTTCCACAATGGTTGAACTAATTGACACTCCCACCAACAGTGTAAAAGCGTTCCTATTTCTCCACATCCTCTCCACCATCTGTTGTTTCCTGACTTTTTAATGATCACCATTCTAACTGGCATGAGATAGTATCTCAATGTGGTTTTGTTTTGCATTTCTCTAATGATCAGTGATGACGATATTTTTCTCATATGTTTGTTGGCTGCATAGGAACAGCTCCGGTTTGCGGCTCCCAGTGAGATCATTGCAGAAGGCAGGTGATTTCTGCAGTCCTAACTGAGGTACCCAGCTCATCTCATTGAGACAAAAGGGAAAGGAGTATTCTATGTAAAAAGAATGAGTGCAAAAGCACCAAGTGGGGAAGAAAGAAAGCAACTTTCAAGGAAGAACAAAGATGCTATGATGGTCAGAGGTGGACGTCTGAATAAGCAGTAGAGCTGACATCCCAATCCATGCAGTGTGGCTTCCTGCCCCTGTATAAACCACTTTGTTATATTGACCCAGTCCTGATGAGTGCCGCAGAGACTCCCACTTAAGGCTAGGACACAGAACTGCTCATTGATTTTGCATTGTGCAGACTTAACAAGAGTAATATCTATGGCATGTGGCTGGCAGAAACCAGATAGGAAAGAGTGGAAAAATAAATGGGAGACTGGGAAGCACAGACAGCAGGTGTCAACAACTTTTTCGAAAAGTTTTTTTTCTTTTTCTTTTTTTCTTCTCCTCTGAGAAGGCTGGAGGAGAATATGAGGTCAAAAGAGGGTTAGTGAAAGGAGACAAAAACCATGTGTGAGTGCTGATAGGATTGATCCAGGAGAAAGTAAGAGTCATGGTACATGAGAGAGAAATTGATTATGTCCAGAAACATTAGTGCATTATTTGATTCTTAGCCTTAGGCTAAATGGGATTTATGGACATCTAGGAACTGGGGATTGGTGTTCCATCCCATTTATCTTTTTTCCAGACTGTGCCCATTCTTCACTTTGATGAAGCCAAACACCATCAATATATAATATACACGTTGCTTTTGTTTGCAGTGGTTTTATTTTTCCCCAAAGCTTAGTAATTGATTCTATTTTATGATAATTAAATGATATAATTAGCCAATTAACTTATTATCTCAATCTCTCAACAAATATATTTGACCATCTTTAATCTGCCAGTTTTAATACTAAATCGAATGATAATATAAGCAAGTAACACATTCCTAACAAGCTCTCATTCTTGTGAAATGAGATCCAATCTTCCTTATATAGCACACTTCACAGTTCTTTGCCTAGTGGTGTTGCTAAATATGTGTAAGTCTTTTTAAATTTCTTATTGGTAAGATTTGAAAGAGGCTGATATGTCAATCAATGACTCAGAGTTTTAAACATTTTTAGACTATTTTTGTATCAACTTTCTCTTTTTTAACCTCTTCTTAAATGCTTATGTATATACATTCTATTATATATATCATTAATATATAGTAAATATATTATATCTGATGAAGGACTTCACTCAGAATATTTAATGAACTTTTAGAAATCAATAACAAGACTAATTCCTCAATTTAAAAATGGACAGCATTTTTACATACACTTCAATGAGAAGATGTATAAATGATCAATGAACATTTGAAAAAACTGCTTTAGATCATTAGCCATCAGAGAAATACAAATTATAAACTTAAAGAGTGTATGCATTTTCCAGAATAGCTCAAATTAGAAACACTGACAAAAGACGTTGGTAAAGATATGTAGCAGGTGGGATTCTAATACGCTCTTGAAGTTTGAAGTTTCGGGGGAGGTCTGTAAAATACTATAACCAATTTGGGACACTACTGGGCATTTGAACATATGTCTACCTAAAGATCCAGAAATTTCTACACCTAGTTATTTACCCAAAATAAATGAAAATTTATTTTCACACAAATTTTTTTTTAAATGTTTATAGCAGCTTTATTCATGGTAGCCACAATTAAAATGCCTGTCAGTACTTCAGTAACTAAACAAACTGTTGTATGTGTGTACAAAGGAAAACTATTCTTTAAGAAAATGGAACAAACTTACTGATGTATACATTATGTATGAATCTCAAAAATATTATGTTGAGAAAAAAGACAGACACGGAAGATTACAAACTGTGTAGTTGTATTATGTGAAGGCAAAGTTAATTTATGGTGATAGAAATTTGAATAGTGATTATAAGGGGTGGGGATTGACCAGAATGGGCAAACTTTTCGTTTTCTTTTTAGAGACAAGGTCTCACTCTGTCACACCGGCTGCAGTACAGTGATGCTATTATAGCTCACTGCAACTGCAAACTTCTGGACTCAAGTAATCCTCCCACCTCAGCCTCCTCTGTAGTGAAGAATACAGGAAAGCCTTATTCCCCTATTTAGAAATAATCACAGCTGATACCTCAGCATGTTTGTGTGTGTGTGTGTGTGTGTGTGTGTGTGTATAAAGATAGTATTTTATTATCAGCATTCTCTTGTGTCATTGAAATTTTAAAAACTATTGCATAATATTGTATCTTATGGCAGTTTTGATGAATTTCAGAGACTTCCTAATTTTTATCATTGGGATTGGTAATGCCCACTCTTCTAATCAGTTGTGAGGATGGAAGAAGACATTTTGTACTCAATAAACATGTATCAGATGTATTCTATGTTTCAGGCATTCTACTAGGTGCTGTGTGTAAGAGATGAATAAAATAGAATTTCTGCATTCCAGATGAATAAACTATGATGGTGGATGGTGTGTGGGCAGAAAACAGATGTGAAGTTGATACCAGCTTCCAAGGAGGCTCCTGAGAAACACCTACTTTCGTGATGAACCTAGCAAATGATACAATTTGTGTTATCCTCCTTCTAATCCTCTAATCTTCTCACTTCTGCTGACCCCACTTTCCAGTACATACTAGGGTATGTGGACCTCTAAATCTCTGTGCTGAAAACTTTCCTACGTGAGTGATGTATTAGTCTTCTCAGTCTGCTATAATAAAGTACTCCAGACTTGCCTTAAACAATACACACACACACGTGTGTGTGTACGTATGTATATATAAATATATATGGCTATTGGTTTGTAAAAGTACATTACATATTCTGGATAAACTCCTTCATCAGATATAATGTATTTACTATATATTGATAATACATTATGTGTAATTGATATATATAATTACTATATATTCATATTCATGATATGTATCATTGATTTGGAAATCCAAAATCAAGGTTCCAATATTTTGGTTCCAGGTAAGCGCATCTTTATGGCTTCCTGTGGAACAGAAGAAGAGAGTCTACACTAATTCTTTTTTTTCTTTCTTCTTTTTCTTTTTTTAATTTTACTTTAAGTTCTGGGATACATGTGCAGAACCTGCAGGTTTGTTACATAGGAATAGGTATACCATGGTGGCCTGCTGCACTTATTGATCCATCCTCTAAGTTACCTTCCCTCACCCCCAAACCCCAAACAGGATCTAGTATGTGCTGTTTCTTTCCCTGTCTCCATGTATTTTCATTGTTTAACTCTGACTTTCGAGTGAGAACATGTGGTGGTTGGTATTTTGTTCCTGTGCTAATTTGCTGAGGATGATGGCTTCCAGCTTCATCTATGTCCCTGCAAAGGACATAATCTCATTCTTTTTTATGGCTACATAGCATTCCATTGAGTGTATGTACCACATTTTTTTTATCCAGTCTGTCACTGATGGGCATTTGGTTTGGTTCTATGACTTTGCTTTTGGAAATAGTGCTGCAATAAACATATGTGTATGTGTCTTTATAGTAGAATGATTTATATTCCTTTGGGTATATACCCAGTAATGGGATTGCTGGGACAAATGGCATTTCTGGTTCTAGATTATTAAGGAATTGCCATACTGTCTTCTACAATGGTTGAACTAATTTACATTCCCATCAACAGTGTAAAAGCATTTCTATTTCTCCTCAGCCTTGCCAGCATCTAATGTTTCTTGACTGTTTAATAATTACCATTCTGATTGGTGTGAGATGGTATTTCATTGTGGTGTTGATTCACATTTCTCTAATGATCAGTGATGTTGAGCTTTTTCTCATATGTTTGTTGCCCACATAAATGTCTTCCTTTGAAAAGTGTCTGTTCATATCTTTTGCTCACTTTTTGATGGGATTGTTTGTTTTTTGCTTGTAAATTTGTTTGAGTTTCTTGTAAATTCTGGATATTCGACCTTTTACAATGGGTAGATTGCAAAAAGTTTCTCCCATTCTGAAGGTTGCCTGTTCACTCTGATGATAGTTTCTTTTTCTGTGAAGAAGCTCTTTCATTTAATTAGATCTTATTTGTCAATTTTGGCTTTTGTTGCAATTGCTTTTGGAATTTTCCTCATGAATTCTGTGCCCATGCCTATGTCTTGAATGGTATTGTCTAGGTTTTCTTCTAGGATTTTTATGGTTTTGGGTTTTACGCTTAAGTTTTAAATCCATCTTTAGTTAATTTTTGTGTAAGGTATAAGGAAGGGTTCAGTCTTGGTTTTCTGCATATGGCTAGTCAGTTTTCCCAGCACCATTTATTGAATAGGAGATCCTTTCCCCATTGCTTGTTTTTGTCAGGTTTGTTGATTATCAGATGGTTGTAGATGTGTGGTGCCATTTCTGCGGTCTCTTTTCTGTTCCGTTGGTCTATCTGTCTGTTTCGGTACCAGTACTGTGTCATTTTGGTACTGTAGCCTTGTAATATAGTTTGAAGTCAGGTAGTGTGATGCCTCCAGCTTTGTTCTTTTTGCTTATAATTGTCTTAGCTATATGGGGTCTTATTTGAATCCACATGAAATTTAAAGTAGTTTTTTCTAATTCTGTGAAGAATGTCAATGGTAGTTTTACGGGAATAGCATTGAATATATAAATTACTTTGGGCACTATGGCCATTTTCACGATATTGATTTTTCCTATTCATGAGGATGGAATAGAATGATTTTCTATTTGTGTCTTCTCTTGTTTCCTTGAGCAGTGGTTTGTAGTTCTCCTTAAAGAGGTCCTTCACATCCCTTGTTAGCTATATTCCTAGGTATTTTATTCTCTTGGTAGTAGCAATTATGAATGGGAATACATTCATATTTGGCTCTCTTGTTGTCTATTGTTAGTATAAATGAGTGCTTGTGATTTTTAACATTGGTTTTCCATCCTGAGGCTTTGCTAAATTTGCTTATCAGCTTAAGGAGTTTGGGGGCTGAGATGATGGGGGTTTCTAAATATAAAATTATGTCATATGCAAACAGAGACAATCTGACTTCCTCTCTTCCTATTTGAATACTCTTTATTTCTTTCTCTTGCCAGATTGCCTGGTCAGAACTTCCAATACTATGTTGAATAGGAATGGTGAGAGAGGGCATCATTGTCTTGTGCCAGTTTTCAAAGAGAATACTTCCACCTTTTGCCCATTCAATATGATATTGGCTGTGGGTTTGTCATACATAACTTTTATTATTTTGAGAGAAAAACTATCAATATCCAGTTTATTGAGCGTTTTTAACACAAAGAGATGTTGACTTTTATTAAATGCTTTTTCTGCATCTATTGAAATAATCATGTGGTTTTTGTCTTTGGTTCTGTTTATGTGATGGATTACATTTATTAATTTGCATATGTTGAACCATACTTGCATCCCAAGGATGAAGCCAACTTGATTGTGGTAGAAAAATTTTTTGATGTGCTGCTGGATTTGGTTCACCAGTATTTTATTGAGGAATTTTGCATCAACGTTCATCAGGGATATTGGCCTGATGTTTTCTGTTTTTTGTTGAGTCTTCCAGGTTTTGGTAACAGTATGATGCTAGCTTCATAAAATGAGTTAGGGAGGAGTCTTTCCTTTTAAATTGTTTGGAATAGTTTCAGAAGGAATCGTACCAGATCCTCTTTGTAGCTCTGGTAGAATTTGATTGTGAACCCATCTAGTCCTGTACTTTCTTTTTGGTCTGTAGGCTATTATAACCTCAATTTCAGAACTTGCTATTGTTCTATTCAGAGATTAGACTTCTTCCTGCTTTAGACTTGAGAGGGTGTCCAGGAATGTATCCATTTCTTCTAGATTTTCTAGTTTATTTGCTCAGTAGTGTTTATAATATTCTCTTTCTGTAGGGTCAGTGGTGATATACCTTTTATCAATTTTATTGTGTCTATTTGATTCTTCTCTCTTTTCTTCTTTATTAGTTTAGCTATTGGTCTCTCTGTTTTGTTAATTTTTCACAAAAAAACCAGCTACTGGATTCATTGTTTTTTTTTTGGAGAGTGTTTTCTGTCTCTATCTCCTTCAATTCTGTTCTGATCTTACTGTTTCTTATCTTCTTCTAGTTTTTGAGTTACTTTGCTTTTGCCTCTCTAGTTTTAATTGTGATGTTAGGGTGTCAATTTGAGATCTTTCTAGCTTCTGACGTGGGCACTTAGTGCTATAAGTTTCCCTCTTAACCCTGCTTTAGTTGTGTCCCAGAGATTTTGGTATGGTATCTTGGTTCTCATTGGTTTCAAAGAACTTGATTTCTGTCTTAATTTCATTATTTATCCAGGAGTCATTCAGGAGCAGCTTGTTCAATTTCCATATAATTGTGTGGTTTTGAGTGAGTTTATTAATCCTGAACTCCAATTTGATTGCACTGTGGTCTGAGAGACTATTTGTTATGATTTTCATTCTTTTGCATTTGCTGAGGAGTGTTTTACTTCCAATTATGTGGTCTATCTTAGAATAAGTGCTGTGTGGCGCTGAGAAGAATGTATATTCTGTTGATTTCAGGTTTAGAGTTCTGAAAATACCTATTAGGTACACTTGATCCAGAGCTGAGTTTGAGTCCTAAATATCCTTGTTAATTTTCTGTCTTGTTGATCTAATTTTGACAGTGGGGTGTTAAAATCTCCCACTATTATTGTGTGGGAATCTAGGTCTCTTTGTAGGTATCTAAGAACTTATTTTATGAATATGGGTGCTCCTGTATTGGGTGCATATATATTTAGGATACTTAGCTCTTCTTGTTGAATTGTGCCCTTTACCATTATGTAATGCCCTACTTTGCCTTTTTTGATCTTTTTTTGGGTTAAAATCTGTTTTATAAGAGACTAGGATTGCAATCTCTGCCTCTTTTTCCTTTCCATTTACTTGGTAAATTTTCCTCTATTCCTTTATTTTGATCCTTTGTGTGTCTTTGCACCTGAGAGGGGTCTCCTGAATACAGGACACCGATGGGTCTTGACTCTTCAACCAATTTGCTAGTCTATGTCTTTTAATTGGGGCATTTAGCCCATTTACATTTAAGGTTAGTATTATTATGTGTGAACTTGATCCTGATCCTGACATCATAATATTATCTGGTTATTGTGGTTATTTTGCACACTAGTTAATGCAGTTTCTTCATAGTATCATTGGTCTTTATATTTTGGTATGTTTTTGCTGTGGCTGGTGCTAGCTTTTTCATTCCATAATTAGTACTTCTTTTAGGAGCTCTTACAAGGCAGACTTGGTGGTAACAAAATCCCTTAGCATTTGCTTGTCAGTAAAGGATTTTATTTACTCTTCACTTATGAAGTTTAGTTTGCCTGGATATGAAATTCTGGGTTGAAAATTCTATTCTCTGAGAATATTGAATATTGGTTCCCAATCTCCTCTGGGTTGTAGAGTTTCTGCTGAAAGGTTCATTTTTACTTTGATGGGCTTCCCTTTTCAGGGCTTCCCTTTGTAAGTGACCTGGCCTTTCCCTCTAGCTGCACTTAACATTTTTTCCTTCATTTTGACCTTGGAGAATCTGATGATTATGTGCCTTGGGTTGATCTTCTTTTGGAGTATCTTAGTGATTTTCTATGTAGTTCCTGAATTTGCATGTTGGCCTGTCTTGCTAGGTTGAGGCAGTTCTGGATAATATCTTGAAATGTGTTTTCCATCTGGTTTCCATTCTCATCTTCAGATACTCCAGTCAATTGTAGATTCAGTCTTTTTACGAAGCTCTATAATTTTTGGAGGCTTTGTTTGTTCCTTTATATTATTTTTTCTAGTCTTGTCTGCATGCCTTATTTCAGCAAGGTGGTCTTCAAACTCTGATATACTTTCTTCCACTTGGTCAATTTGCCTATTAATACTTGTATATGCTTCACAAAGTTCTCATGCTATGTTTTTCAGCTTCATCAGGTCATTTATGTTCCTCGCCAAACTGGTTATTCTAGTTAGCAGCTCTTCTAACCTTTTATCAAGTTTCTTAGCTTCTTTGCATTGGATTAGAACATGCTTCTTTAGTTCAGTGTAGTTGTTTATTTCCCATCTTCTGAAGCTTAATTCTGTCAATTTGTCCATCTCTTCCTTTGTTCTGTTCTGTGTCCTTGCTGGAGAAATATTGGGATCATTTGGGTAAGAGGCACTCTGGTCTTTTGGGTTTTTGGTGTTTTTTTCAATTCTTTCTTGTCTTTGTGAGTTTGTCTAGTTTCGATCTTTGAGGCTGCTGACCCTTGGATAGGGCTCTTGTGGGGACTTTTTTATTTTTGATGCTGTTGTTGCTGCTTTCTCTTTGTTTGTTTTTCTTTCAATGGTCAGATTTCTTTTTCGTAGGGCTGCTGTGGTTTGCCGGAGGGTTCACTTCAGGCCCTACTCATCTGGTTCGCTTCCATGCCTGAATATGTCACTCAGGGAGGTTCCTGCATAAGGTGTCTGACAACCCCTGTTGAAGGGTCTCACCCAGTTGGGTGGCACAGGGAACAGGACCCATTTAACAAAGCACTTTGACTATCCCTTGGTGGAGGGGGTGTGCTTGACTAAGGGGAAACTCACTCATCCGGGTTGCCTGGATTCCTCAGAACCACAAAGGGGAACAGCTAAGTCTGCTGGTCCGCAGAGTGTGTGGCCACCCTCCTCTCTAAGGGCCTCAGGCGCAGGGAGATTGGGTTTTGTCCCTGAGCCTCTGGCTGGAGTTGTTGGAGTTCCTGCAGGGAAGGCCTGCCCATTGAGGAAGGATGAGTCAGGATCAGGCCTGAAGAGGCACTCTGGCCACAGTCTGCCACAGCCGAGAGCCAACACTAATTCTATCACGAGGCTCCCACCCTTATAATCTTATCTAACATTAATTGCTACCTAAAGACCTCACCTGCAAATACCATCATATTGGGGGCTTGGGCTTCAAAATATGAATTTGTGGGGAATACAATTTAGTCAATATCAGGTCACCGAGAGTGGCTTCTGTTTTCCTTGCTAAATATCAATGATACAATTTTTTTGACCATAAAAGAAATGTAAATTTTTATTTTTATTATATATAAACATGTATTTATGCAAAGTGAAGATAATCTGTTAACAATTTAGTGTATGTTTTCCTTTCCTCTCTCTTTTGTATGAGATATGGTTATATATATTATGTATAATATATTACATATTAACATTAATTCATGTGTTTATTCCACAAACATGTATAAGGTCCTATTCTATTCTGGCTACTGTAGTTAGTGGAGAGAAACTGTTAAAAGATAAACAAAAGGCTCATGGTATGCTCAGAGTCAAAAGAAAATTGGAGTTCTTTTTCTTTCAAGTTACACTATCATACCAAGTCTTCAGTGAATTTTTTTTAATCTTTCTTTTTATTATACTTTAAGTTCTGGGGTACATGTGCAGATCTTGCAGGATTGTTGCATAGGTGCACACATGCCATGGTGGTTTGCTGTCTCCATCCCCCCATCACCCACATCAGGCATATCTCCCAATGTTATCCCTAAGTCTGCATCTAACTGGCATTTTTTTTTTAAACTGTGTATGCGTATCTCCAAGGTAGCATGCACTTTCTAGGTTATTTTATGCAACAGCAGTATGGTAGCACTTTCTTTAAGACAGTCACTTCCATGGGAATTAATACATGCTACACGTGGCTTTAAATGCCCTACACCTATCACAGGGTACCATGCATAGTAGACATGCATAACGTTGGATGAATGGTGCCCTCTTTAGTCATCATAATATATATCTAGAAAGGCATTGACATTCCTGTATTATCAAACTTTAAGTTGTTGTAAGAAAATACCATAGTCTGGGTGGCTTAAACAACAAAAATTTATTTTCACACAGTTTTTGGGGCTGGAAGTTCAAGATCAAGGTGACGAGAAGACTGAATTCTGATGAGGATCCTCTTTCTGGCTTGCTGACAGCTGCCTTCTCACTGTGTCATCACATGGCAGAGAGGGTGAGCTCTCTGATCTCTCACAAAACACTATTCCTATTAGATCAGGGCCAAATTCTCATATAACCTTAATTACTGGCATATAGGTCCTGTCTCCAAATAGTCACATTGGAAGTTATTGCTTCAACGTATGAAATTGTTGGGGGGATGGACACAATTCAGTCCGCAGCTATTCTTATCATACAGAGAGAAAATGGGAGTATAGCAGGATGTCAGATGCACTTTATCCCAAATGCAGATTTTCTCTTATTGTAATGGTTGCCTGCTACCCAGTATGGGAAGGAATCTGGATCGACATCTAGGTTGGGAAGCAAATCTGGCATTAATTGGTTGGCAATGCTTGTGGGAGTGAAAACCAGCAGTGTATGCACATTTGCTGCCTCTGTTCTTGACACTGTACAGCATTAACTTCAATCTCCATAATCTGCAATGTGAGCACTTTCTTCCACATATTACAATGAGTAACCCAAGGCTAGAAAATTCAAATACTTTGCCCAAAGGCAGTTAAAGGTAGAGTTTCTATTTGAGCTTACTTCTGTGCTATTTTATGATACAACTGACTTAACTTGATTTCCTCTAATATTGGGGATTTTGTTAGTTCCTCACTTTATCATACATTTGAAAAACATACATATGTTGGTCAATTTATTGTGCTAAAGAAAGTAGAAGCATGATTGGCCCTTATAGGTCATCAGAATTTAGTGGTTTAAGCAAAAATTAATGAAACATCAAGTAATGAGACATTACTAGAACTCCAAATATATTAATTAAGTAAAAAAATGAGTTGTATGGGAAAAATACTGCCCTTCATCAACCCTGGAAATACCCACAGTCCTGGAAATATCTTATCTCCAAGAAACCGCAGGTTTCCACAAAACGTAGTTTACAAACTATGGATTCGACTTACTCTTCTCATTCAACTGAAAAACTAAGACCCAGAAAGGAAAAAAAAAGTACTTCTTGAAGGTCACACAGCTAATTAATGGCAGGGCTAGAGTGTGGTGCTGGCCTTCTAATGTCTAATCCGATGCTGCTTTTCATACACAGGAGTTGAAATATTTTTAAGCATCTGTTAGTGACTTTGAGACACCAGACTCTTGGAATCACAACTGCATTATGCAGGGCACATGAGGTTTTCTGAAAATCCCAAAGAAAACAAAAGGAAATTGAAAAAGCACTGTGGGATTGACTGAAAACAATTGAAATTCTTCTCACTTAAATGCCGAGATGAAAAGGCCAAGACAAGCACAGTTCTGCAAAGAGGAGAAATGAAAAGTCGAGTCTGAAAGCTTTATAGATGTCGATATTCTGCTGAGAAGACTTAGTTCCAGAAGAAAAGAAAAGCTATGGTTACTGAGCACTTTCCAGACTTTGGTTCCAATGTAAATGCCCAGTCTGACTCTGGCTTAACTTGGTGTGAGTTTAATGGCTATTTCAGATGTTTCTATGGAATTGAAGAACTTTGAAAGTCAATAAGGCCCATTTGCCACTTCATGAAAAATCCTCTCACAACAACTAACTTTCAGTTAGACCACCAACTTTCACACCTTTTTGGACAGCTCAAAATACTAGAAAGATCATGCATATAAAGAGCTAGAAAAAAAAAAGAAAGAAACATTATATAACACTTTCTGTGAAATTAAATTCATCACAATTAATTTTTCAACAAGCCATGAAGGAACACATAACAGTTACATTTTAGAGATGAGAAAAATGAGTCATAAAGTTTAGACAGTTGGCCCCATGAAGTATAGCTGGGGATGGCACAACTGAAATTTGAACATAATTCTACCTAAGGTCTTCCTATTTTGTGTCAGAGACCACTGCTGAGTGCAAATATTAGTGTTCTTTACTTCCTGAGCAAACAGCTGGAGTACAGTTTTCAGACTTCCTAACTTAGCTCAGTAAGCCCAGGAGACTTAATTTATGCCCAATAAAATATGAGCAGAAGTGAGAAAAGCCATGTGCAGTCCTGTTCATTAAGATGACCTTTTTTTTTCCACTGGTGGACAAAAGATAATGCTAATAATCTTGAACAGGATGGAGCCATGAGATGGAAGGGTTTAAGCCCTTGAATGACTTTATGGAGCTAAGACTCTTCCCCAAGCTGTACCTTATCCTGCCGTCTCACTAAACTCTGTGTCATATTTTTGCGACTACATGGAAAGAGAGCCAAGAGATGTTTGGGAAAAGCCTCTTTTAGCTCTTTCAGTCAAACATCAGGAGAAGGTGACAATAATCACAGCTCCAAGGCTGTTTTAGCCAACACTGTGGCATTGCTCTCCAGGGTGGAACTTCCACCAGATCATTTGATGCATAATTATGAGCTGAACCACACATCTGCATTCCATTCACATCTTGCTATGATTGGCAAAGAACTGCAATAGGAAGTGAAGGATGAGCTGCTATACTATCAGATTTCCCACTCCTGCTCAAGACTGAAAAGCTCATTCACCTAAGCTGCAGGGATGACTGCAGGCTTGTAGCTCATCCCTCCTGGTGTACTTCTTGGCTGAAGTAATACACTTAGCATGCAATCAAAACTTTTTCCAAGGTACATAGCATACTTAATGACTGGTCCAATGCTGGGTTATAAGGCCCTGCCTCCATATCAAAGTTCAGGATAATTTTGTAGCCCTATTTTAGTTCCAGAGCCACCTACCTCCACCATGGGATTGGCTAAAACAAGTGTTGTTATTGTATAACCACCCAATTTCTCCCTTTCTTCAATTCTGATGCAAGTGTCCAAAACATCCAAGCTCATATATTTTTTTTAAATTAAATGACTATATGTTTTAAAACCATGCCCTTGTGATAACTAAAGAACAATTTGCTTTATGAGGAGAGGAAGATGATGGTCTGATTGATGGGCCATGAATGGTACGTTGGAGAGAAAATTAGAGGGGATTGACAGGGTGCTGTGGGTTTATCAAAACTTTGTAAAGTTTCCTACATATAGATTATTTACTATATATAATATATATTTACCTATAAGTTTATGTGAGATAGATATATTCCAAGTGAGCTAGTTTCCCACCATCCTATCTAAGCTATAAAGAAAGGCATCCTAAATGCCAATCAATTTTATATGTCAAATTGATTAGGTCAAAAGATGTCCAGATATTTGGTCATATTTGATTCTGGGTGTGTCCATGAAGGCATTCTTGGATGAGATTAACATTTGAATCAGTAGAATGAATAAAACAGATTGTCCTCCATAATGTGGCTGGACCTCATCTAATCAGTTGAAGGTCTGAATAGAATAAAAAGGCAGCTGTCTCCTCAGAGGGAATTCTTCTGGCTTGATGGTCTTTGAACTGGAACATTAACTTTGCTCCTGCCTTTGAACTTGAACTGAAACATCAGATCTTCCTGGATCTCCAACCTGCTGGCCTTCAGATTGGAACTACATCATTGGCTGTCCTGGTTCTCAGGCTTTCAGATACAAACTGGAAATACACTATGAACTGATCTAGTTCTCAGGCTTTTGAAAATTACCTGGAACTAATCATCAGCTCTGCAGGGTCTGTTTGTCTACTTCTCTTGCAAATTTTGGGACTTTCCAGCCTCCATAATTATATGAGTCAATTTCTTTTCTTTTCTTTTCTTTTTTGAAACAGGGGTCTCACTCTGTCCCCAGAAGAGAGTGAAGTGCTGCAATCTCGGCTCACTGCAACCTCTGCCTCCCAGGTTCAAGCAATTCTCCTGCCTCAGCCTCCAGAGTAGCTGGGACTATGGGTGCATGCCACCACGCCCAGCTAATTTTTGTATTTTTAGTAGAGATGGAGTTTCACCATGTTGGCCAGGATGGTCTCGACTCTTGACCTCTTGATCCACCCACCTCAGCATCCCAAAGTGCTGGTATCACAAATGTGAGCCACCATGCCCAGCCAAGTCAATTTCTTATAATAAATATTGGTCTGTATTTTGATAGATGGATAGATAGATAATACATAGATAATCTGACAAATACAGATTTTGATGCTGAGAGTGAAAAACTCATTCTTACAAACAAAATTTTAAGAATGAATTTTTATACTTGGTTTTATATTTCTGAAATTGACTGTCCAATGTGATTATATTTAAAGACACTAATGACTCTATTTTTTATAGTAAGTAGGAAACTAATACTCCATGGTGTCATCTGGCAATAGAAGTTTGCAAAATATCACCATTGGGCATTTCTAATCAACCACTTATAAGAGTCATGGATGTCAATGATAGTATATATGATATTTTAAAATATTTTTGTCAAACTAACAACTGTAATGAGGCTAGATGGTGGCTCCTATCATCGTTGGACAAAGTGAGGGAAAAGAAGGATGAGCTCAGGCATTCAAATTCCCAACTCAAGTGGCACGTAAATGATCCGAAATCTTCTGTGTGTACACTGAAGGAGATCCTTTTCTCCTGCAACCACAGGGCTGCGATTCCTGAAAACCAAACCCAGAATCTCACTTAGTGACTGGCTGAGTTATAATTCATGTTGAATTCCCACCTTGCAGGGTGTCTAATGTTAAAGTGAGGGCATTGATTGGGAAATAGTAGGATACTGAAAATTTGAAGAGGAATGTGTGAGAAGACCTCGATAAAGCTGGGAATAATGAGCCTCTAAATTCTGATAAGTCTCCTTTGCCAGTGGAAGCAACCTTCCCAGCTTTAGTAGAAGCCACCTCTTCATTCCTGTTTGAAGGAGGGAATCCTGCCTTACTTGAGGAAATTTTAATGGCCTCTCTTGAGATCATTGCCTTGCAATACAGAACATATTGTCCTCAGGACCCACCCCCCTCCACCACCACTCTTTTCTTCGAAACCTATAGGTAGACTCAAGTCCAAGCAAGTCCTCATGTTGAACAACATGCTGGCACCATGGAGTCTGGGGAATGCTTCTACCTTTCCTGTTCTTCATGTCTTGCCAGTTATTGCTGCTGGAGATCCAGTTAAACAGGATAGCTCTCAAAGACATTTCCAAAGCCATATGTTTCTAGAGTATTTCAAAACTGCCTTTATTTCCCTTGTACATTCAGCTACTCACCCAAGCTCTGCCTGGTAGTGATGTGTTTAGTTTTAGCATGAAAATCACTACTCTGTCTCAAATCAGGTGACTTGTGACCTTCTTAATCCTCTTATAACCTATCATCAGAATCACCCAATTTCTCTCTGAGATCTTTTCCGCATCTGGTGCATGCTTTTGATCTTGTTCACATCATATCCTTGCAATTATCTATTTGCATGTCCTCCTCCACTGATAAAGGGATTTCTTGAGGGCAAATAAGGAGAGTGGTTTATTTCTGGATTTCCCATGCCCTAAAAATATTTTTTTCAAGGATAATTTCTTCTATGTTGATGGAATGAATTCACACTAAACTACTAAACACATAAAGGTCAATTGAAATGGCCTTAATTGTTGCTTTTTATTTATTACTTTGTTAAAAAAAATGTAAAACGAAAAACTTTATAAAGCAAAACCTGATTATAAAGCGGAACAAGATGATATGAGTCTAAAAACACACTCTGTTCATCTCAACAAATGAGAGAAGCTTTCTGAAATAATAGAAGTTAGCTTGGAGGAGCTTAAAGGAAGACTTTTCCGTCCAATTTTGTCTAGGATAAGGCTATTTCTTTCAATCTCAATCACTCCATCCAAGTAGAAGCTTCCCTCCAATTTTGTCTAGGATAAGGCTATTTCTTTCAATCTCAATCACTCCATCCAAGTAGAAGCTATCACTATCTCACCTTTGGCTTGCTGCCATATCCTTCTAACTGATCCACCCATATCTGTTTATGCCCCTCTTCAACCTGCTAGCATTTTCGACACACCAGGCTAGCATTGCAAACATACCTCTTCTCCTCTTTAGAATGGCATAGGTCCTTTCTTGCCTGACCCTGACTTGCCTTTTAGGACTTACCTCTCACCATATCCCCAGACTCAGCACCGCAGCTGCAACTGCTGTCCTGTTCTTTCCACGGCACCTCTGCCCTTGTAAATCCCTCTCCCAGGAGCCCTCCTCTACTGTTCTAGCTCTACTGCACTCATTTGTATTTAGTCAGCAGAGCTTAACATACACAAGCAAACTTACCTAATTTTTGGATAGATGTAAAACCCCAGGACAGAGGTATTAACATTTCATAGTCTTAAGTTTATAGGATCCATGATAGAGAATATGTGGATTTAATCCAGATGCAAACACAAGGCCTGGTCCATAGCAGGCACACAGTAAATATGTTTGAGGAAGAGAAGAAGAGGAGTAAAGAAAGGAAAAAAGGAAGGAAGGAAGATGTTAAAATAAGTAAATTTCAGGTTAGCTCTACTTTTGTCCTAACAAAGCTAATAGACTTTCTCCTACACCATACCACAACTCTGACGAATTAAATCTCCTTTGCAGATATCATGCATATAAAGGAGCTAAATGCAATTGAGCTTGGAATCCAAAGGATATCCTAGAGTCATGTTTGGTGCTTCAGTTTTCATAGAACCTGTGCCGTTCCCTTGATTCAGGCTCTAATTCTGACTCTTAAGCAATTGGCTCTGTGATGAAACTGGACAAAAATAAGGATGTTCCTTTAAAAAGTAGAAGAAAAAGAACAAAAAGCCCATAGGATGAATGTGTACACCAAACAAAATCCTATTTTACTTGAATTCAAGTAAGATAGAACAGTATGTGCTATAGCTGAGAGAAAAAGCATGTTGGTTAATTCTGAGGGCAAGAACCCACTCAAGTGTGAAATCTGGTGTCTCCTCAAAAATCTTCAAAGATCAAAGTCAGACAAACAGGAGACCCCATAGAGAATGGAAAATCTCATGACTTGATACTTGTGTTATTAATTGCTGAATTCCAATAGCTGAATTCCCAGTTACCCTTGCTAAACATTATATAACTTTTGCTCTAGGGCATGGATAAGATACTGGCTTAAAATAAACAAGTCAGTTAATCAGAATAATTCTGCTAAAAATTACTCTGCCAAGATAAGCTGTAGACAGTGGAAACAAAAATAAAGTGTTGAAGAATAAAGGATACATTTCTGGGCCCAACTGTTATCTCTAATCTAGTAATTTATGAGGTCCAGGTGATAATATATCCATCCCTCCATCCATTTAGTCTGAATTCCCCTGTTCCTGAAAGATTGGTTAATTAGCGCAGGGGACCGACCCCTGGATTGGGAATTCAAAATTCTTAATGAGGAATGCAAATGTCCCAAGATGGTCTAAGCAAGGGAAACCAAATTTAAAAGCCGAGGGCTGAATAAAACACCAGTTTAAAGGAGAAAATGCAGCATGATAATGACGTCTCACAGGAAATATGTATCCAAATACCCATAGGTGTCTGGCTTCTCTTTAAGAGCTATCACATACATGTTATATGAGATCAACTGGCGTCACCTGTTTTAAAAATTACAGGCTGAGATGAATCCATCTTTCACCCATTAGCCAACCGCTCATCCATGCTTTCATATATCCAACCACCCATTTAGTTTAGCAATTTGGATTGGAGGAATTGATCAGAGTCAAAGAGAAGTGACTCGTGGCCCTGCTCTGTTCACCTACATTCATGCATCCTCTAAACAGGAAAAGATCAATCAGTTTGTACTGTTATTAGCTCCATCTTATTGCCTGCTATCTAAGGCAGGATTCTAAAGGCATGGCATATATTTATGATAAATAGATAAGCTACTTGGTGTAATTCAATAACAACAATGCTTTGTTTTCTTCATCTGTAAAATGGAGCTAATATTGGAACCTAACACAAAGAGCTATTGTGAGGATTAAATGGACTAACAAATGTAAAGTATAGTGGCCTGGCATGGTTGATCCTGTCTGTAATCCCAGCACTTTCGGAGCCCAAGGCAGGTGGATCACAAGGTCAGGAGTTTGAGACCAGCCTGGCCAATATGGCGAAACCCTATCTCTACTAAAAATACAAAAATTAGCTAGATATGGTGGCAGGCGCCTGTGGTCCCAGCTACTCAGGAGGCTGAGGCAGGAGAATCGCTTGAGCCCGGAGGCGGAGGTGGCAGTGAGCCAAGATTATGCTATTGCACTCATGGCTGGGCAACAAAGTGAGACTCCATCTCAAAAAAAAAAAAAAAAAAAAGAATAGTACCTGGCACTATTTTTGCTTTTAAGAATATGTATAAATAAATCATTTAAAGAGTATTATCATAAACAGTATTCACTGGATTTTTCCAAAATATTTGCCAATAAAGTGCATTTCTTCTCATTTTATAATAGGAAACACCTGACTTTCTTCACTCCCCCTAAAATGATTGAGCTCCTCAGAAGCAGGGCTGGGGACTATTTCTGCCTAGCCTACCTAGTAAATAGTAAAAAACTGATAATAGTCAGTTGAGCAATTGAAGTTGCAAAATCCTTCTGGATGCTTCTCTAATATGCCCCCTCCCCTACCTCTCTTCTGCCACTCCCTTGATTTAGGTCTTCTTTTTCCTCTCTGTATTGTTGCCACAGCCACCTACCTGGACTTCCTGCTGCCAGATGCATTTGTTTCTAGTGCATTCAGAGTCATCTTTTTAAAAGTCAATCTGACCATGCCATTTTTAAAGCCCTGGATGACTCACCATCTCAGTCAAGATAAAGCCCTTAATCCCAGGTGTTTTTCACAAGGCTCTTTGCAAGGGGCACTGCCCCCTTATCAGCATGCTTTCCCACTGCTAGATCTATAGATTTCTTTGCACTGAAAGTTGTATGTTTCTCAAATTATAGGCCCTATTCATTTTTATTTTTAAAGTTTGCTTTCATCTCTTAAACAGGATATACAGGTGGATATAAAGTTGTCCACTCCCTGAGTTTTAGGCCTACCATGGAAGAAATACCTGTGGAAAATGACTATAATACAATGTAAGTGTTAGAAATGTGAACATAATCTACCAGGGAGCTGATTATAATCCTGAAAGACACAATCATGCCATCATCCCAAATGCTGAAATGCTAAAATATCAAAATCCTGAAAATATAATTCTAAAGATAGAATTAAAATTATTTGAAAGACGTTTATTTGTTGTTTTAGGTAGGCATAAATACATTCTGCATGCCTACGTTTACAGACCACAGATTTGGCAGAAACAAGATTGGTGATCAAACAGCAATATCATTGTATGTCTTTTTATCATACCATGCACTTAGTTATTTTGAGCCAGTCAGTAGCTTTGCTAGCTTCTTCAGAAAAATGTGTCTTTAATTTATTAGAAACTCCTGGAATGTCATCAGTTGGAAAGAATGCCAATGGGGGCAAATGAAAAATTTTTGAAATAAAGTTTTTGTCATTGCCCTATCAGGTGGCCAATGCACTCATCTGAATTTTCCACCAAGTGCACTGAGCCTAATGGATAAAACAAACATTGTTGGTAGGTAATACTCTGAAACTCACTTTTAGAAGCTTTGTTCAGACCTAATTTCAATTCTGTCATTATGGATTGGGGATTCAATTGAATTTCATTTTCTTCTGCAGAGTTCACCAAATCTTCAAATAAGTGTTTGTAAAGTGCTTCACTTTTTCCATTCATTAATACATAAAGGAGAAGATAGAATTCCAGAATTCTAAGTGTAGAGTTCTAGAATTTTCAGATCCAACAGGGTCATGAATTGTATATAAACAGTACAAATGGTTTTGAAGGCACCATCTGTTAGCTAAAATGAAGCATGTGCTAGTTTTTCTATGATAGATTTAGTGGTAAATATAGGAAGTCTATCTTCTTCAACAGTCAAATCCCTAATCAAGTTATTTCACCACAAAATGTGTTTTCTAACACTGGAGGAAGTTAGCAAGTGTCTTTGGTTCAACAGGTCACTGAGCTTGTTGAGTTATTTTCATTCTCTGACAAAGGACACTTTTTGAAGGCAGAATGGTATAAATCCTAGAGTCTGAAGGCCAGAGAGCCTCGTGTTCTGAGGCTACTAGAAGAAAAATCTGTCCTAGCACTCAGATAGAGTGCCATTCACTTTCTGAATTTGTTCTCTCTGGGCCCCTGGCCAGTTGGATGGTACCAACCACTATTGAGAGCAGATGTTTGCCACATAATCCACTTAGACTCATACACGAATCTATGGAAACACCCTCATAGACACATCCAGAAGATGTTTTACCAGGTGTCTAGGTATTCCTTAATCCATTCAAGTTGGAACCTAAAATTAAGTCCACAAGTCCCCCCCTTGTCAACTTAGCACCCATACACATCTCCTTAACCTATATTTAATTCTCATTTATCTCCTTAAAGCATACTTGAGTTCCAAATAAAGACCATAATAATAATAACAAAAACAAGATAATAGTTCTGCCTAACATGATACAACTATCCCATGATTATGATTTTCAGAATTTTGGATATTAGGGATTTTTATTTTTTGAGATTTCAACATTCAGAATTACAGTGTTCAGGATTATGATCCAAACCTAATTACACATCATAAGCTAGGCTTCATTATTTTTTCTACAACCCAAACCAACTATGTTGCTTGGTATGGCAACTAAATCATCCTTGGATTATATTGAGCTGACACTATATTGAGCATCTGTGCTGCCTTGTATGTTTCAGTCCTTGCCGTAACACATGAAGATGAAAATGAAAATTCCAAAGGAGTTGAACCACAGTCTCCCTGGGCAGTGCCCCACCAGTGTGCCATAATACAATATGCAAGGTCATGTGGGATCTGGCTACTGCCTCTCTGTGCATCCTTATTTCAGATTATCCCCATGGTTTTTACTGGATATCTCCTACTTCTTTTTATTATAATATTTTAAAAAAATTATTTGATTTGATTTTAAGTTCTGGGATACATGTGCAGGACATGCAGGTTTGTTACATTGGGAAACGTGTGTCATGGTGCTTTGCTGCACCTATCAACCTATTACCTAGGTATTAAGCCCAGCAGGCATTAGCTCTTTTCCCTTGTGTTCTCCCTGCCTCCCTTCTCCAGCAGGCCCCAGTGAGTGTTGTTCCCTTCCCTGTGTCCATGTGTTCTCACTGTTCTGCTCCCACTTATAAGTAAAAACATTCAGTATTTGGTTTTCTGTTCCTGTATTAGTTTGCTGAGGATAATGGTTTCCAGCTTCATCCATATCCCTGCAAAGGACATAATTGCTTTTCTTTTTATGATTGCATAGTATTCTATGCTGTATATGTACCACATTTTCTTTATCCAGTCTATCACTGATGGGAATTTGGGTTGATTCAATGTCTTTGCCACTGTGAACAGTGCTGCAGTGAACATATGCATGCATGTATCTTTACAATCGAATAATTTATGTTCCTTTGGGTATATACCCAATAATAGGATTGCTGTATCAAATGGTATTTCTGGTTCTAGGTCTTTGAGGAATTGCCACACTGTCTTCTACAATGGTTGAGTTGATTTATATTCCCACCAACAGTGTAAAAGTGTTCCTATTTCTCCACACCTTTGCCAGCATCTGTTGTTTCTTGACTTTTTAATAATTGTCATTCTGACTGGCATAAGATGGCATCTCAAGTGGTTTTGATTTGCCTTTGTCTAATGATCAGTGGTGTTGAGCTTTCTTTCATATGTTTTTTGGCCACATTAATGTCTTCTTTTGAGAAGTGTCTGTGCGTATCCTTTGCCCACTTTTTGATGGGATTGTTTTTTTCTTGTAAATTTGTTTAAGTTTCTTATAGGTTTTAGATATTAGACTTTTTCGGATGGATAAATTGAAAAAATTTCTCTCATTCTGTAGATTGTCTCTTCACTCTGATGATAGTTTCTTTTGCTGTGAAGAATTGTTTTAGTTTAATTAGATCTCATTTATCAATTTTTGCTTTTGTTGCAATTGCATTTGACATTTCCTTCATGAAATCTTGTCCTTGTCTATGTCCTGAATAATATTGCCTACGTTTTCTTTTAGGGTTTTTATAGTATTGGGTTCTACATTTAAGTCTTTAATCCATCTTGAATTAATTTTTATAAAAAGTGTAAGGAATGGGTCCAGTTTCAATATGGCTAGCCAGGTCTCTCCGCACCATTTATTAGGAAATATTTTTCCCGTTGCTTGTTTTTGTCAGGTTTATCAAAGATCAGATGGTTGTAAATATGAGGCCTTATTTCTGAGTTCTTATTCCGTTCCATTGGTCTCTGTATCTGTTTTGTGCTAGTACCATGCTGTTTTGATTACTCTAGGCTTGGAATATAGTTTGAAGTTAGGTAATGTGATGCCTCCAGCTTTGTTTATTTTTTCTTAGGATTGTCTTGGGTATATGGGCTCTACTTTGGTTTCATATAAATTTTAAAGTAGTTTTTTTCTAATTCTGTGAAGAATGTCAAGGGTCGTTTAATAGGAATAGCATTGAATCTGTAAATTACTTTTGGCACTATGATCATTTTCACAATATTAGTTCAATGCCTTCTACTTCTTGTTAGAAGTAGATCCAGCTTTCATTCTGTCCTCCTTTTTCATGCTTTCAGATAACATTTTATTTTTTCACAATACTCACTCATAATTGTAAACTAAATACTTATCTAGCACTTTGTTGCTCATTATCCACCTCTTGCACTGAATTTAATTTCTTAATTAAGAGCTTATCTAGTTAGCCCCAAGTATACTCAGTGTCAATCACTGTGCCAAAACAGTAGATACTTGTATATAAAGTATACTTCAAAAACCTATTATAAAAGGACATTGCTGAGTTGACAGCATTAAATATCCCTAGATATAGCCTCGCATAGTTTATAATCTCAAGAAAATAAAAAAAGGCAAGACAATTCTAATTCAGAAGCTCACATGGCTGAAGTGGTAGATGCAGAGAATAGAGTTGTTTATTAAGAATGGTGATTGTGCATGTGCATACTGTATTTTATAATTCACACGGCACCTTCTCAATAATCAATTCTCTTGATTCGAAGACTGTTGAGATATAATGTGTTCCACTGACATTTCTCTAAGGCTAAAATTATGGTCAATGGGACTGATAGGCGCATGTAACCAGTGAATACTCATAAAAGGTCTTAATTTTAGATCTTTAAAAATATTATCTCCAAATGAAGATCACTGTGTGCATGTTTGTCAAAAGTGAAAGATTAAATGAAAATGTATATTTTTCACGATTGAATCTTAGTATTTCTTCATCATTTAATATCCTTGAAGCCTCAAAAATTGAGCAAAGCTTGCATCACTGAGAGAACCTATGTCCACAGTTCCATTGTAAATTAAATAGAAAGGATGTGTTTAACAGACTCTGGGACCAGAAAGATTCAAGCTTCTTCCTATGTACCATATTCTCTAGAAACATTGAGCATTGCTTTGATGTCCACATCCTGGTTGCATGCCCCTCAGCTCTGCAAATATTGGTGAGTCATTTTACTTCTCTGGGTCTCAGTTTCTTTATCTATAACATGGCTATACAAATTTATGTTCACAATTTCTTTTACACAATTTTGAAATTCTAAAGCCCTGAATCTAAAAAAAAAATTAATAAATTTAGAGTGAAAAATCCTTTGTCAGTAAAATCTGTTCTGAATTGATATACAACTATGTAAGTCTTCCCTTATTACACTTAATATTCACAATTTTTGGATGTAGAAGTATTAATGTGATTATGCTGAGGATGTTATATAGTTTGAAGCATATCTAGTGTATTATGCTTTCTAGAGCCATATACTTCTGAATGCTGAAAGCCAGAAGACTTTGGGAACTTTAGGTGAAGCTCCATGGCCCTGTTCTTGCACTGAGAACTGCCGGGGCTTGAAGAAGACAGTGTGCAACGTCTCTGGCTTAACAGGAAGTACTCAAGAAGTGGTAGCCCTAATTCACAAGGCATTCTTTTGGCTTTAACCCACTAAGGGCTAGCAGCCCTGCATCTTCTGGGCTGGCTGATTGTTAGACACTTGGCTTTGGATCAAGTCTCTTTTCTCCTTAGCATGGCTGAAGATTATCTGAAACTCAGAACAGTGTTTTGTTTTTTTGTTTGCTGTTATTTACCTCAGTTCCAATTACCTCTGTCAGACTAGGGAAATTCCTGAGCCTAAGACTACTCTACAAAACTCTCACCATTGTGGTTTAGTAAGATTTCCATGTTTATCCCTTAACATTTTGCTATGGACAGCTCTAGTGGAAAAAAGAAATATGAGAAAACAAAAAACAAATATGTCTTTTCAGAAATTAGTTTATCATCTTTGGCCTACATTAGGTTGTTCTTAGTAGGTAGGTAGTTGATTCATTATTTACTTAATTTATTCATTCACTTCTCTTTTGCTAATTCATTCTATTATTCATTCAGTTTTTCTTTTGTCAGAAAATAATTTATCAAACGTGACCATTTTTTACTTGTCTTTATTGATTCTATGTACAACTCCAAAGATTAAACAGAAAAATACAAAATTAAACTTACCTAGTTTATAGGCCCCTTTGATATTTGTTCATTTTTTATAAAAGTGCCTGGTTAAAAAAGCTAAATGTTTACTCTTTGGAGATCATTGTAAAATTACTTTATGAAAGGTAGAAGTCATCATTTTCTCAATTAGAGCAAATTATTAGGGAATAGCAGGACTTACAATCAGTGCTTTTATATATTGCCCTTTTGAATTATATATAATCTCTGAAAAGTTAAGATTTTCAGCAGCAATGTTGATGAATGTGGCCTGCTTACCAGCCAATTTCAAACACAGGTTGGATTGACTTGACAGTCCCCATGAACTTCCAGTTATACTTCTTACACTTCTGGGAAAAAGTCAGATTAGAAGGGCCAGTGACAAGAGAGATGAATTGGGCTTACTACATAATTCAGAGGGTCAATCTGAATAATTTTCAAGATAAAAGCATGTCACAGAGTCTTGGGAAGATGGTAAGCTCTGGCAGAAGAAATATGCTTCTAATTCAGAACTGGGCCCTAAGTACCGGACTTAGTACATGTTATGAGTAAATGTTACTGGAGTAAATGAAATTAATGATTGAATATCTCAGCAATTGAGTGTTGAAGAGAAACAACAAGAAAGAGGATCAGGATAAAAAGAAGAAAAATAAAAGGAAGGGAAGTGAAAGTGAAAAGAAAAAAAGAAGAGAGTGGAAGGAACAAAAGAAGCAAAGATTTAGGAATAATCGAAATATGCCTGTTGTTCTAGCAGTTGGGTTTTTCACTCATAGCTCCAGTAAAATTGCCATCCATCAAATCTCTGTTGACATCTATGTTGCCAATCCCAGTGGAAAAATGCTGAAGAGAAGTCCCTAGAGGTAAACTGTTTGTCTGCCACACAACAGCTGTGTGACTAGTATGCAGACCCTCAAGCCACCCCTCTCTATATATAACATAAAGAGTCATATAAGCTTAGCTATTATAATTACCTATGACATACTGCTTTTAAATGATTTGAGATCTTTTTCAAAATATTTTCTTCCTTGTTTTGTAATATTTTATCTCCTGTTATTCCTCCTAATTTGTTTCATATTTTTCAGTTTCATTTACAATCTTCTCTTCTCCTTAGTTCTTCCTTCAGAATCCTGCCTCCTTCTTTTTATCACCTTCAGCATCTTTTTGAGGGCTCTGGGAAACAATAATGCCTTTCTCTTTCCCCACAGTATCCTAAGCACTTCTAAAGGACAAGCTCCCTGCAGACTTTGACAGATTAATTTCAACTGAAAAAAAAATGGTAAACTTTAAAAACAATAGGATAAATTATAGTGAAAACAGTATTTGGGCCCTAATGTACATGAGGCTTTGTACCAGGTACATTCACGTTTTGTAATTAATTCACACAATCATCCCATGATATTAGCATTATTTGCCCCAAGGAAAGGTAAAGCAAGGCTCAAAGAGCTAAGTGGCAGTGTAATAATGGAAAAGGCACTAGCTTTGGAGACAAACCTGGCTTCAAAATTTGCCTGTGCTTCTTGAAAGCTGTGTGGTCTTGGACAAGTTACTTAACCTTTGTGAGCTTCTGTTTTCTCATGGCAATATGAGGATACTAATATCCATCTTATAATGTTGTGAGAATCAACCAACACATGTACATGGTAGGAGCTCAAAACTTTGTGGCTCCATGTGTCTTGGGCTGCAGTATTGGTGCTGGGATTTGTTTTTGTGTTTCCCAACACATAGTATAGACGATTAACAGATGACAGGTAGATACATATATAGATGTATAATAGATAAATTAAAACTAAAAATTCAACAAAGGAAAGATAAGGAACATTCTTCATAGAATAAATAAATGATGCTTGATTTATTTAACGATTTCTAGGGGAACTGTTATGTCAGGATTAGGGAGTTTTTAAAGGTCTCCCTGGTTTGTGGAGAGATTAACAGTTTAGAAAAGACATTTATGTCCCAGAAAGCCTCAAGATATTTTGTTGCTGCTTACTCTATGAATAAAAATTTGGCAATTTTAAGACTTTAAGGAAATTTTGAAAACAAAATTTAGTGCTTTAGCCTTTTGAAACCTTAAAAAAGTTTATATTTGTATGTCTATTACAATACTTAAGAACACCAATTATTCTATATGCCATAGGTTCTATGATGCTTTTTCATAAAACTCTATTTATTCTGGAACTGAGGCATCTTTTTGCTGCCAGTGGCAAGTCTTACTGGGAGTCTGTATGTAGGAGATCTGAGATTTGCACAGATATAACTTTACTGCGGGAGGAGAAAATTGAATTTGCAAAAGCAGAGTCTAACATAGGAGGCCAGTGAACCTAGAATAGGAGATTGCCATGATGCTTATCCACCCTCAACCACCCTCTACTTTCCACCATGTTCACATTCTAGAAACCTTTGATCTGGGAAGAAAATGTGATAAAAACCAAAGATGATTCTCACTAAAATCTCTGTAAGCCTTTAGCAAGAAAAAATCCTGTTTAACTTCAGTGTTATAGATGAGAGACCCAGGAGCCTGACCTAAGGGAAAGCACTGAATGTCTCCTGTAATGACTGAACACAGAACTGAGATGAGAAAAGGTCTTAAGCATGTCTTGAAATCATTCTGATGCAGTTATGAGAAATGGGATGATATCTGTGTTACCAGCCATTTTTCAGGTAGGAGCAAAGATGAGAAAATCGTGTCGTTTTTATAATTTTTTAAAAATCTCTGAGTTAGGGACATTCATAAAATACACTGACATGTGAATTGTTGAACCATTTGCAGATGTACAATTATATTAGTTGATGAGGAAGCAACTCTGTAGTGATGTATGCTCACTTTGCAAAATGGCTAGTTAAGACTAGCTGTTAGGAACTGGGTCATGACTCAGGAAAACACCCTTTTAAAGGGAAGGTAGTGACTCTGAAAGCAAACCCTGTAACAGATCTAGTGTGAGCCAGAGGCAGAGCATTTTGAGCTGATCTGCTTCTTATCCAAGCATCTGGGTGCCTGGATCTTTAAATAAATTCCTTGTCAATTGGAACTTTCTTTTTCCTAAAGTAGTTTCAACCAAAATTTACTTCTTCCTTCCCACCAAGACTGGATGACTGTTCCAGGCCTGATTCTTACTTTATCTTTCTTTATATTACCAGTTTTGAACCTTGACTTCCATCCATGATTCTAACTCCGATGTCTTCTGTACTAGGTTCTTTGAGGCTTATGTCCTGACACCTAGAAACTGAGTTTTCCTCAATTCCTTTCCCTGACCCTGATTCCTAGACTTTCTGTGACATTTGCCCATAGCTCAACTGGAATGGCAACCCTAGATGCTCCTTTAGTCTCTCTATTCTCCATTTGGAAGCTCATGGCTTGTACAAACACATTCACTCCCAGAAGCATTAGTGGAATATAGGGAAGGGATTGACTCTCTCTACACTAGTTTTCTCTTTAAGATCCACCTGTGACTTATTTCTTCTTTGAGGCTAGTAACAAATAGTCTGTGAACCTAATTTTATAACACAAAGTGAGAGAAGTGGGTACGGTGTAATTTTCTTTCAGAATAAAATCCTGAAGGGTAATTCTGTTAATGAAATCTCATAGTCTTCAAAAAGTGGGAGGTCTGATCAGGTTTCAAGGCAGAAGAAACTCAGTCATTGTGGAAGAAATTAAAAGGAATGCAGGTGAACGTGTGAACGTGGTCTGGAGTAACTTACTCTAAGTCTTCCTGGGTATCTATGATAACTAGGGCACTTTGCTCCAGAAGATGGTTCACCAATACACGAGTAGCCACAGTGCATTGGGCAACATGTGCTCTCTCTGATGAACAAGTATTGTCACTGGCCAGTGAAGAACCAAGTTTCCCCATATGAACAACAGTTAACAGGTGTTTATAAACACATCTAAAAGCCCTCAAGCCAACCCAAGTAATATTTTTAATGGTTGTAAGAAAAAGAGTGGGATTTTCGGTGAAACACAGAACACTTTAAAGAAGATTAAAGACCTGAGGGAGGTTTCAAGGAACTCATATTTCACTTCCAAGTCTCCTAGGACCAAAATAAATTCTCAGTCTATTTCAAGTTATTTCCTCAACTATTACTTCTCTGCAGTCTATAAGAACACTCTTTCCTCTCTCATCTAATATCCTTATTAGAAATGAATTATGTTTCAACAAATTAAATGAGGTTGGCATCTGGGTCATACGACCTCAATCTTAGGAAAGTCAGTGTCACGTTAAACATCTGGCAGATGCCTTTGTAAGGGGGACTTTTAATATGTGGTCATAGCAGCCATGAAGGGCTCTGTAAGGGGGATTATGCAATTTTCTTTTTCCTGATCATCGCCTCTCAGGCTGTAAAGATTTTTTCATGCTAAAGAAGCTCTTTTTTTTTTTTTCTTAAGCAAAAGGAACTAATATAGCATTTCTTTTCATGTCAAGGGTGCTGTAGAGATTGGGTTAAGCTTTCCAAAGAAAATGGACCATTTCTTTTTTTCGGAGAAAAGAGGAAATGCTATATTTCCTCCTAGAGACAGTTAAATCTAGGATACACTAAAGAGACCCTTTTTTCCGATGAATTTATTTTACTAATGAATAAAATAAGGCTCACAGACACTGTAGGATGGATACATCACCTATGTTGAAAGGGTTTGAAAAAATGATGTTTCAGATGTCGTAATAAAAATAATAAAATCATTTTTATGTTTTGTATTTACCCTTAGAGTGATTCATGATGTTGTTTTTCTCCCTAGTGTCCTGGCACACTCTATACACACATACACACTTGCACATTACTTATCAAATAAAAGTTGTGTTTATTTCTTATGCATTTGCTCAAAACAAATCCTTAAGACTAATGTTTATTTCCAGCGAAAATGTTGTCCCCCTCCAACAGTCCTATGGGTATGTTGCTTGTTTGCTTTACTGCCAAGTTAAAACGACGTCTCTAAAGCCTTCTCTTTCCCAAAGGCTCTCTCCAGGCTCTGTTTTCTCTTTGGTGAATGCCTTCTCTTGTGGCTTTCAGCATTCTCTGTTCACTCTAGCAGAGAGATGGGCACTTTAAAACCATTTTAGTACAAAAACTTATTTCTTACATGCATTCTGAGCTAAAAGTAGATCAATATGTCTTCTTTCCTAAGTTTTAAAAAAATTAAATAGCATTACAATGGCATTTCCAGTATTCATCCCATAAACAACCTTCTCTCCTTCCTCACTGACCCACTTAGCCACATCCTGCCTGCTATCACATAAGTTAGACTGATCAGTTGAACTGATACCATTATTCCAATTGTATGTGTCCAAAAAAATAATGAAAAAAACTAGAATTTATTAAGATTTCTTTATATGTCACGTGAGTGTGTGTAGGTGGGTGGGTGTTTTCCCTGCATATGGATGCATATTCAGTTGTTCCAGCACCATGTATTGAAAATAGTCTCATTCTTATTTGGTTTTTCTACTTGGTATTTTTGTCAAAAACAAATTGACAATATACATTTGAGTTATTTCTGAGATTTTTTATTTAATCATTTTATGGGGGGGTCTTCAGTAGTCTTCTCAACAACATATGTGTGTGTTTGCAGGGGGTGGGTATGGGTCTTTAATTTTCAGAACATGAACTGAATGCAGAATTCTACCTTAAAAATTTCATGCACCAATTTAAAGATATCTTTTTATTTTTTCTGGCTTTCATAGTTTCTTATGACTGCTTATTTGTATTTTATGCAAATATAGATTATGTATCTGGCTTCTCATAAAATTTTATTTCTGTGAACAATTTTGTGCAATTTGATCATTAAGAATTGGTATGATTTTCTTTGTATTTTGTATTTATCCCAGTTGAGGTTCATTGAGTTTCTCATAGAAGCATAGGTTTATACATTTCATTAAATTAGGAAAATATTTGGCTATTTATTTAAAAATAATTCTATTTCACCACCCCTTCTTTTGGAGCTCCAGTTTTATTGTATATTAGGGTATTTGATATTATTCTATAGCTAACAGATACCCTGCTGACATTTTAAAATCTTTTATTCTCCCTGTGGCTTTTTAAACATAATTTATATTGCTATTTTTTCAAATTTACTAGTATTTTCTTCTGCCATACCTGATCTCATGTTAGTCCTCTCTTGCTTTTTATATCCTATTTATTTCATACACTATATATTTTCATTTCTAGCAGTTATATTTGGTAA